>NC_089625.1:638423-957635 GCF_039881205.1 Euwallacea similis
CGAAAGTAATTAAACTTTACTTATGTGACTTTTTTTTTAAATAAAAAATTGAAATAAACCTTTTTTTTAATTTTCAGATAAAATAAGTACATGTATTAAAGATTGGATTGATGTTCCAAAACAGCGACATTTAAAGACGGGTAGTAAACGTGTTCGGGTAGAAACGAGCAGCGGAGAGTCCTATTATGGCTCCCTCTGTATTAATAAAAAGTATTTTAATATTGCTCCGGACGATCCTCAAATAGTGAGAACCTACTTAGATGAACCCCGCCTCGATGGCCTGGACGGGGTGGGGGACAAGGCTATACAAATAAATCAAAGATTTGGGAGACCAATGATTAGATTATTTTTTAAATCAAGCAGAGCACGAAACATAATTTTACAAAAATTGAGGATAATAATAAGGTATGTAACATTCTACCTCATTTTTAATTTTTAATATACAGTAAAACTTGCTTAATACAAAGACCCAAGGGAATGGCCAATTTATTTGCCATAATTGATTGCTTATTGCATCTGGTCTATTCTATTTCCAATGTATGTACAGTGTGACCCATTTGTTTTGGGGTCAGTCTGTAAAAAGTTTATTAATTATGCGATTTAGCCCGGATTTTTTTTAATTATAGAGCTTGAAGAACTACACATTTTCAGCAAAATTGGCCTGGTTGATATAAAATTCAAGGCCTACTATGGCAAGCTACTACAAGCAAAATTTTAATAAATCATATTAGCGATTTTTTAAGAAAAAATCTGTGCACGCCACAGGATTGAGCACCCTTCAAAACGGGCCTGTACAAAATTTCATCGAAAAATTTTAGGTAATAACGATTTTGTAGAATAATTAAAAATGCACACCAAGTACTTATTTATTTTCAAAAATTCATAGTTGGCTATGGAAAACAATTGAAGTGTTTATATTAACTGTCAAACACATAAAGTCTAAATCGATATTAGAACTTGTTTGCACTTAATATAAATTAAATTATTAATTATTATAATTATAGAAAATTTAAGTGTAAGAGAAAAAACAGAAATTGTTCGTCTTGTTGGCGACAACGTGCGCTCGGCAGCAGAAGCTGCGGCAGAATTCAACATCAGACATCTAGATAGATCAGTAAGTCGAAGTACTGTGCAACGCATAAATAATACTTTCGATGAAACTGGATCAGTTTCCAAAAATTTGCTTAAAACGAGGCAAAATGGACGTCGTGGACTTTTTCAAAATAACAATCAAATTTTGCAATATTTTAACGACAATCTCCGAAATAATATTAAAACGGCTAGTTTGGACCTTAATATACCCAGAGAAAGTATAAGAAGATGCCTGAGACAAAACAAAATAAAAGCTTTTAAGCCAAAATTTTTGCATACGTTGGAACCAGGAGATGAAGAAAGAAGATTAGAATTTTGCTATTGGCTGCAAGGAAAATATCTAAACAATGATAACTTTTTAAACGAAATTTTATTCACCGATGAAGCCACCTTTACCACAAATGGGGTGGTTTCGAGTCAAAATTGTCGTCACTGGTCAGGTCAAAATCCAGAATTCATCATAAATGCAAGGAGACAATATTCTCAAAAAATTAACGTTTGGTGTGGAATAATATGCGACAGAATAATTGGTCCCTTTTTCTTTGACGGTAATTTGAATGCGGTTGGGTTTTTTAATTTTCTTGAAAATGAGTTTAGGAACGCATTAGATGATTTACCATTAAGGTATCGCCTTAATTTAAAGTTACAGTTAGATGGTAGTCCTATTCATAATGCTCGTTTGATAAAAAACTGGCTAAATGAAAATTTCGAAAACTCTTGGATAGGGCGAAACAGTCCTTTCTGTGAGTGGCCACCGAGATCCCCGGACTTAACCCCGTTAGATTTTTTTCTTTGGGGTTTACTTAAAGAAAAAGTGTATAAGTCAAGACCCCAAAATTTACAAGGACTACAAGCTAGGATAATCCGTGCTTGTGTGGAAATTACTCCACAGCAAATACGAAATGTAATTTTGAACATACGCAAAAGGAATGATAAGTGCATTGGAGAAAATGGTGACTTGGTAGAAGCTGCAAAAATGTAGTTGTTTCTTGTGATGTAATTTTCATTTTTGTTTTGTTTTATTTGTTCTGTATAAGCCTAAGACTATAACTAAATTGTTTAATGTTACAATTTGTTTTTCCATAGCCAACTATGAATTTTTGAAAATAAATAAGTACCTGGTGTGCATTTTTAATTATTCTACAAAATCGTTATTACCTAAAATTTTTCGATGAAATTTTGTACAGGCTCGTTTTGAAGGGTGCTCAATCCAGTGGCGTGCACAGATTTTTTCTAAAAAAATCGCTAATATGATTTATTAAAATTTTGCTTGTAGTAGCTTGCCATAGTAGGCCTTGGATTTTATATCAACCAGGACAATTTTGCTGAAAATGTGTAGTTCTTCAAGCTCTATAATTAAAAAAAAATCCGGGCTAAATCGCACAATTAATAAACTTTTTACAGACTGACCCCAAAACAAATGGATCACACTGTATGTAGGCATATACAGGGTGTTGCAAATTAGTAGGTCAATCCGCTAACTACAGATTCCTTGAGCGAAAGTAATTAGACTTTACTTATGTGACTTTTTTCTTCAGCTCTTCATACTCACTATACAGGGTGTTGAAGTTGTTAATAACTTTGATGTTCCTTCACCTATTTTAAAGAAATTTTGTAGTGATGCACAGTTCGATGAGACACTCTTTTCTTATAATTTGGGTAAAAAAATTTGAAACTAAAGTGGGAAAATTGGGGGGTCATAAACGTGTTTGCCCCCCTCCTCCACAACTGTTTTTTGCACTTGCCAATAGTGAAGTTATTTAATTTTTTAAACTAAATATTCTTTTATCTGAATTTTTTCATTCTTGTCAAATTTTGATTTATTGCTTTTGAAGATATTCCAGCATATTGCCTCTCAATACATATTACAGTAGGCGCTCGTTTATCTGAATACTCCATTATATGAACTATCCAATATAATGAACAATAAAATTTTAACATGATGGGTTCTATAGAATGAACAGCGGCAACCTCGATTATATGAACTTCTGGTAGTTCACCGCAGAGGTTTCGGGAACCCCCGAAAAGGTTTAATAATGTATTATAACGGTATAAAATATGTACTAATAGTAATTTCCACAGCAAGCTATAGAATATAACAGGCTTATTTGATCCGCCGAGTTGCGTTCTGTCGTCAAAATATGAAGCGCAAAGTATTGACATTATCAGACAAAAGTGATATTATAAAGAAGTTGGAAAGCGGTGAAAGTGTCACAAATCTCGCAAAAAAGCATGGTATTGCAAAATCCACTGTTTGTCTTATAAAAAAGAATCGAATTAATATTTTGAATACTTCATCCGAGTGCTATGGTTTGAGTTAAAAAAAAACTTTAAAAACTGGAGAAATGCCTAGAATGGAAAAAAAATTATATGAATGGTTTTGTAAACAGAGATTCAGAAACCTTCCGGTAACAAGTGAGCTATTAAAGATCAAGGCAAAATCATTACATGGGATTTTAAAAGAAAAAGAACACTTTAATGCAAGTGATGGCTGGTTGCAAAAGTTTAAACGTAGATTTGGCATTAGA
Source organism: Euwallacea similis (assembly GCF_039881205.1). Classification (NCBI taxonomy): domain Eukaryota; kingdom Metazoa; phylum Arthropoda; class Insecta; order Coleoptera; family Curculionidae; genus Euwallacea; species Euwallacea similis. The sequence goes on from NC_089625.1 coordinate 642,044, forward strand.
TTTTTGAAAATATACGGTGAAAAACTATCAACGAATCCTGAACTTGTACCTCCATTTCAAGAAAATCTTCGTTCACTTATAGCCAGACTTAATCTTACAGATGCACAAATCTATAATGCAGATGAAGCTGGTCTCTTTTGAAAGTTGCTTCCCGAAAAAACGTTAGTAAGGAGAGATGAAAAAACTGCTCCCGGGAGAAAAAGTGAAAAAGTTACACTTACTTTTCTTGCCTGTACAAACGCTACAGGAGATCATAAAATTAAACCCCTTGTAATAGGGAAAGCAAAACGTCCACGATGTTTTACAAATTTTTCGTTGCCAGTAGACTATGCTTACTCTAAAAAAGGCTGGATGACTTGTACAATATTTGAGAACTGGTTTCATAAATGTTTTGTTCCTCAAGTAAGCTAAAAAGATAACATATGTATATAGAATATGTATTTTATCTTACACCTTTGCATGCACGATTTTTTAGGTTGAAAAATATTTAGATGAAAAGAAATTACCTTTACGAGCCATGCTTTTGTTAGACAATGCTCCTAGTCATCCGATTGCTGAAAAATTATGTTCTAAAGATGGAAATATTTTTGTAAAATATACGCCACCAAATATAACCCCCTTGATTCAACCAATGGATCAGAATGTCATCCGCCTTACAAAACTGTACTATGGATCAAGCTTACTGTCAACTATAGTATCCTCTAAATGTGAAGACATATCAAAAGTTTTGAAAGAGTTAACAATCAAAGATGCTATAATAAGTCTTTCTATAGCTTGGAATAGAGTTGAGGCTGAGACAATAAGAAAATGTTGGAAAAACATTTTAAATTTTCGTGAACATGACGATGATTCGGATTCGGAAAATGATGTTCCTCTTAGTCTTCTCAAAGAAAGATATGAAAACAAATCAGAGGAAACAATTGAAGAAGTTAAAAATTTGCTTACTGAAATTAACAGTCAGGTAAACTAAAAAAATGGATCTTATATGATCATTTTTTCTTGCAGCTGTTATATACCTTCCTATATTGATTGTACTCTATGCTACTTTCTCATAGCAACCTAATAACATGCTATCAATGTTTTACCTAACTATCTATGAAGAATAATCAACTTCAACCAAAGGTCGAAGTTCTGTTTAGTTCCAACTAACCACCCCTAATGCGCTAATTTAGATAAGTTAGATGTCATAGTCTTCCCTATATATATATATCGAGTATGATTATAAGATTAGAATTAGTATTCCGACGGAGGCCTTTTCAAAAACGAGTAGTCTAGAGTGAAGTGTTGCTGAGTCTAAATTCATACCATTTTGAAAACCATCACAAGAAATAAACAAGTTGTTAGTGAGTTACCGAATCAGTGAGCTGTCTTATTCCGGACTAAAACAACCCCGTGGTGCCCACCACGTATAAAATACCGGCTGGTGTCACAACACTACTATAATTAACGTTTTGACGCTCTTAATTATTTATAGGAACTGCCCTATAACTGATTTAGACCTATATTTATATCTAAACTTACCAACTAGGAGGGTTATTTTGTGTCGATATCTTAATTATTATTGAATTTGTTTCTAAATTATGGTGCCAAATTAATATGGAAAGTAGATTACATTATTTTATGCCAGAAATTCTATATAAATGTGTGTCCAAAAATGCTTAATAAAAACGATATAGGGTGTTTTATGATAGTTTGGAAAAACATATTTCTATTATTTTCTTCCAAAGGGCTTTTGTGATTTTATTGAAAGTTGGTACACAAGATGTGGCCGACGGGTGCAACAACTATTGATGAGTACATTATTTTTAGTTGCTATGATAACCAAATAACAGGGGTGGCCTAGAAGTTTTTTCGACAAATTTTTTGTGTGCGTGGACAAAATGCATATTTGGTCAGTTCTTTTTAGAGTTTGTTTAAAAATACACAAAAAAGGTACTCTGGTTTAAAATAGATCATGTACTCTGTAAACTGCTGTTATTTCTCATCAGAACCTATAAATGTGCTCCTTCTAAACGGTACCTCGTTATAACCAAACACAAATACACGTGTTTATATGGAACTTTTAACGGGGTTTTATAAATTGGGCGTTATAACCGTGATCTCGTATTAAGCGAGTTTTACTGTAGTAACTTTCAGTTATGAGCATGTACCTATGTAAATAGTTGAAATGAAAATTTAATATGTGTCATTGATGTTTAACTGTAGTTTTGTTCGCTAAATGTATTGGTTAGATATTCTTATTAATTATTTTGAATGCAACCTGTTTTGCAGTTTATATTGTGTTGTGTAATGAATCATTGTATTTTTTATAGTGATGAAAGCACGTCCGAATCGACGGAATCCTCGAACACAAGTTCCGATGCCAGTTGACCGTTTTGCAATATATTTATGATTGAAAATATTCAAAATTATTTCTAAATATAGGCTTTAATCTAAACTAATTTGCTCTTTTTGTCTATATGTCCTAATACCTAGAAAAAGTTTAATCTCCTGCAAGCCTTCCATTTTGACCCATCAACGCCCAATTTATTTTTTTTTTATATTTTCTTTTTCTGCAAATTTAGATATGAGCTACTTAAACCCTTATAAAATTACTGTTATCGAGGAGTATCCGAAAATTGTAGTACTTTTTTCAAAAATCGCTACAGGTTCTAGAGTAAGTACTCAAACTACACGAAATCGAATTTTCATCAATTTTGAAACTAAATGTTATTTCATAAAATGGCCTGTTTTGACATAAGTGGGATCTTTTTTTAATGCGTGGAAATATTAAAAATGGCCTCTGGTTCGTAAATAAACGTTTGTATTTTTGTTACCCCCTCTATGAATGACTTAAATTTTTTCTCTGGCGCAAGCTGATTTTATTTTAAAACTGTTTTGTTTCTTGTAAAATTTTCACCAGGCATACAGTTTCTCTATAAAAAAATATTTACGATATATTGCGTACATTTTATATGCCGATAAATAGAAATATTTTATCAATCATTTCAGGGACACCCTGTATAACTTCCGTTAAGTGGGCGATGTCACGCCAACGGGTCTGGTCAGTGATGGATTTCATCGAAGTGCATGGACGAATAAATGAAAGTGCTCTAAACTTAAAATGTCAACAGTCTGTTACCTTGATGATGTCTTGTAATGACGACATACTGCCTATGCTAGCAGGATCGGGCGACGGAGACGTATCCGAAGGTCGTGGCAACGCCAGTGGCAGATCGCGGGGACGCGGCGGTGCCGCCCTTTTGGCGCCATTGTAGACGGGCGAAGCTGGCCGCAATGGCATAGGATTTGAGATTTCTAGGTGTGGTCTCGACTTACCCGAAGAAGGAGCTGGAGGTAAAGGTGCTTGTTTCGTGGGCTGAAAATAAAAATATATACAAGATTTCTCTATCGATATTTTATCCGGAGTTTAAAAACTCTATTATGACAATCTAAAACATAAGAATTTCAGGATTTTACTTGAATCATTCGAATCTGGCAAAGAAATAAATAACTGTTAGAGAACGACAGAAACAATAGATCGTACTGTGTACATATACTGTAAACACAATGTTGCAAAATGTCCATATCAAAAATAAAAAAAAAAAATCTGTAAAAATACGACCGGAAATAGATCGGCATCAAAATACAGGATAAAAGTTTGAAACAGGTTTTCAATATTCGCTTGGCAGTTTCTAAAGTTAAAAAAACATTTAGTTCACATTTAAAGAAATTACTGTTCAGTAGCAAAGATAAACGTGACATGACATCTCAGTTAGAGTTGCTAATTTATGGGGTAATAATTGTTTTCGTGTGTTCCAATTTTAATCTGTGTCTTTTCAGGAGGTTATAGGAAATGGCCAAATAAGACGATTTTATAACAAAACATTATTTGAGAAAATCATATTAACCAACTTGTACGGTATCAAGCATTAATTTTTCGTTTTTTTGCAGCTTTTCCACTTTTGAGATATCAACTAGTCTCTAAAGCCAAATAAAAAATGTGCAACATGACATTTTTTAAAGAGTCAGACCCCTTTTTACAACTTCAAACTTTGTGACAGACCCACTGACATTTACTAACAAAAATTTTCAATGCTCTGTTAATTTGAAAATCTCTTTGTTTCCTAATTTTTACAAAATTTTGCGAAATATTCTTGGGTAGATATTATGAAGTTTGTAATACCTACTACTTTTATTTCCAATTCACATGTGCGATTCTGCCCTTGGTGACACAAAGAATTTAAAAATTTAATATTAAATGACAATCTAATTAGCGATCCAAATTTCAAAATTTTTATACTTACCATGTTTTTGGAATATAAACATAACTTTCGAACAGGACATCTCATTCAAGAATACACAGGACGATATCTGTGACTTTCCTTGTATGATTTCAAACATTTCAGATAGCCATATTATGTTACAAATGCTTTTGAAATGATATTTTTGGTTTCTACAAAGAAAAATACGTAGAACAGCTATCTTGGATTTTTGAATTGATCCAAGGAACCCCAAAAATATAGCCTTATTTCGTCCTAGATAAGACATCCTGTACATGAATGTTTGTAAGCGTCTATAACGGTTAATTTGTCAATACGTTGTTAACTTTAACTACAATATAATTTCAAGTATTGGTTAGAGTTTTTGTTTTAGTGGTTTTTCATATTTTTACTGGGTAACCGAGATACTTACCCTGGGCTGAGGCGTAGGTGGTCCATATGAAGCTTGATCGGGAAGTTGGTCGACAAGCCTCGTAGTTAAATCGATCAGTCTTTGTTACTGGATACTATCGCCTGGCCCTACATGGCTAATATGATTAAAATTCGTCGGTGCCGATATCAGCTTAGAACGCCTATCCGTATTTCTATGGAAATAGATAAAAGTAATATTACTTTATAGTTTAAACTGAAGCCAAGTGCTTACGTCCTTGTGGATCGGTTTCCCTCTCTAATTGAAAATCTCCTCCTTGGTTTCCGTACCACTCGCCCTTCTGTATCTAAAGCAACTATGTTCTCCAAATTTAACAGCTCTCCTAGCAAACAGTTTAATTAATTAGATTTGTACATATTATGGATCAGATACGTACTTTGATGGACATTAGACAGATACAGGAGATGCGGTAGGTCGTGCAAGATACACAAAGTGAGACTCCCGCTATCGTTTAAGGGCTTTGCCCTTTTGATATTAAGAGTTTGAACCCATTCTCCGGTCGCGCAATTGAATATGTCTATGTGGGTTTCGCTATAAACTACCAGATGGCCGTCTCTATAACCTAAAAAAGAAACATTCTATTTTATAGCCTTTCGCCTGGGTTGGTCAGGTTCTAAAAGCCCTTAAAATCACCAACAATTTTTTTTTTAATTTCCAAACTTTCAAAGCATCTCAAATCAAATTTCTATAATATCTGTAAAGAAAAGGCAATTAATCACAAAAATAAGGTTTAAGGTTAAATTGTTACAAAGGCGAAAAAATATTTTTAAAAATAACTTACTAATGGCAGTGGGCACCGCGGGATACATAATCTCTCGATCTCGGGACTTGCGACCGTGCTTATCGACGTAAGCAGCCAAAGTTCCGAATACCAACAGGTACTCTCGCCTCGGAAGTTCTATCACTCTCAAGGCGTCCACTGCACTGCAGGTTATGGTGGCGTATAGAGGATTTTCTGGGTGCAGCAGAGCTAAAAGTGCAAAGAGTGTTAAATATGTGACTTACTTAATTATAAGATAAAAGTTTTACTTACAAATACATACAAATTAATATAACATTGAAGCTTGCCGACACATTTTAATATATAAAATAGTGAATCTGAACAAAAGTCAAGAGATGACTTTCACGCAGTTTTAATTACTATATCATGAAACCGTACCAGATTAGTAAAAAAGGCTCTTTACGGGCTATATTATATAGACTCATTGCCTTAAAATAGAGGAAGAAGTAATACTCTCAAGTTTGGTCACATACTTAATTAACACTCTGCATATTATTACTAAACTACTTCGTTTAAATTTCGATAGAGGGAGTATTTTAAAAGTAGATTCAAGGAAAAAAAGGATTTTCATTATTTTTTATATGTGTTCCAGAAAAAATTGCTTTTGAGGACGGAAATCCCTCATAAAACCACCTTTACCTACCAAAACCACAATAGGAGATTTGAAAAAGAAAAAAATCCATTATTCACTCACAAATAAACGAATCTCCGCTCTGAATATTATATACAGTGAAACAGGATAGTGATCCAACACACAGCCGACCATCTGAAAGTATCTGAAGCGCTTGAACGCTAACTGGGATGCCGATTTCGTGTACTCTTTGGTGTCTCGTTCTCGTTCTTGTTATTTCGTAAATAATGATTACTGAGGAATTCTAAAAAATGCACTTCTGCATAGAGAGAAAGCTAATGTTTTGGCACACACTATAATATTACTTGTTTTTTGATGGCAATACACAAACAGAACGTCAAAGGAGCTCGTAGAACAGGGCCAACAGTTAATACTGCACATCCCTTGCTTTCCGTCACTTTAATCCATTCTGTGTCGTCACCGTCTAAAGCTCTTATAGGCACTAATCTCACTTGACGCTGTTTGCCACTAACCACAACCTGAAAGATAAAATGTTACAAAATCGTTTCACATAAGCGACACTGTCATACAATTTCCGATTGTACAGTAAACGGTAATCGACTTAATGTTTCGTAGGATTACTAAGATAGTAATAATGGTAACACTCTAAAAAGGCGCCCAGTATTGGCTGATCTGCTTTATAATACCAAGACTTCACCAAACGAAAATTAACATTAAAATAAAAAAGTTTATTACGGAAACTTTTTAATGTTGCCATACAAGATGTTGGGTTTGCGGAGCTAATTAATTTAATTCCAAGCTATAATACAGATAAGTGACTAGCAATTCAAGAACACTCCACTGCACTGTATCGTACTCCTTTGAAACCCGTTGAAAGAGACCACGTGCTACTTCCCAGCAACCTTTTATAGTATGTGGCCGTGTTTTCTAGAAAGGCCTGATCCTTCTCGAATTCGCCGGATAATGCGGGTAGATCCACGTACCGTCTAGACAGTGGTGGGGAGAGAGAGCTAGAGTGGCGCGAGTGCAGTGAGTGAGAGAGCACGAGACTCACACCCAATAACAGTCTCAACACAAGACGTTAAAGTGGCAAAAAACAAAGAGCCTAAAGTATAACATGCAGTCCAAACTTAAACTAAATATCTCAAAAATTGGGCGTTGGTGGATATATACAGCCTTGGCCAAAATGATTTGCCACCCCTCTCAATTCTTAGAAATTCAATTTTTTTTGACTCTAAGCAATTATTTTGTATTTTATTATTAATCGGTGCGATCACCTGAATAACGTAAATAAAGTATCGTATCATAAACATGCGAGAACAAGTCGCGACACGATTACAGCAACAAACTTGAATTTTACTCGGTCACTCGTAGTGTGCACATCGATTAACAATTATTAGCTTATAGTCGTTTATTCTAAAGAAAACTCTTATTTTTTGACAAAAATGCCAAAAACGAGAGAATTAGATTTAGCAAAACGTATAAAAATTCAATTACTTTTTGAGGAAGGTAAAAACAAAACACAAATGGCAAAAATAGTCAAGTGTCCTCATAGTACTGTTAGATATACATTAAAACGTTATAAAAAATCAAAAAGTCATGAACATTTAAAAAGGAGTGGAAGAAAACGTGCTACAAGTGCAAGAGAAGATCGGCAATTGGTACGCACTTCTTTACAAAATCGGAAAGACACATCTTCTGAGCTGGTTGCAAAATTATTCGGGGGCACTGAGAAAAAAGTTTCTGCCAGAATTGAAGCAGTCTCAGAAGACGGCTTCAATATGTAGGGCTCAAAGCTCAAAGTTGTAAAGCGAGGAAGAAAGCGTGGCTATCAGAAAATAATAAAATTTAACATAAAAATTTCATTGAAGAGGATTGGTCAAACATCATGTGGTCGAACGAGTGTAACTTCGAGGTATATTTATTTCAATTACATTATAGTGATAGAGAAACAAGTAAAATTCCTATTAGTCGTCCTTTAAATATTCAATTATTTTTGTAATAATTTAATGTTTTTGGTACCGCGAGTGCAACCTTTGTTAGACGCAGAATAGGCGAAGAATACAAGCCAGAATGTATCGTATCAACCATAAAACACGGAGGAGGAAGTATAATGGTATGTGGTAGTATGTCGGCATACGGGGTGGGCGAAATCGTTGCGTGTGAGGGCCGAATGGATTCAAAAAAATATATTCAAGTACTGGAAACGGCACTAGAACCGTCTTTCAATAAAATGTTTGGTGACACCAACATGGATGACGTTCGTTTTCAGCAAGACAACGCGCCACGTCACAAAACGCGAACGACAATGAAGTGGTTCTCGGATAATGGGATGGAGGTCATAGATTGGCCTCCTCAGTCGCCGGACCTCAACCCCATTGAACATCTTTGGGCGATACTGAAGCGCAAAATTAGAGAACACTCTATTACATCAAAGGAATCACTAAAAAATGTTTTGATTCGGGAGTGGCATAATATTACTCCACAAGAATGCCGACGTTTAGTCTCAAATTTACCCGAAAGAATCGTCGCTGTTATTAAAGTTCAAGGTTTTTCTACTAAATATTAATGTTTAATGTTTTATTTTAATAAATATTCCTATTTTGATCAACTGGTATTTTCCTTTTATCTGGAATATAAAATAATTTAAAATTATTGAGTTTTAACATAAGTGGCAAATACTTTTGACCAAGGCTGTACCTATTTTAATTTATTGCTTTTTCGAAATATAAAATAACACAAATTGAAGTTAATGAGGTCGTAAACAAGACAAACACTTCCTTATTTCACTATGGATGTAATCAAGCAGTTTCGGAATTTTTTAAATTTCAATATAAAAATTTGATTAGGTAAGGTAGCACCTACCCCATTCTATGGACACACATAAAGGTACGCGTGGATTGTGTAAAGTAACTAAAAGGGAAATAAATAAAAATATTTGTTGTACAAAAAACATTTATTTCAATTATAAAAAAAGAATTATAGCGCTTATAAATTCAAAACTTTCCTGGAAGTCAATGTTTTTTAATACTATACGACCGGCCATTCGGGTTCATTATTGGTGTTTTACATGGTGACTCTAAGCACCATTCATACCATACTTTGTCCACAGATTCTTCACGCCAAAAAGACACTCGCACAACATCGCCTGCTTTCAAGTGAATGGGCGATGCGAGTGGAAAAATTATTGGGAACCATGACACCTAAAATATTATGAAACGATTATTACAACCCAGAAGAACATGAATTCTAAATTTGTTAAAACAATTAGATTTGGTCACTTGAGGATTGAATAATATTAACACAACGCATAAAATAAAACTTACCATATCTGGTGTGTGCGTTTTAGGATTCGTAGACAACGTAATGTTTCCATAAAGTTTTGTTTCAAAAAAACCTGCCAATCCAGTCAGCACCGCTGCTTTGGATATCGGGGGAAAACGAATGGATTTATGTCGTGTATTATTTATCTTTTGACCATTTTTCGGAAAATTAGGATGATTAAAAACAAACAACTCTTCTGTTGGTCCCAGTTGATAATAATTGGCCAAATGCACCTACAAACAAAAACAAACAATTTAAAACTTTTAAATACAAATTTTTTCCATATACATACTATGTATGGTGTTTCATAACACTGTCTTAATGTTTTATCTGGCAACCGATTATTTTTTATTTCATTAAAAATTTTAAGAGATTGTACGGGTGTTATAAACGACGTGTATTGATGAGGAATTGAGATTCCCGTCTCTGGTCTCAAAAAACGTTGAGCGCCATCCAGACATTCTGGAGACAGTTCGTTATCACCAAAAGACCCTGCAACCTCACACTTTAGCCAATTACAAAAAATACATATACCCAGGTGGTCTGAGAAGTCTCCGATCTCAACATGAAAAAATAAATGAATAAAAGAAAACATTTTTTCTATTTTTATTAGGTCTGAAACTTTTTAGACCACCCTCGTATATACTTAAAAAATCACCCAAAAGTTCTGAAATCATGATATCAGCAAGCTGCGGTGCTTGCCAACTTCTCATATCTTCTTTAACTAAAGTCACTTCAGAATTCCACTCATATTTATTACGATGAACCAAAGTGTTCATGGCGTATGGGTTTTTCTCTACGGCATACACTTTGACCTAGGTTAATTGAAAGATGTTACATATAGATAATTTTACGAAAGATAAGGATTTGCACTCACTTCCTTTGATAAGATATTTGACACATTCAAAACCGCTTGAACTAAAGGCCCCCTACCAGCTCCCACTACCATTACTACTGGAACTCGGTTTTCTGACCATTGTTCTAAGACTTCATAAAAGGCTTTCCGATACATGTCGTACTTCACCTGGTCTTTTTCAAATACCTAAATTAAAAGGCCTTGAATGGAAATAAATGTATATCTATTGTTGCCTCTACCTCATAAACTGTGCTTTCCAAATGTTCAGTAAGCGGTTGCAGGGGGTTTTGTAAGTAATCTTCACACCTAAAACATATGATATAAACAAAAATATTTCCTTAAAAGATTCTAAATATCTACCAATTTTATTGCTAATTTCCTTTTTGGGTATATTGTCTTGTCAAACATGTCATCTCTATTCATTCCCTAGGAAAATTGGCAACTGTTTTTAAACGTGGGTTTCAAACAGATTTAACTTGAAATTAACGAAACACTAGTTAGTCAGAGAGTCATTACTACCTGAACTAGCTTTTCTGACCATAATAATTCTAAGACCCTTAAGATAACGAATTAATAGATGAATTTATCCAAGACATGCTTCTGATATTTCAATGCTCACAAGGCATGATCTCTGTGTTCTTAAAAGCTTGACTTTTTTTGGTATCTTCAGAAATATTACCACCAAAAACTGTTCAATCGACGCGTTCTGGTGTCATTTTCTAGTTATCTCATGAACCGACACTTCTATCTGACCACACAATTTGAATTAAGTCAATATCCCTGACTACAGTTTACTAATAACATGCCATAAATACATAATAATATTAGTGATGGTAAAGATGACATTTGTAAATAAAATACATACATAGTTTTATCAATAAAACAAAATACCCAAAATATGTTATTGATTAAACGTCAACTAACCCTTGCACAAATTCTGCAGTAGCATCACAAACGTAGAGCTTTTTTCCTAGAAAATTCATATACTTGACATAGAGACTGGGATCTCCTTCCACGTCCAAGTGGATAATGTACTGCACATCGATTGTCATAAATCTTTTAATAATTTCCTGATGCACCTTCGGTAAAACGGGTTTTCCGTACTGATTTATTAGGAAATAAGAGGCCTTTAACACGAGAGCTTTTACAGGTTCACCAACCTAATTTCCAAAGGAATCGTCATCATAAGAAAAACTTTTCACGTAATTAATACCCATCGATCAAGTTCTTCAGCAGATGGCAGATGTTTAACATCGGGAATTTCAAGAACAAGTCCGACCCTTTTATCGTAATCGCAATAAGTGCGAAATTCATTCCACCAATCCCATGTATCATGTTCGATTTCCCCCATTGGATTGTCTCGTGATATATGAACTAAAGGAATCTAAAATGTTTGTTTATTTATTATTTAAACACTAGTTTTTTCTTATAAAAGACGGCCTACTTGAACCCAAATTGAGTATGCGAACCCGGAAATTAATTTATCATTTATGATTCGAGCCAACTGGATATTTTTAGGTTTAATAAGATCTATTAGGATAGCTGGCAGCCCTAAGTGAGAGGCAAAACCAAGTTCTTTTTCTAGAATTTCTTTACTAATCTGCTTAATTTCGTTTACGTCACTGTCCACATCTAAATTGGTACTTAATTCTCCTAAAATCAATATTGGTATTGTGTCTGGAGAAGCATGCTCTTCAGAAACGACTTACCTACAATCAGCCTACCCCATTCGTTTGCTTTTAACAGTCTGTCGTTTCGTCCGATAACATGTTGAGCATCGGGACCCTCAAAATCTTTAATAAAACTTGGGTGTGTTAGTTGGGTCACAATGAAATGGAAGCAATTATCCAGGGCTTTTTGAAGTGCCATTGTAAGGTCTTCTGGACAGTCGCTGTATACCCCGCAGGACATACGCTTTCGCTTCTCGTCCGATTGATCTAATCCTTCCATTTTTCTGAAATATATTTTAGAGGACTATTTGTAATCCGTTATGGTAACGTGCGTTTAATAAAATGAAACCTACTTAGCGTAGCAAATGCAATTGCGCGTCTGGGATTAAGTAAACAAATATATATTTGTTATTATTTGTTGAAATAAGATTTATTAAAATTTGAACCTATATCAGATATGCGGCTTCTAACGGGTAACCATATGTTTTTTAGTTACATGTTTAACATCGACTTTCATATTGAGTAAAATTTTAAAATTGTTTAGATTTGCTGCAATTACTGGAGAACCATACTGTATATGGGGTCTTATTACCAGTTCATTTCCTGGGTTGGAAAGATTATCAACTATTCCATTAAAATCACTTAGACCCTCTAGGGGTTTTTCTATAGGTCTAGCTCTTAAATATACAACAATTTTGATGAGAATTGTTTTACAAAATATACATATGTAACTCTTTACTTTTTTATTTTTTTATTCCAATAATGGATATACATAATGAAATAACTTCAAAACAGATTTGCTAGGAAATTTCCATTCTGCAACTTTTACTTCCTTAACATTCATTTCTGTCTTTTCTTTACTAATTTTTTTACATAGGAAATTTGATAATTCTGATAGGTGAATTAAATTCAAACATAATTCAACATTTCATTAATCAAATTCTTTTAATTTTAATTATTAATTATTAATTACTAAATTAAATACTGGCACACCAGGTTTCTCAGTAATAAACCACTGGTGAATCATGAAATGGTTTAATATGGATTCTTTTTCTCCTTTGAATCAAGTGAATCACTATGAGCCCAAGTGATGAATATTAGACAGGTGGTAAAGAAGTTAAACAGTTGGGGCCAAGCAGATTTAATAACACAATCCTTATTACTCTTCAAGCCACCAACAAAGTACATAATGATTCAATACATACACCCTTTTCACTAAGTGGTCCACCACGTGTTAAAGTAGAGGATACTGTGACAGACACAAAACAATTGAATACATATATACAGTTAGGTGCAGAACTGAGTCAATACTTATAAAATTCGTATTAATGGTGGCATAAACAAAATATCTAACAAGTATTCAAAGGAAGGCTTTTATTTTCAAAAAGTACATTAACATTAACATTAAAACCATACAAAACATTTGCCGAAAATAAATGGGGTACATCAAATAATCCTAAATAACATTGGTTCAGTTTTGCTCCACTAATATTAACATTGAACACTTTGGTCGACATTGACACTAATATTTGGTCCAGAGACCTTTAGCTTTTTTAACAGCTAGTAGACGTCTTGGCATGCTTTTTGTTAGTGTTTCACAGAAATCAGGTGGAATTTGGTCCCATACTTCTTCTATTCTCTCCCATAAAACTTTAAGTGAAGATGGTGGCGAATCGTAGTCGTCGACCAGATGATATTTCACGTAAGCCCATAGATTCTCAATGGGATTTAGGTCGGGACTTTGTGCCGGCCACTGCAAAACCTGAAATTTTTGGGTACCCAACCATTCCTTCACAGATTTTGCGGTATGCTTGGGGTCGTTGTCTTGTTGGAAAATTACTTTGCTAGTGGGATAAGGCATATTATTAACAGTATCTATTAGGTGATCATTTAAAATGGCTTTATAGATGTGCTGGTTCATTATCCCATCTATTCTCTTCAATGGGCTAACCCCATATCCCGACATACAGCCCCAAGCTTTAATATTTCCTCCCCCATGTTTCACCGTCAGAATGAAATCTTTTAGTTTCATGGATTCTCCCTCTCGTTTCCAGCTCCAATGTCGACCATCTGTTGCATATCTGTTAACTTTAGTTTCATCAGACCAAATAACCTTCATCCAATCCTTCTCGGTCCATGCCTCATATCTTTTTACAAAATCTAGTCGTGCCCTAATATTCTTCTTAGAAAGTAGGGGTTTCTTCTTCTTCTCCACAGCAACAAGTTTGGATTGATGTAAAGCTCGTTGGACTGTCCATTTGCTCACCGATTTCCCAGTATCCCCTCGCAGCAACACGGCTGCTTTGGAGGCCGAAGAGGCTTCACCACTGCCCAAATATCTAATTACTCTTCTAGTATCTTGCACAGACATCTTTTTTGGTTGGCCACCTTTATTTATTTTTAAGGAAATTTTGCACTTATTTTTTACCCTTTGTACTGTGGATTGACTTATATTTAATTGAAATGCGATTTCCCGTGTGGATCTTCCATCAATCAGTGATTTTTCAATTAATTTTCTTTGAAACTTTGAAATCGGCTTCATTGTTTAAAGATTTTGAATTATGATGTTTATTAACGGAGGATATGCGATTAAATGGTTCGTACTCGTCTATATTAGCTGCACACTGCATTTTATGGCGAGTTTCTACTTGTTTGTCGACTAGTTTCTCGATCGTATCGTTTTTGTTCATGGCTGGAATTTGACGGTGCAAAACTGAACCAATGTTATTTAGGATTATTTGATGTACCCCATTTATTTTCGGCAAATGTTTTGTATGGTTTTAATGTTAATGTTAATGTACTTTTTGAAAATAAAAGCCTTCCTTTGAATACTTGTTAGATATTTTGTTTATGCCACCATTAATACGAATTTTATAAGTATTGACTCAGTTCTGCACCTAACTGTATATGGCTCACTATTTACCTCACAATCTAATCATTCACAATTTGACCATCATCAGTTTATAGTTGTCATGGAAATAACTGTCAAACAAAAAGTTACTAACGATTTTATGATTCAAAATGTGTCTTTTTGTATTTAATATTTCGTTCATGTCTAATTTAAGACTGTTCTTTGTAATTTTATAAAATTTAGTAAAATCTAGTAATAAAAAATGAAAGTTCAATCTAGTTAAATCAACACAGTTGGGAGATGCTTATGGCGTACACCCCTTGCATCCTGAAGCAAGATGTTCAGATTATAATATGCTATGTATAATATTATCTCTAATTAAGGGAGACTATATAAACCTGGCAGTGGTTGTTACCTAACTGACTGTTGAAAAACCCCTCCTAAGAGCTAAATCATTAGTATGCTGTTAACTTTTAAATCAATCTACTTTTTCAAGTAGAATTTAAAAAATCAAGCTTCTATAGTAAGTAACTTGATTTTAATGTTAACAACACATATTTACATATACAGATAATTTGATACTAAAAGATGGCAGGTACATAGCGTATTGAGACACAAACCTACAGAGGAGTGAAATATTTATGAAAACTTACCCTTGATGGTTTGAAGCTGGGAGTCTGACGACAGTAATTAGACTTACGTATCTTAATCAGATGAAGAAAATAAGCTGCTTATATATTATATAAATATCGAAAATATTGAATATTGGAAAATCGGCGTTCGCGATTCCTCAACCTCAAAAAATTATTAAATTTCAGGTTATGTTACTAGGGATGGGGCGACACACGTAATATCAATATACGTTAAGAATATATCATTATAACTGTATTAAATTTTTATTGCGAAATATAGAAAATACATATCGAAACGATTTACTTATATTCTATAACTTTACAAAATGAAATATATTTAATCGCAAATTCCATAATAAAAATATCACAAATAGTGGTGACAAATTCATTTGAATCGATCAAAAACAATATAAGGAGCATATATTACACCTGTCGTATATTCAACATAATAGTGAGTCGTAGTGAATTTCTTATTGTACTTAAACATAACGACGTCTTTGAAAATACTTCAAAAATAATTTAATTTCGATTTTAAATTTAATTTAATTACATTAACGATTATATCGACAATTTCAAATTATATTTTTCTTGTGATGTAAAGAACAAATCACTGCTTTGTTTATAGTTATCCTATTCGGTATTCCATTAATCGACATATTTTTTTATATATTTATATATAATATCGACATATATAATCGATGATAGTATCGATATATATATATATAATCGATATGTTTTAATCATATATTTTCTAATTTGTCCATCTTCGGTTATGTTCACAATTAACCTATGTTCGCTTGAGCCCTTTGTATACTCTTTAAGGCTTTTTTGCCTGAAAGCATTAACTCTGGTTTACAATCCATTTTTGACCCGTTCACCATAACGTCAAGGACTTTTTCATCTGTGCGTTTTATTAAATTGTATCGTAGAAATTAAAAATTTCGCTAGTATCCCGTTTTCTTCCAATTTTAAAAATTTTCACGTGGTAAACGAAAAGCAAATTGAAGATACTTCCGCGGGCATGAAATTAATTTCATTATACGATCTCCAGGACAGAGGAATCTGTCTTGCAGTTCCGACGCGGCGGGAAATTTCGCCAGCATTACGAACAATGGGAACGGTAACAACGACAACTAAGTCACACGCCTTAAATTAGCAATTAATTTTCTAATCATTTATTAGATACTGGGCAATGGTTTATCTTAACACATAAAAGAGGTTATAGGATTTGCCTTAGATGAAATAATTTGCGTGCAATAATCAAAACTACGCGCCGAATTTGATTTGTCAAATTATCATTTGTCACTTTATCAGCTGATTAAACAATTGTAAGATTTTTTCCTGGATTCTTATTGGATGAGACCCGAACAACATTGTCAGATTAACAATGTTCATGTTAGTTAAGCTCTACAATTAATTTGTTCAGGTAAAAGGTTAATTTATGCTAAATCAATAATTGTGGCAATTCAATGAGCAGGGTCTAGTAAATTGCTTGAACGCCCATATAGACCCGAATTTTAAAAAATGTCTGTGTTTTCAAAAATCAAAGGATTTTTGTCCAGGAACAGGAATAAGTTTGTAATTGGCGGCATTATAGTAGCGGGTAAGTGGAAGTAAAGCAGGAACATTTCATCCAACAACTAAATGACTTGTTGCCCCATAAGCTTCTCTGTAAATTTTCAAACATTTGCCTTAATTTTTTCCACAATACAGAGTGATCCAGTAGTAATATGACGTAGTTCTGCATCTATATATCTGTCTTTTAATATAATTTCGAAGCTTATTTTCCTTTATTACAGGACGTCTAAACCATGTTCAGCTGAATTTATAAACTCCACACTGAATTCAAATTTGCCATTTACTTTAGTACTTAAAGATAAATTTTCATGAATCTAAAATTCGACCATTTATGTAAATCCCTGGATATGCAGTTATCTCTGAGGCCCCTTTAGACTATCATTGAAGCTAATTCAGTTTTAGGTTTTTAATATTAGGGTTTTAAGCAAACCTGTAGTATAGTGACGTTAACCAGTAAAATCAATCAATGAAGACACATAGTCATGTTCATGAATTTTGATTTTTTAAAAATTTATTTTCAAAATTATAAAAATGGATTTACAGTAATTATCAATTAAATACATTACTACTTCTTTTGACAGGTTCAATATTCTTCACAAGGTATGCACAACATAGATTGCGACAATGGCATGAAAAAGAAGCAATAGAACTTATTGAAAGGAACCGCAAACAAAGCCATTTTGAAAGCATAAATCGAACCTGCAACCAGACAGTAATCAATTTATCCACATCTCTGCTTGAAAAACTGTACCAAACTATTAACACCGATGAAACAATTAATAAATTAAAATCAAATCCTGGGAATAAGTTAGAATTGTGGATTTTGCTGAAGGTAAGAAAGTATTTAGTTGCTACAACTACTACCATTTCTTCAAATGATTGAACTATCAAGAATGGAACTGTCATTTCAATTTGTATTTTTATACCCTTACTATTATATTCATATAAATGTAGCAAATCCATGTCTTAGGTTTTTCTTTAGATTAACACTCTTTTTTTAGAATGAATTGTTTACCAAAGCAGGCTGTATTATATACTCCCTAGTGATATTAGTGATAACTTTAAAATTGCAACTAAATATTGTTGGGGGCTATTTATATAAAGATCCAACAAGTGTGCCTGCAGACATTCAGGAAAAATACCTATCACTATGTGAAAGTTTTCTTAATTCTGGTGTTTGTAAATTGGCCAAATTGATTGAAGAAGAGGTAAGGGAATAACGACTAAGCATATTTTCTGTCATTGTTTTAAATGGAAAAGTCATAAGAAGTTGTGTTGCTTAACGATCCCTCAAAAATATTACAAGTATTAGTTTGGTTTGATTTAACCTGGAAATTGAGTCTACAAAAGAGAGAAGTAATTGTTGAATTAATAGAGTGAGAAATAAAATTGTTGTAGGCCATTTTAAACAACTGACTTCTTTTCATTAATTCAATTCTTGAGTTATACCAAACCTAACCAACACTCATAATGTTACTAAGAGTGTTTAATTAAAACATTTTTTTCTTTTAATTGCCATGGACGCTTAATGTTCGCAAACACTTAAACTGAAATTGCAGTGTTCACATGTATAGAAATCAAACTAATATATCAGCATTAAATAAACAGTACATTTATATTTTTTCTATTAAGATGCATGCAAACTGTTATCAAATAAAATCAAACTTTTATTAATTGATATTTTAATGCATATGAAAAATTTATATTTTTGTAGAAAATTTGGAAATTTAAAAATTTTAATTTGGGAATATCATACTTCTTTTGACTTTTCAGTTAGAAGATTAATCAAATATTAAAGATTTAACCAAAAGAAATCCATTTTAGGTTGTAAAGCTATTAGAAAATGTGGACTTTAAGAAACAAATGAAAATAAGTGATTTAGAGGCAATATTTTGGTCATTACAAAGTAGTTTGGGCGCAAGTGATGGTAATCCAGTAAATGAGTTAAAGAACTATATCTTCTCAGATGATCTGCTCTCTGGAGATGGCGTTTATAATAATATGGTAAGCTTGTAATCCACAGCCACCAAAAATGTATTGTTTTCAAACATAAATTTTTGGTGGTGTGATACAAAATTATCTCATCAAAAACAACGCATGAAAATGTTACTATTTCTACTACAAAACTAAAATTGAATAAGGATGAGTGATTTCTGAAAAAAAGTATTTCTTCTCAATCAAATGTGTCTTACAAGAGATTGGTTTAATAGCATAATATACGTACGCGAAACGCGAGTTACATGTGTAGAACATGACGATTCGTCTCTCACACTGGCCAAGTTATGGAAATCTTTATTTATCCAATTTCAAAGAAAAGAGAAATAAAGAAGCAACTTAAGAAAGTGAGAATGGTCTCATTGAGTACTTAACTCCTTTTTGCGAAAAGAGGACTACATTTTTATCTTTTAACCCCATTAACTGTTCAATTAAAAATAAAAAATAATTATAATTCAAATATTTCAGCTTAGAGACACGGCAGACTTACTAGAAAGCGAAGAAGTGAAATTCCTAATAATTCATAACATTAATACAGGCTTCGTACTTCTTGGAGATCAACTTTCCGAATTTTTCAACCAAAGCACACCAAACTTAACGGAGGTAACCCCGAATGGAGAACCAGACCAATTCCAAAATCCTTTTATGAACAAAAAACCTTTAGCTAAAATACTACCTATCTTAAACGGGCTGTTGTCTAAGCAGTCCTTGCCTCACAATTTGATGCAACACCTGATTACAAACGAGAAGTTACAAACATTGTGCGCTAATGTATATGAAAGTTTGTTGGATTAATTTGTTGACTATATAGTGATTGTTTAAGGGTAATATTTATTGTTTTTAAGTTTTTATATGTACATGATCATAATTATATTTGATATATTTGTGCCGTTATCTTTGTACCTGTGCTATTTAATTTTCACCTTTTACCTACAACATTTAGAAAAAAGAATATCTCGAATACTTTGAGCACATGTGATAATGTAAAGGATTTACGCGCGATACTATTTGAAACGTTGAAAAGAAAACCAATTGTTAGAGGTGTGTTAATCCAAAACGGTAAAAAAGTTTTTTCTAAAATAATGTACAGGGATTAAACTTTTATTATTTACAATTGCTCTGTTTAATGAATAGTTTTTTTTAAACTTAGTTTTAGTATAGTGCTTCAGGACGTTATTCCCAAACAAAAAAATAAGCCTCAAATGTATAGAACATTTTTAATAAACAAATGTCACAGTTACTTTCAGGCTATCAATGAGGGACACTGTCAATGTCAATTTTGCAGCGAAATGCAACCTTTCCCGCAAGTTAATATAGAAACAACTAGGTAATACTAATTATAATAAAAATTTAAATTTAAATATGATAAAAAAGAACCTTGACTTCTCCGTCTTTATTTATAATTAAAATAAAAAAGTGTTATCCTCAGTCTGCACGTCTTTATTCACTTTACGGCTATATAAAAATATACAAGAAAATTATATACAAATTTAAATTAACGCGAATTAAAAAAGCTATTTAAATGTTGCCGAAAACCATCTAGAGTATTACAGATTCATACTGATTCGATAGTAATAATTGCCTAGCTAACTGTACAAGTGGTAAAATGCAACCTAGAATTCCATTTATCCAACTCGATTGGCATTCAGATACTTCCTAAGCCACAAAGAGTATTTCAATTGGTTAATAGTTAAAGCTCTAAAATTTTTGCAATATTGAGGCGATCGGTTGGTAGAGAGCAGAAGAACCCAATTAAATGATATGTTGTCAATATTTGAGGATTAATGTAACTAATTAATTCAAAATTACTAGCCTCATTTGTAACAGCGTACTAGGGTCAGATTTTATTTATTGAGAGCAGATATCCAGTTGATTACACTACCGGCCATAGTTTAGTTAAATGAAAATTTCAGTATAAAACTGGAAATTAATTTAGCAACGCTACATACTTTGCACATGGTTACGTTGTCAGTTGAAGGAAAATTATAAGTTTATTCAAAACACTAAACCGTTTTGGTATGATGTGTTCTTGATGGGTAGGTACGTCAATTAAAATAATGTAAATTAGCTCTTAAATAAATTTCAATAAAAAAATTAAGCCGTTAGTTCTGAATAGAAGATAATTAACAGAAACATTGAATGAATGCAAGGAATTTGCTGCGGTCGGGTGCTGATGAGCAATCTAAACTTAAATTATTTCATTGTTTATTTGTCTGATAAGCGCTGTTAATTTTATTCTGTAAAATTCAAAATTCCTGCATAATATGCTTCACCGCTTTAAGTCAACATTACAGTGAAATGCAAGCGATAAAATAAAGGGCTGCTGTTCCCCGAATGGGTGTATTACGATTGTTTTTTCTTTTTTCAAGATTTTTTTCAAATATTTTCATTAGTACGTATATGCAAGAGCTCTTTGGGGTTGGAAATTGCAAGGCTGTTGTTTGCTTAAGTACAGGTGAATTTTAACTTCTATTACTTCCAAGAAGCAGAATCTCTTCCATGTGTGTGAATTTGATGAAATGGAAATAGTGGTCGGACAATATAAATTTCATTCGATCTACAGTAATGGACAAGTATATAGACAAATGAAAATCTCTTTATAAATTTTATATATACGAAATTTTTAATTCTTTGTTGGAAATGTAAATATTATTGCCTTAAATGCAAATATATTTGTAAGGTTTTTCTTTTTTTATAGACAAACATTTTTTTTCCAAAAATTATTAGTTTTTGCTTGGACAAAAGTATATAGACTCCCACTTTGAATTCAATATTTCATGTCTTAACACATTAATCGCTATTAAAATTACAATGCAGAAGTCTTCTAAGATGTCCAGAGGCCCACAAATAAGTTTAGAAATAAAAAAAAGTTATTGAATTTTTTAATAGTGGTATGTGCCAAGCGGATATTTCAAGAAGGTTGGATGTGAAAAGAAGGGCAGTTTGTGCAATAATCCATAAATACGATCAACAGGGCACCACTGAAGTTTCCCCTCGGAATGGTCGACCTAGGAAACATAACGAAAGGACTGTCAGATTAATAAAAACAATTTCACTTCCAGACCCATTCAAAACACCTAGGCAAACAAAAAATGAAATTTCCACCGAAGGAATCCTCAATGTTTTAACTAAAACTATTAGTCGAAGGTAAGATAAATTAAATTTTTTTGCACGTCGTCTTATTGAAAAACTACTCCTTAGGAAAAAGAATAGGAAGACCCAATTAGAATTTACCAGAAAACACTTAGTTGGACTTTCCACGATTGGAAAGGGGTATATTTTTCTGATGAGTCTAAGTTCAATCTAATGGGATCTGATAAAATCAACTACGTTCGACGTCCTTGTGGTAAAAGGATGGATCCCAAGTACATGTTATCCACTTTTAAACATGGAGGAGGATTTCTGATGGTTTGGGGTTGTTTCTCGGAATTTGGGATGGGTTCGTTGCATAGAATTGAAGGCATTATAGATAAATTAGGTATATAAATATACTCAACAATGTCTAGTTGCCTTATATGGAAGACTATATGCTATTACATTCCATATTTCAATACGAAAATGACCCCAAACGTACCTCAAGTTTGGCAAAACAATTTTTGGTCAATGAAAAAATACGGGTTTTGGAGTGGTCACCACTGTCCTCAGATTTAAATCCTATAAAGAATCTGTGGGACCATGTAAATAAACTAATTCGAAGGAGGAACTATAATAACAAGGATGAACTTTGAACACAATTGAAAGAATCCTGGTAAAATATAGACGTGGGTTACATTAACAAACTTCTGGAATCTATGCCAAGAAGATGCCAGGTTATAGTAGATAACAATGGTTATGTAACAAAATATTAGGGGGAAGTTGTTCCAATAAAACGTTTTTCAATTAGTTTAGTTGATTTATCAAGTAAATATTAATAAATTTATGATTTGTCTATATATTTTTGTCCTTCCGATATTATCCAACTAACTTGTATCTTTCACAGTTGATGATATAAGAAGATATACTTTTAAATTTCTACGTATGTTTTGTCATAGAACTTTATAGTTAAACTAAAGTTTTGGTCAAAGTACCTACAGGAAGATTTTTATACAAAACCCGTTTGCTTATATACTTTTGTTCAATACTGTATGTTTGGCAATCAACACCACAATAATTCGCAGTGAACTCTCACATGCACATATGCCTATTAAAAAAATTTTCAACACATATTCCATGCTGAGAAGTAGCAAAGATTTATGAATATTTTTTGATACTTCGTTCTAGCGCAAATCATCTAATTTACTTCTCACACACCTAGAGTAAATAACGCTATTTTACTTTAAATCTCGAATATTTTCTCTGATTACTATGCGTGTTCATGTATACTTTCTAAACTCGCAGAGTATCTTTTACGTAAATTTTTAGCCATTTATGCACATCAAAAATTGGAAGATTATTCCTTTTAATCTGAATCTTAACCAAGCTTGAACAAAAGCTGTTAGATATGCACGTACCTATCTATCAAAAAACAAAGACACCTGAACAACCTAATTCCTATAAAATCCACCGACAGAGAGAAATGAAGAAAACCCTAAGCAATTGTAACTAACGAACATAACCCTCTGACCTAAGAACGAGCCGCCTACAATCCCAAACTGAGCACCTTAAATAAATTGAATACTAATGATATAATACAACAACAAAATAAAAAAACCTAAAAAATATGAAGGACGTAGGGAAAAACACCTTTAAGATCTTTCAACTAAAGCCGAAATGCAGGCAATAAGAGACGTTGCTAGGTCAAGGAGGCACGTTCCGTACTTCCAACCACTGAACATCATCATCAAATCTCTCCACTCGCACCTTTTGCCTGTAATGGTACTCTTTTAGATACGCTTTTAGGGTTTTGGGCAACTGCAAGTGATTTATATTGTCGTACGTCAGTCGATTGACGATAACCGCTCGCGAGAGATGTTGCAAGGAAAATGTGAAATTCCTATGCAACGGCCACGTAAGCATCGGCTCGAAAAACATACAACTGCTCGGATCTTTGTAATGTTCGATCAGCCCGCACACGGTGTCTGAAGTGTATACTCCGGGATCGTGAGAGTCAAAGCTGAATCGGTGGTTCCATTGCTCAATCCGGGCGTGCAAGGAACGGCCATATTTACGGAACGAAACGCTGAAAAGGAATTCTTCCTGGGCGGAATCCCGCAGAAGGAATGTGCCTTCCGGTTTTCCTTCGAGTAAGCGTTCGGCTTCGTAGCGGTCCATTTTACCTGTAATAAAAACGATGGCTAAACAATTTATATTAATTTTGGAGAAAAAAAATTCAAGTTTGGTAAATTATACCGTGATTGTAAATAAGCCCCCCCCAACTCCGTAACACAATAAGTTGAAACTTGGTATAACGTAATAGGAACCTTACAAATATTATATTTTGACGTCAAAATAAAAAAATGACAAATGACAGTTAGCTCTGGTATTAATTTGAAAAATTTTAATGTTCCTTAGGCCATTTGCTGTTACATACAACAGAATGTGATGAAAAACGGACTATGGCAAAAATTAAAAAAGTCATGTTATGTTTTGGTTTGAATGGTTAATTTAAATTAATTTTTTAAGTTGCGCCTCGATTTGTTTTTGTTCACATTTCTTTAGAGTATGACAACCTTCAAAACTCTTAAAACTTCAGTTATAGCAAATTCTGTTAGTACAGTCAATCCAGAACTAAGCAGAAAGGCCATTATTTAGTTGGAAAGTACTATTAGTGTTATATTACGCCATAACTCGACACGGTTTCCTATGAAGGCGCAGCCGGGAGTTTTCTAGGAGCGGTGGAACTGCACACTATTCTTGGCTAAAATTAACTGAGAATAATAATATCAAGACTTTCACCACTCTAAGAATAATTGAGGGTGAGGCGTTATTTCCTAACCAAATAAAACAAAATAATTCATTTGCATTATTATCCAGAACATGTTAACACTATTACTGTTACGTATTTACGGTATTCTTGGAACGCACATTTGAGAATTCTAACAAATCAGCTTTTTGTGATAATCACAGTTTTATAAATGCGCTATACCTGCCACGAAAATACTTCTATTATCAATTATTACTCACCCCAATAAAAACTACAATTTGTGATGTTTAACAGATCAGGCACGAGGCAGTGAATAAAGTCAACCTGAGTATGGCAGCCCGTGATTGAATCCAAGGGACAGGACCTGAGTTGGACGTGATTTTGAAATAAGGCTCGTAGCGATTCGACATTTAAATCGGGGGGGCAAACCAACTGTAACCTATAAGTAATCGACATGAACTTCGGAAGAGTAATGTTTTGTAAGTTTGAATGGATACCTCCTCGGCGGGGCATGAGATTGTCCGTTTTCCAAGTCGGAGTCCGAACACAACAATTGCCATCTTCTCACCGAACGGAAATTGGCGGGGGGATCCACGCCTTGCTCTATCTCTCGAGCTCTTGCTAACCGGGCGGCTTCGTCACAGTCTTCGTGAATCATTCGCATCCTACTTAAAGCATTTAATCAGACACTCAAAATCTTAAGGCCAAACAATGCTATAAGACACAATAATATAATTCACCTCAGCTATTCTAGAATTAAATAAATCCTATATAAAACAATTTAGCTCAAGATGCAATTAATTTGAAAGTTTAAATTTTATACTGAGAATACACATTATTACTCACCAAGGAGTATCAGCGAAAGGTGCGGTGATAAGAACTCCGGATGGCGTTCCATTTCCACTCAAGGCGGTGCCATAAATTCCTCTAACACCTTCGGCTTGTTCCACCTGAACGTGCGGTACTTCGGGATTGGCCACGGCATTTTGTGGGACGGGTTGAACTGTGTTGTCGTCGTTGGTCGGATTCGCGCTTGTCGCTTCTGCAAGTAATAAAAACTATAATTATGTAAAAGAAAGGGTTAAGTATGTCTGGTCAATTATATTTAGATGTATTTATGAAATTTCCATAAACACAAATATTGTTGAATATGAACTCGTATTTTGCAAATAACTCCAAGGTTAAATATTGCCAAGAGCACAGTACATACTTATTGATCGCTTCAAATTAAAAACACTTAAGGATGTAATTGGTAATGCGAGTTATTAGTAAGTGACTGATAACTTACCCTCCGTCTCAGAAGGCGGGATTTCTTCCACAATATTGCTTGACTGCGCAGCGCTAGTTTCCTCTCTACTAGCTAGAGATAACGAAGAACCATTGTCTTCATCTACACCTTTAAAACAAGTGCATCTGCAACACGACCTACTATCCGGCCCGGAAGACACCATTTCGGATTCCTTCTTGCCCGTACAATTGAATTTAATACTCCATTTGGCGGATTTCTTAACTAAATTAAAACAAACGCCTGAAAAAGTGTTCGCTTAATAAATTTCATTTGCAAATTTGTAACACCCTACTATTAGAATTGGAACTCTGATTGGACTGTGACGCCTTTTTGCTCCTTTTGGCATTGAACTGCAAAGACCTGCCTTTGCGCAGATTTAGGAAGCTGATTTTGCTGCGTTTCTCTTTAGCTTGGGCAGACTCGGAATAGCTGCATTCGCTCTCTTGGGAGAGATCAGTTCTACTACAGGAACACTTGTTTTGGTGATCCGGCTCCATTTGTGGTGGTATCTCTAACCCAGATATACAATAGAACCACGCGGCTGTTACATTATGACCTGTAAAGTCAGTACTTCAAATAAAAATAATCAGAATTAGACTCCTATTAAAAATTCATACCTCGTTAACCGTGAAAACGAAAACAACAAATATTTCCCAGAATTGAATAACGACTAAAACATCTTTAACAAAAACGTGTATATATACAAAAACATAATAGCTTAATTAACTGCCGACCTTTCGTTTTGGAACTCTCAATAAAGACTGACGCTATTTGAGAGATATAACAGGATAATAATGAATGGGTCTATATCTAAAGTGTTTATGAATGAACCGAATGGGTTTAGTACCACAGGAATCAATTAGGTTTTACTATTGCAATAAGGTTTATCGGAATATTTATCTTGTTTGCTTATGCTAGTCGTTTATTATGAACGGATGCTCCGATAACAGAAACAGGTTTGTATTGAGAAAAACTTATGTAATAGAATCACTTTAGGTGATGCAAATTAATGACGGTTGGGTTTTTTGCCAATGTCTTTGTCGTTAGACGATAAATTAATAATGGTTGGAAATTAAAAAATATCGAAATTAAATGTTGATAAAGTTAAACGAAAACGGGTGAGAAAGGTTAACGAGCTACTAAAAATGAATGATATAAAAAACCTGTATTCCATTAAATTTTTCAATCTTCACTCACGAATCATAAAATAAACACTTAATAGTTAATTCTCTATTTGGTTGAATTTAATATTTATCTACAGTTTGGTTTGAATTAATATTAATGAAATATATACATATCTAGATTATTAAAAAAAATCATTTAATTCGTCTCTGAATATGTTAAGACATTACATACATAACAACTCATAAAAGAGATAATGCTCTTGTTGTTCAACCTGCCAATTCTTTCCAAGAACATTAATTTAGCGAATAAAAATGAAAGCGCGTAGTCATGTTAGCATTAATTTAAATTTACACATAACTATTTTAACGCACATGGCAATTAGTATATGTATATAGAACACAGAGACAAAGCTAACAATAAAAATAAATATAATTTGGGCTTTCTTTTAGGAAAGGAAGACATGAACACTTTATTTGAAGACAAGACTGAATGAGGTAAAAATTCAAAAAAATAGATAACAATAATATTCATGTGGTAATCAGAATCAGAATAGAGTAGTGCTAAGAACTCCATGAATCGAAGCAAAATGGCACCAAAGTGCAAAACAAATTAATGAAATAACTGACACTTTAATTAGTATAATTCCCTTTCTCAGCGACATCAATTAATACGTCAAAATATATTTTTGGGCTTATTTGTTTTCATGCACATCAACTAGGACCGAAAAATCGACTCAAAAATCTATAGGGCGATTTGAACGGATTTATTTTGGTGACTGCTTAACACCAAAAACCATGTTCTTTGATCTCTTAGAACACTATACGGCGGTAAATGGTGGTCACTTTGGTTCGGGTTAGCTTCGACATAAATTAATGATTTAAGTAATAAATGGAATCCTAAAGAAAAAATCTAAAGGGTTTAACTCTGACGACGATGCCGGCCACTTTATAGTCCACGTCTTCCCTAACCAAAATTAGGTTAAATATCATACAACACAAAACACCTTTAAACTACCTACAGATAATAAAGTGATATGATCGATATTGGGTATGGGATTTAGAAATGATTTCACACAAGATATTTCAATTTAATCTTGCTTTTATTTAATAGCAGTCAGAAGGCACGTTTGTGTTAACGTCACAGAGACTTCTAACGTACTATACAGGGTGTCCCGGAAAATGTGGGCATGCTTTGGGATACCTAAACAGGGTGTCAAAATAACGTGATAAGTTCCTATAAAAATTTTTTTTACAAACCTTCCCTACCAAGATATAGGCTAGGGAGAAACTTTTTGCAAAGAATTATGTTTCATTCCGATGAAATAAGAAACAATGCTGGGATTTTGTAGCGGATGAAACAATCCCCAATTCGTCGTGCGCGAATATTAGACTACAATGAGCCTATGTTGAACCCACTTCTAAAGTTTTTAATTAAATAATTAAATTATCAATTCTTCATTTCGATTTCGAAAAGGTTTAATTTAATTAAAATTAATTTAACTAATAGGCGTTTTCTGGAAAACGATTCATTTTATCGATGTCAAACAAAAGTTTTTTTTTTAGTTTAAGCTTCAAGCCATCCAAAAATATTTTTCTTATATCTTTATCATACAGGGTGTTAAAAATATGAGTATTAATATGTACAAACTAGTCGGTTCTTGGCGAACTCAAACAACAAAATGGGTTTCAAAGATGCTACTTTAAGGGGCCTTAACTAGTATCTATCATATTAAAAAAATTATCAAATTATATCAAGTACTTTAAAAGTTATTTAATAAAAAATTATTTTTAGGAACGTCTTTTAGAGGCCCATATCTTGGTAAGAAGGGTCTATAGAAATTTTTTTTATAGAAACTTGTCGTGTTATTTTGACACCCTGTATATGTGATTAGCAAATTTATCACCACTCTATATTTCGGAACCAATACTGCAGGCGCTCTTTGATTTATCACCTCGGTCATCTGGTTTTCACATGAGGAAAAGATAAACTTTCAAGTGGTCAAAAATAAAGAAAGAACGTTTTTCACTTGTTTCTGTATAATAGAGAAAGAAACATATATTAAATAAACTTGACTCTTCTGGACAGTAAATTAAAAGAAGACATAAAGATTATTGAATTTTGGACGTGATTGATTTTTACCAGAAATTCAACAATCCAAATAAATCATTTTGTCCTTGAAAATTTATAAAACTATCAAGTTTTATTACAGGTAATGCTATATAAAATTTCCAAAATTGTCCCCAAAATTGAATTTAAAAAAAGTGGATGGTTAAAGAAATAACTTATGATATTTAATCTGTTATATGAATATTCATACAGTGAAATTTTACAATTCACACACATACACTCCAATCATATCAAGTACTTTTAAGAATATCAAAAACGGATCAAAAGGATTATTTGTAGGCACATTTGTGTCATGTTGATGAACTAATACACTAGTCTAAAAAGTTTGGAACTATGAATGTCCAAAGTACAAAATTTGTGACGCATGAAAATCTTCCCAACTAAAGCAAATTCATTCAGCTCAATATAATCTTTTACACATACCTACATGAAAAAACAAACAAAATCCGATTAGCACATAAAAAAGTAGATCTCATTGGCAGGCCAAAAACGAGTTAGTAATTTCAAATCTCACCGCAAAAAAGTGAAAATAAATATGCAAATGAATTATTAAGAGTGTCGTTACCTACGTGGTATGTAACTTATATAGTTATCTATGAATTTGAATTTTACGATAAACATTTATTTTTCACATCGGTTTAATATTTGCCTTTGCCATTTCCAATGTTATTGTATATGTAAATATGTCTTTTTGGTAGGTATACCTAAGGATCAACTAAGCGCGAATAACACAGTAATAAAAATAAACAATAGATAAAACCCGAATCTAAATATTTGTAAATAAGTAAGTCATTTCCGATGTGAAAAATTGCTCTTTTCGACTGTAAAAAGGCACAAGAAATATAGCAAATTATATACAGGAGACCTATTATATTAGAAAAAAAGGTTTTCTAAAATTATGTAGGCAATTTTAAGTAGGTATTTTCTCTAAAATACAAGTCTCATATCTTTATCTCATTTTAACTACTTTTGCGATAACGTAGCCTACAATTTTTCAGGTATTGTCAGTCTGTATGTAATCCCTTTTCAGAGCAGTTATTTATTGTTATATTATGTTTTCTTGCTATAAGTTACAAGTTACAAATTCGTACTTACCTATGGGTATCTAGATTCTGAATCACTACATAATACGCATATACAGGATGTCTTTTTTTTCAACTAAGCCAAAATCAAAATAACGTACTGCACAAAGTAATTAATTACGAATATGGTTTAGGTAGTGCATTTCAATTGGTCGTCACAGAAATGTTTAATTAAAATGCACACTATTCCTGAAAATACCTCGTATTTTTTTAACATTTCATAGAATCCAGAGCAATAATGATATGTAACATATAACAGGTAATCACCCTTATAATGAAACACTCATGTTACAATACACGGAAATTATTATGATACATAGAAATTTTAGTAAGCCTACTTGCGACAGACCGTTTTTATACTAAGCGACGCTTAGGCTCATACTCAAATGAGCGTGACTTCTATTCAAATGTAATATTATAGGAGCCACTCAATTAGTATGAATACTCTGACGTCTTTTTATTGTATTAAATTTTGAACTTTACTTGAGATTTTTAGGGCCAAATTTCTGCTCCATTCTAGGGGTTAATAGGACTTTAAAAATACTAAATTACCTTTAGAAATATTATAAAAACCGGTTAGGTACTTTGGTCTATAAACTTGAAGAAAAAAAAACCAAAATGGAATAAGGTAAAAAAACGCCCTTTAAGGCTGTATGTAAAAAGTGTCCTGTTTTTTTGTAGCAGAACTTTATTTGCGTGTTCTACACCTAAAACCAGTCTTACTTATCTATATGTATAAACTATATTTGAAAAACGCTTTGTTGCCGAAATACAGGTTATTCAAAATTCAGATTTTTAAAAATTTATTTCACCACTGCTTCATTTTTTGGGATATCAAGTTATAATTTTGTACGTATATCACTCTTTTAACTCAAGACAATCGTAATTCGCAAACTGTCGACAATTAGTACAGAGCGCTAGCTTTGTGGTGGTCAAGGTTCGTTTTACTCATCCCAAACTCTTTCTGCGGTCACCACTGTGTCTCTATTTTCTCTATTTTCCGAAGTTTGAACTCATTATTTAATTTAAAAAGTCTTTCTTCTCACAGTATTTCCGCATCAGTCATCGGTTTTCAGTTATTTGCAAAAGTATCTAAGAATGCACATGATACTCCTGTAAGAAGAGCACATGCTTTTGAATTTCCAAATACGTAAAAAATTATAGAAAAAATATTATATTTTTAATAACGTAATGGAATTAGAAAAATCACCCAATTTTTCTGTAATTTGTTACATAATTGAAAATCTAAATTGGAAAACACATGAAGTATATGCATTTCTCGTGAGGAAGTCACGTGCATTCCTAGATAATTTTGCAAATAACTTCAAGCGGTGACAAATACAGGAACAATACATTCGGCAAAAAACTTCCATTTTAAGTTTTGCAAACTACACGGTCAATGATATCCGTCAAAAAAATTCGAGGTGGTAAAAAGAACTTTTACATCTGAAAAAGTTTCACCCTGTACATTTTAACAACAATTTGTAAATTGTTATCATGTAGATCCTAATAAGTAATGTATATGCAAGATTTCAATTTGATTTCTAACTGTTTGGTCGGCTGATTAGGTTTGAAATTTACCGCATACCTAATAAAACCTGACATTAACAGAATTTCTAATAACGCTCATTTTCTAAATTTTTAAATTAGAATAATTTACATGTAATAATATCGATCCAGAACTCACCCACAAATAAAATGAACACTTACACTAATATTTACTTGCTTTTACGTTTTTTGATTTGTATTCCTCTCTAGTCCCATTTTTTAAACATGTATACAATGTCGGATTTCTGGTAAAAATAAATCTCTTCCAGAATTCAACAAACTTTTTGTCTTCTTCTAATTTACTGTCTGGAAGCGTTAAGTTTATTAAATTTATGACTATTTTTCTATTATACAAAAAGAAGTGAAAAACGTTCTTTCTTTATTTTTGACCACTTGAAAGTTTATCTTTTCCTCATGTGAAAATCAGATAGCTGAGTTGATAAATCAAAAAGTGTCTGCAATATTGGTTTGTAAGTATAGAGTGGTGGTAAATTTACTAATCATTAATAGTTTTGTTGGAAGTCTGTGTAACGGTAACACGGACGTGCCTTCTAACTGCGATTAAATAAAAGCAAAATTAAATTGAATATATCTTGTGTAAAATCATCTAAACCTCATATCCAATAGTATGAAATCCTCGTTTCACAATAGAAATACCGTAATTTATTAAGCATATTTTGGTAAATAGGCTTTTGACGTTCAACAATTTTAAATAATCTCAATTTATTTTGAAGCTCGAATGCCGGATTAAAGAAAATATACGATATTTCACTTTACACTGGGTATGAATCCAAACCATTCTTATAATATATAATTTTAGATAAACAACCTTGCAAATTTTTAATAAATCAACGCAGAAACAGGATATAGGTGAAAATGGAAGAATGGTCTGCTGATTTTTGTAAATTGTACAGTTTTGCAGAGAAGCATGGTGTTTTTGAAAAAATTGCCAGACAAAATTATTTTTGAACGAATTTAAAAAATGTGTTCTTTTTTATCTAACTAGTGCATTACTATGTGAGAATACATAGCAAGGAACAAAAACAGAAAATAAATAATCAACTAAAAAAGCACATCAGTGAAAAAATGAAAAAGAAAAATTATTAAGAAAAAGCATATCTATAAGGTGAGCACTATTCTTCTCAAAACTTCTTAGATTGGTACCGAATTGTCTATCTTCCCTAAAAAAATATATCAAAGCTGTTTCAGCGACAGTGTCGTAAAGAAATACACAATATACTATAAATCAAGACAGCATTATAACTAATTACTGTTAGTAGTATGTATTATTATAATCTCTCAATGAGAAAAAGTCAACAATTTTGAAACAAAAAAAAACAAAAAAAATCCATCGCAAAACACAAAAACACTATACGGCCCAGCTGCACCCTGTATAATCTTCCAAAACAGGTGTTGCTGGAACTATGAAAATAATATGGTATGTTCAAACGTATGCGCAGTGCTATTTTGTAGACTATAAATAGTAAAACAACCTAAATAACACGTACCCATAATAATACTTTTTTTGATCAAACGATTTCAATATAAATAAACAAGAATAAAAATATTATTATAAAACACTCACGGTTGTGAATGAGCTCTTGGAACAGTAAAGACACAAATGGGCTTAAGTTCTATGATTAAATAATGATGTCTTCATTGCGCCGATTTATATGGCCAACAAGTCTCAACTTGCTTAATGATTCAAATTGAGGGAAAGTAAAGCGATGATAAAGGAACAGCATGCGGTTATTTTGTCAAACGTAGATAAGAACCAACTAATTATGTAAATATTGCATGATAAACCTGTTTAAAAAAAATTGTTTGCTACTTTTTTGAAATTAATATTGATTGTTTTATTTGAAAGATAATTAACTGTTAACTAATGTTCGCCTACATTGCCAACATGGTGCTACAAATTACTAAAAGCTACCTAGGTACTCAAAATTTATATATGCAAACAAGTCATAAGACTTGATAAGACTTAGCACTTTATAAGGCGGTGGCTCCATTGAGGACCTTCGAAGGGTAATAACTGCATACTTGACTATAATTGTATTAATTTATTTTATTGATTTTATCACCAACTGATTAAAGCAAGGAGCATTTTTAGCAAAGCATCAACATATTCCATTACGACATTAACTTTTTGTTATTTTTCTGAGATTCAGACTCAAATTAGATTTCTAATTTGGGCTAATTTTCAAAAGAAATAAATTTAGATAAATATATGTATATTAAAAAATCAGAAAAAAACTCCATTTGTTAGACATAAATAAGCTATTCTGACATTTAAGTCCTTAATAAATTAACAAATATTGCACTTTAATATAATATATTAGTTACATTTATTCTTTTTTTAAATATTAATGTAGATTCATTTAAATTTTATTTAAGTTTCAATAAAACTTTTTTTATGAATAATAACCATTAAAAGCACTTAAAAACAGCAGCGAGCAAAATCTGAAACAGTTCTGTTAAAGGTTTTCTTTAAAATCAGCAGTAACAAGTGCTACATTGATTCTTTGCTTGTTGAAAATGCTACCTTATGCTATAGTTTTAGTTTTTTGTTTATGTCAAAGAAAAATATTAACGGAAGATTGGCTGCTTTTATGTTGAGAATTCAGC
Organism: Euwallacea similis; assembly: GCF_039881205.1. Classification (NCBI taxonomy): domain Eukaryota; kingdom Metazoa; phylum Arthropoda; class Insecta; order Coleoptera; family Curculionidae; genus Euwallacea; species Euwallacea similis. The sequence goes on from NC_089625.1 coordinate 676,655, forward strand.
AGCTAAAAGCAGAGTTGTGAAAATATTTAAAAAAAGATATTTTAAAGATTAAAGTGTTTAGACAAAAAGTATCTACAGTGTGTCCAGGTTAAGGATTTAACACTTTCGTAAAACCTTTAGTTCTTAATCGATTTTGACGTTTTTTTTTTGTTAATTAGATATTCAAAATGCGCATTTGTCTAGTGGATACGATCCCTCTTTACCCATAATCATAACCAATTGCGTGCATTTTTATGGGATCAAATTTCGGAAAATAGTATTAGGGTTTTTTTGGGATAAAAACGAAAACAGATTCTTAATTAGAATGACCTAAAACTTACCTGTTCCGATTTTCATTTTTCTACTGTACAGGATTTTCGAGAAAATCAATAAAACATGTTTTTTACGTAAACAAATTTTAAAATTGGCAAAAAAATTTATTTTAACAATAATTAACTAAATTTTGGTATTTTCAATTAACCCCCCAAATTCTTGTATACATTTTTCAATACGTCGACGATTATTTCTCAGTACTTTACTTAGTTGTTGTGGAGTTATGCTCTGACAAGCTTCTCTACTAGTAATACGAGCACAAAACGTAAGATTTTTTTTATTCCAGAATACAAGTTGTTGAAGAACATTGCAATTTTGTTCTTTCAATTATGCCAAAGTGTTTTAAACATTAGACAGATATTTTTAATTCATTACTTTGCTTCCTTTTTCCTTTGCTACCTGCAATATATGCGGTATCCACAAGTTAAGTGTGCTGTGAAAACGAACAATATATTGCTATGGTTACGAACTGTTAGGTACTAACTGTTGGTTTCCTGTTCGTAACATAATCAATTTCACAGAAGTAAAAAGTTCGAAAAATGTCTTATTCGCTGCAAGAAAAAGTAGAAATAATAAGATTAGTTGGTTTCGTTTGGGGAACAATAAAAAATAAAGTTTATGCCACAAGACTCTGGACCCGAGAAGAGCTTTGTGCGCGTATTAGAGAGACTTGTCAGAGCATAACTCCACAACAACTAAGTAAAGTACTGAGAAATAATCGTCGACGTATTGAAAAATGTATACAAGAATTTGGGGGGTTAATTGAAAATACCAAAATTTAGTTAATTATTGTTAAAATAATTTTTTTTGCCAATTTTAAAATTTGTTTACGTAAAAAACATGTTTTATTGTTTTTCTCAAAAATCCTGTACAGTAGAAAAATGAAAATCGGAACAGGTAAGTTTTAGGTCATTTTAATTAAGAATCTGTTTTCGTTTTTATCCCAAAAAAAGCCCTAATAGATTTTCCAAAATTTGATCCCATAAAAATGCATGCAATTGGTTATGATTATGGGTAAAGAGGGATCGTATCCACTAGACGAATGCGCATTTTGAATATCTAATTAACAAAAAAAAAAAACGTCAAAATCGATTAAGAACTAAAGGTTTTACGAAAGTGTTAAATCCTTAACCTGGACACACTGTATATACAATTGAAAATATCATAGATTTCACATTGTTTCTTGATTAAAATTAAGGTGCTTTGTTCCTCTTGCAAAGAAGACCACAAATAATTGCTTTTAGTGAAAAAATGTAGATAAAATCACAATTATTAATTATTTAAATCAGCATAAAGAAGCGCATCTGATAGAATAATAATATGCAGAGAGTCACATACAGTGTACCGTTTGGTGTACCATTATTTAAATTAAAATTTTATATTATATCTGATATTAAATCATCTATAAGAATATTCTTAAATTCTATGTGTATCAATGTACAAAATGGCTATTTTCAATTTGTTTAATAAATTACATGATTCAAAAAAACCATTATCCTACTTGAAAATTCGTATTAAAGCTGAATTACTTGTGTTACTAGTTTTTGAAAAAGACTAATATGTTCTGTGCCATCACATTATTCATGTGATTGATATGAATTAAACATTGAGCTGTACTGACTGCACTTGGTGCTATGGAACTTACTGCTCGGCTGTAAACAAAGTTTAAACGGTTGGTCTGATTTCAATTAAGCTGGATAATCATAAGCTAACTAATCAAGGGGAACAATATAGGAGGCGACGAGATGCCAGTCATAGTAGATTCCATACAATTAAAGAAAATTAGCACAAAAGAAAAATTCCTGACTTCTTCATCCACAGTAAGTCAATGAACTCACAGTTCTCCTTTAATGGGCTTATTGTTCCTTAAATAAGTCTCCTGGCACAGTTATTTTAGAGATTAAACTAGACAAGGAATTCTCGGAAATCGAAATAATTAATGAAATTCTATTTTCAAAATAAGACTATCAAAACAAATTACGTCAGACATACCTTACAGTGGGTTGGGCATCCCTCTGGGCTTCTCTTCCTTAGGACTACTTTGCAAAATACACTGCACTACTGGCTTCCCCAATTAGTCGTCTCATTTAATTTACCTTATTTATTAATGTATATGTTCTAATTTCAGATTTCAGTCTTCAATATTCTTAATGAAGAAACCCGTAATTTCATGTTTTTGGTACGACAGTCGATAGTAGCGAGTAGATATGAGTAGTAGTAAAATGATACAAAATGTATGAATAAAAATAGCACTGAAATAGAAAGAGGAGTGACAATTGATAATGACAGAAGTGTCAAAACTGTCAAAAATTGTTACGCCTCGATGCTGGAAATATTAAAACGCCAAGGCGTAGACGCCGTCATTTTCAGCGTCCTAAGCGCTTCTTGTGTTACGCGACACGACGTAGCTTTAGTATCTCGATCGTGAAAGATTTCTTCACCCCCGAAGTTGCGTAATAAATTAATTCCCACTGTCACAAGTTCCTATAGGATCCGGTTCTGGAACGTTGTTCTATAAGAACCAGTGAGAGTGAAAATTTTTGTCCAATGAAATTGACGAATAAAATTTTTTAACCAATCAATATTCCCAAAAAGTTCGCTCTCTATCTCAAATATCGCTATCAAGACTCAATTCAGACTCACTTTTCATTATTTTGTTAACGGCATGCGGGAGTCAGAATGAAAGTTTTGTCCATGACGATTGGTTAAAAAATTTCATTGGACCAAACTTTTATTTTCACCTTCACATGTTCCCAATGACGTCGACACGATGACGCACTCGTTAAGTAAATAGTTGAAAACAGCACAAGGTGCTGTAAATGGTAATATATTTACCTGATATTTACCGACTATTCGCTGATTTGTTTTCTCTGTATTTATTGCTACTTATTTTTGTTCTATCTTTTTTTTGTATTAAAATTTTCTAAAACAATACTTACAATAGCTGTCCAAGCTTATAATAAATAATTGTAAAATAATTATAAACAATAAAATTAGCATTTATGTAAGTATTTTTTCAATTCTTTATAACTCGTTCAGTTTTTGAACAAGAGGCTGTGCCACTTCTGTTGAAGCTGACACTCTAGGTATGTTCTGTTTCAATGTGCACACTGTTGATCTAATTACAGAATACTCATTCAATCTCCAGGATTTACTCGGCATACATAATATGAGTTTATAATTAGCAAGACCTGTAAGGAAGCAAATTTATTTTCAACTATGCTGAAAATTAAAGCCTTAAACCAAGAGTTATCATCAGATGAAGAGGTTCCAACAATTAGAAGAGAAGCACAGGTTTGTAGTTCACTGTAGTAGGTGCAGTGTATAGTTGGGTCCAGAGTTAGGTATTTAATAAAAATATGTGGATTCCAAGTATAATGTGACGATGGGTTTTTTTAGAGTTTAAGTCTGATATATCTCTCTACATATACCTTTTTTTTCATATTTTAAAAACTGATGAAAAACCTGCCACTAGCCAAAAAGATGTTTATGGTTGATCCTCCTGTGCACATAGGATGACTGTTAAACTTGAAAAAGTTTAAGCATGAGTGTTTTGATTATTTGTAGAGTTAGGAGGTCAGTTCAATTACAGTAAACTTGCAAAAATTTGAATCTCAATAAAGTGCTATTTTGAAATTTGTAAAATTTTAGTTTATTTTCAAAATATCTAAAAAACAATTAAAAAAAATAGCTGTAGTGGCAAATTTATTTGTTTTTTAGTACTCTGTGTAGTTTTTTTTATTGAATACATTTTTTTATCAATTATTAGTTGTGTATACATATTTGATAATGCGAATTTTTAATCAACATTGATGAAATAATATATAGGACTATTTATCAGTAACTTTATACAAATATAAAATTTACTTTCAGGAAGAAATTGCCCTTGAATTGTACAATAATGCCTTGCGTGCTTTGGCTCAAAAAGATTTTGAAAAATCTGCTATGAGTCTCAAATTGCTTCTGGAGGAAAATATTCCACAATTAGAAAATAATGGAGGATTGCCAAAGTCGATGTCAACATTGAAATATTCTTGCTATGTTAATCTTGGTAATATCTATTTAAACCAGGAGAATATAAATGAAGCTTTAGACTGTTTTACTAATGTAATTGTTATTGTTAAATTTCTGTTGATTCTAGAATATAACTAAGTATTTTAGGCATCAGAGTTGGACTCAACCGATGTGACTTTATGGTTTAAAATTGGGAAACTTTCCTTAAGAGTGGATAAATTTAATAAAGCTGCCTATGCATTTTCAAAGGTGTGTAATTTACATTTGAAAACTTTTCATCTTCATTTTCTATTTTGAATATTTAGGGCCTTGAGTGTAGTGAATCCCATTGGCCATGTTTGGACAACTTGATCTCAGTTCTATATGCAATTAGAGACACTATTTCTTGTCTAGTTTATATAGGAAAGGCCTTAACATTAGATGGAGAATATACAAAGGGTGTTGTATTGAGAAAACAAATTTACAGGGACAATCCAGCGACAAAAGAATATTATCAGCTTTATAATCCTGATCAGTGAGTAAGCTCAAAACAATGAGTTTCATATTTAAATTTGTTCTCATCTTATGAAAACCATCCCTTTTAGTATTTATGAACCGTTAGTAGATATTAAAGTGAATAAAGAGGAAGAAGCAGATATTCTTAAGGAAGCAGAGCTGTTATGTGAGAGGGTAACTGAGGTGGAGACAAATTTTGGCCCAAAGCCTTTTAACACCATACCACTACCAAAATCGTTAGAGGAGTACACTTGGGTCTCATTAACTAGGTGCATCATTTATTGTCATCAGTATATTACTGATCATAATATGGTAGGTTTGCATGGTATGAAAATTGCCAACACAAAGTAAAGTTTTAACCTTTTACAGAGTCATTTTACGATTTTTGATACAAGCAAATGTATGAGTCAATCAGGTGAAACCACAGAAGTACTAAAAAATAAAATTATTGACGATGTGCCGATAATCAAAGGTAATAAAAGTAATGAGAAGGAGTCAAACGAGAACGGCATTGAAACTTCAAACGGAAATGAGGAGAAAATGGACACTGAACCAATTTTAGCTGCAGTGGAAAGAAGGTTTTCTCAAACTAGCGAGAATACTGCTGGAAATGAGAATCAAGATACGCCAAGTCAAACAGACAATGATGAGGTGACTCTTTAAATTTTATAGAAATATCCTTTATAATATTCTTTATATTCTGCCAAGTTAAGAGGAAAGGATACTTTATACATGCCTTGTATATCTGAATAATATGGCAGGAAAAGTGTTCAGCTAACAAAGGACTTTTTATTATATATTTAAAATTTTTAAAACATACTAATCATGAAAAGACTGGTTATATTTTTGTATTTTTTGGTGATTTCTCATCGAATTTCTACATACGACCTAACTAAAATTATTTAAACGATATATATGTTAATATATATGCACATAACCCCTGTGCCTCGCCCAGTCCATTTTCTTGAAATTTTTCATATGCATTATTTTACTTATGAAAAGCGTCGAGAAAATAAGTGATAAACAAGTTAGGTACTGCCTACCACCTAAGCCCACTAAAAGTGGAAAATATGACCACATATAAGAGGACATATACAAAAAAAGTTTGATATAACATCATATATCATTGCATCCTGATATGGTTAAATGAAGGGTTAAACAATTTCATACAATTTAAAAAGTAACCCACCCCTTCCTGAGTCGCCATTTACTTCAAATTTAGTAGGAAGTAACTTGAACGAAAGATGTCACTAAAAAAAATACATACTCAAAATTTGGTTGTTCTATATGAAGACATTGCTGAGATACGCTTCTTGTATTTTGAATTTTTGACGACATTTTCTAAGGCCAATATCTCGACAACCATAGGCATAAGAAAAACATTTTATATGAACAATCGACTCGTTTTGAGATCCTTTGCACGCTTCTATTAGTTCATTAGGTTGTGAATCGCCCTATTTAATCCTGTCGATTTTAATAATCACTTGATTCATCTAGTAGTGTAAAGAGAAACGAACATCTTACAGTCAAACTTAAAAAGAAATGTTTCAAAGTCTGCCTCAGCTGACGGCGACATTGATCTCGAAAACTAAGTATACAAGATTATTAATCTGATCGTAAAATGGGTACTATTTCAAAGCGTTATAATCAAGTTCTGTTACAAAGATAATGAACATGCTGTACCATAGAGAACCAAAATAATACTGGATTATAAAAAAATCCTTTCAGGAACAAAATATGGACCTGGACAATGACAACGAGACAGACGGTGACAACCAAGGAGAAAACCTAGACACATCAGATGTTACTCAGCAAAGGAAAAAGGGAAAACGGAAGCGAGATGTGCTTTCAGATCTTCAAATTTGGGGTTGGCACAGCAAACGGAAACCACCGAAAAAGGCAACTAGAGATTTTACAGTTGAAGATGCCCTTAATAGAATTATACCCAAACATTTGTTGAAAACAAAGATAACTAAAAACCAAGTACAACAATGCGGTAAGTAATTGTTTAATTTATTACTTGTAAATTTTATTATTTTGTTTAAGAATGGGAATTTAACGTTCTATGCCGTTTGCAGTCTGCTTGGTTAAAAAACAAAATTTACGTACTTTTCTAAGCATTACTTTTGAAAATTCAAGCAAAAATCCTTTTTAAATCTGGATTTTGAACTGCATTAACAATGACAACTGTCATAATCGTCAAATTCTTGTATCTAACTTAAATTCAACGCAAAGCGGGAATTTTATATTGGTTATCTCTGAAAATGATTATACTGATATAGTATTCTAAACTAAAAACTAACTAGGTGTTCAACCCACCTAATTCTAAAATAAATAAGACAACTTAAGTTTCACATTTCGCCTAGATACTTAGTTGGCATTATTACGAGTGTATCGCTTTGAAGTTAAATCGTTAGATTTGAATATTGCACTAAAATGGCATCAAAACTGAACTAAAGTGAGTTCAATTCAAACCAATCCTATATTATTTTGGAATTGACTTAATATTTTAAATCAGCTTGAATTCTTAATCTTAACGTTTATGACAGTATTTTCAGTTTATTTTTTCAGTAGGTTTGAATTCAATCTGGGTTGAAGGTAACTACATAAACTAATGCTAATAAGAAATTAAAATATCGAAAAATAGATTGGGCATTTCATTTAAAATTAGAATTTTGTTGTAATGGCCAATTTAAATGGTAGTGTACAAAAAATCGATTAATACTTTTTTAAAATGTAATTTAATATCCTATCCCTGACGTGAAAATTTCATTTTAATCAGCGCAAAAACAAAAATTTTTATGGGCAAACCATTTCTCAGAGACTTCTAATATTGTACTCTGTACTAGTATTGAAATTTGTTATGATTCCTCATCATTTTTAATAGGAGAAGAATCGATGAATACAATGGACGTATACAACATGTATATAGAAAATAAGGAACTAAACTTTTTATCCCCTATTCACTCTCCGAAATCAGTTAATTTCGAAGCATATTTCGGTACTGACCGTGAAAGTTTCGACGTGGCCAATTTTTGGATTAAAAAACGCACTGTTGTTGATGCTGTAGTGTTAGTCAAAGAGTTGGTTTTCGAATTAGCTAAATTGTGGAGGAATGAGTGGCCCAAGGAGCTCATACCTTTATACATCAAGGTATTTTACATTTAAGACTCTGTTCCAGTTTGCAACAACTATTATTCTTTTAGGTTTATAAAATGTTTAGAGAGCACTGTGACCAGCCGCAACTGTTTTGTGGTGACCATTCATTTGAGCAAATCAGAGAAGACACTTTGGCAACTCTTCTCTATGGTGAATTACTAACCTTCAGTACAGAACCAGTCGAAACTGTGCACCCCACGATTTTAACCTACTTACAAATTGTGAGTAGTTGGAGTGAGGATTGGAAAGACGAATACTCAATGTTTCTTATCCGCTTTTATTGGCTTCAATCGCACTGCTTCAGGAAAAGCGAAGCAAACGAATTGGCTATTCGAGCGTTGGAAACTATTTTGGACGATATTAACAACAGAGAGAAAAATAGTTCTGAAAAGTTTTCATTCAATGTGCCAAACAGCCTGAAATATGGATTCATATCTAGTGAAGTTATTGAGAAAATTATGAAGCACTTAAATATGATTAATTCACTGGGAAATATTGAGAATTTGTTTAATGCCCAAAAGTATGGTGAAGTGGCCGACGTTTTGAAGCATACCTTTAACTCTGGGAGCTACTCGAAAGTAGGTAGGATGGGAAGACCGGCTCAGTTAGGTATGTAAACTTTTCACCCTTTTTGCATTAAAAATATTTCAAATAAGTTTTTTTTTAAGGTATTTTAATGCATTCGCTATGGTTTACCAACTGGGAGGAATGCTTTATTTGGACAGAGGAATGCTTGAATGAAGCAGTATTAAATTGGGGCAAACCCAATACTGACCAAGACAAATGGGAAAAAATAATCGAGAAATGTCTCGGCATATTCCAGGAAATTATCAAAAAAGAGACAGTCAGTATTATTGATAAGCTTACTGAAGAGAAGCGTTCTCGGTTAGTTGAAAGCTTAGCGAAGATCATTTCTAAGCAATTGAATACCGAAGGAGTGACGAAAATTCCTTTGGGCACAATCACGGGTTGGATTGTGTTGCATTATGTCTTATTAAGGTAGATTAAAATTCCTGAAAACTTGAAACAAAATGACTATTTATACCATCTTTATTTTGCCTGACATAGAGAGGAACAACGCCAATATGCCAATAAGAGGTTAAACCAAACAAAACGAGATAAAATTGATACGACTAAAGAGAACCTTCCAGAAAGTTCTGAGGAAGAATTGCCTCCGTCGATTGCCATTCTTTTCTCAGCTCATGAGTTTTTGGGTAAGTTTGGTTATTTCAGTTTCATTACTTTTCTGGAACCAGGAGACATTGATTTGGATAAAATCCAAATCAGATAAATCGTTGCGTGGAAACATACATGCAAATGCACACGCACACCATTTGTATGAATGTGCGAAACACTCTAGCATCGGTATAACGTTACGAAACGGATAGTCGACTTTAACCAGACCTCGATACATACGATAAAATTCAAGCACACATCAAACAATAGTTTAAATTTATTTGAAATTTTGTTTACCCGATTTAAAGATAATTTACCTCTCTGAAATCTAGAATAACACCTCTACTTATACAGGGTGATTCATTGGGAATGGGACATGGCGAAACCCAAGATAGAGGACACCAAAATATGACGATTGGACGCAACATGCCTTATATCAATGTTGCGCGTTTCAGAGTTACAGGGTGTTAAAAGTTAAAATTTTATTTTAAAATTCCTTAATAACTTTTTGTGTTTTCATAGCATCAACACCAAAATTGGTGTACTTAGGTTTTGTAAGATGCCAAATAAGGATTTTAATCTAATTTTTACGAAATTTCTAGAGGGCGCTAGTTACAACCCACCGCTTCGGTATATTTGGTCATATTTTTTTATGAGTGCAACTAAGGTCAAATTTTATTCAATATATTGAAAGAGCGTATATTTTTACGCAAAAAAGGTATTCTTATTCAATCCCGATATCTCTCTTCGTTTACGAGATTTTTACCTATAAGCTAATTCGTGTCGTACCATTTCAAATCCTCAAAAACGGAGGTGGCTGTGATTCACTTGCATAGCAACGCATTACTTAGCAATTGTTACTTTAGCTTGTCAAAGTAATTAGACTCTTTTCTTGTCATTTGCTCTTTTTAAGTAAAAAATATTAGGTGTACAACTTTGCTTCCGCCGTTTTTTTTCCGAATTTCGCGATTTTATTGTAAAAAACTAATTATACCTTTAGGATCCAAAGTATTGTCCATCGCTGGCCACTACTTTCTCCCATCTTTCGGGCAGCATACGAATCCCGTGTTGAAAAAATTGGACATCTTTTGAAGCGATCCACGATTCTATCCAATTTCTTACTTCTTCATAAGACCGGAAGTGTTGGTCAGCTAGCCCATGTGCCATGGATCGAAACAAGTGATAATCAGAAGGAGCTAGGTCAGGAGAATATGGCGGGTAGGGTAGGACTTCCCATTTCAATGTTTCCAAGTATTTCTTGACCACTTGCGCAACATGGGGTCGAGCATTATCGTGCTGCAAAATCACTTTATCATGTCTCTCGTTGTATTGCAGCCGTTTCTTTTTCAATGCTCGGCTCAAACGCATTAATTGGGTTCGATAAAGAGCACCTGTGATTGTTTCAGTTGGTTGTAACAGCTCATAATATATTACGCCGAGTTGATCCCACCAAATACAGAGCATGATTTTGGAACCATGAATAGACGGTTTGGCCGTCGACGTGGAAGCATGGCCGGGATATCCCCAAGTCTTTTTGCGTTTGGGATTATCGTAATGAACTCATTTCTCGTCCCCAGTCACAATACGATGCAGAAATCCCTTCCGTCTTTGCCTTGCAAGCAACTGTTCACAAGCGAACAGACGCCTGTCAATATCTCTTGGTTTCAACTCGTACGGCACCCAATATCCTTGCTTCTGAATCATTCCCATGTCTTTGAGGCGTTTTGAGATTGTTTGTTGAGTCACTCCCAATGATTGTGCCAATTCTTGTTGACTTTGACACGAGTCTTCGTCAAGTAATGCTTCCAAGTTCGCATCTTGGAAAACCTTCTTTCTTCCACCGCTATGTTGGTCTTCGACGTGAAAATCACCGTTCTTGAAGCGCTGAAACCACTCACGACATGTCCTTTCACTAATAGTGGCTTCCCCATAAGTATCTGAGAGCATTCGATGAGCCTCAGCAGCAGATTTCTTCATATTGAAGCAGAAAAGTAAAACCTCCCGCAAATGACGAGAATTTGGCTCGTACACTGACATTTTCAATCGCGAATAACTTTATGATGAAGACACAAATAGACTAATATTTTTATGAGGTTATGTTAACAGGTGCCCAAGGCTCCTGCATGCCCACATGGGGTTATTTATTTCGATCATTACTTACCGCTACATACATCTATTCAAAAACGGCGGAAGCAAAGTTGTACACCTAATAGTAATTTAAAAGTAAAAATGCCAAGGCATAATGACTTTTCCTTTAGTGAGATGCGCGATATGATTTGTGTTTTTGCTAAAATGCATTTTAACAGTCGTGCTGCAGCACGTAGTTATTTTGAATTATATCCCAACCGACAACAACCCAATCACAAATTATTCAGAAACCTGTACAATCGTTTGGAAGAAACAGGCTCTTTTCGCCCTCAAAGCCAAAACAATGATGCTCGAAGGACTATCCCGGTTGAACAGGAAGAGGAAGTTTTAGTACGAATTGCTGAAAATAAAACATTAAATACACGCCAGTTAAGTGCAACGATGGGAATGAGTCAATCGTCTGTCTGGAGAATTTTACATAAAGAAAAATTCCATCCATATCATTTAACACCCGTTCAAAATTTGTTCGCTGAAGACCGTTCTGCTCGCTTAAGATTTGCCCGATTTTTGCAAGAGAAACAAAACGAAGATCCAAATTTTTTGAACAAAATTTTATTTACTGACGAGGCAACTTTCACACGCCGTGGAATTTTCAACTGGACAAATAGCCATTTATGGGATTCTGAGAATCCAAATGCTGTACGAGAAACACATTTCCAACACGAATTTAAGATAAACATTTGGTGTGGTGTAATAGGTGACTTTTTTATTGGTCCTTTCGAACTTCCAGCCAATTTAAATGGCCTTCGGTATTTAAATTTTTTGCAAGGATAACTTAACGAACTTCTCGATGATGTTCCATTATATTTACGTCAAAATATGTGGTTCATGCAAGACGGAGCGGCTCCACATTTTTCTCTCCAAGTGCGCCAACATTTAAACGATGTTTTTCCACATCGATGGATCGGTCGTGGAAGTGAATTTCCGTGGCCTGCGAGAAGTCCAGACCTCAACCCATTGGACTTCTCAATATGGTTAAGTATGAAAGCAATTGTATACAAAGGGACAATTAATACTCGCGAAGAATTATACCAAAAAATTCAACAAGCAGCTGATGAAATCAAGAATAACGTCGATATGCAATTTAGAATAAAAAGATCTTTGAGAAAAAGGTTAGTAAAGTGCATTGAGGTGGAAGGTGGTTATTTTGAACAGCTGCTTAAATAAAACTTATTTTTCATTTGTTAATGGCTTTTCATTTGTTTAATGCGGCAAAATATTTATTTGAAAATTAATAAAACCTAGTTGAAATGGAACAACACGAATTAGCTTATAGGTAAAAATCTCGTAAACGAAGAGAGATATCGGGATTGAATAAGAATACCTTTTTTGTGTAAAAATATACGCTCTTTCAATATATTGAATAAAATTTGACCTTAGTTGCACTCATAAAAAAATATGACCAAATATACCGAAGCGGTGGGTTGTAACTAGCGCCCTCTAGAAATTTCGTAAAAATTAGATCAAAATCCTTATTTGGCATCTTACAAAACCTAAGTACACCGATTTTGGTGTTTAAAGTTATTAAGGAATTTTAAAATAAAATTTTAACTTTTAACACCCTGTAACTCTGAAACGCGCAACATTGATATAAGGCATGTTGCGTCCAATCGTCATATTTTGGTGTCCTCTATCTTGGGTTTCGCCATGTCCCATTCCCAATGAATCACCCTGTATACAGCGTGTCCTCGAAGTGCGTAGCCAAAATGATACCGCAGATTATTTAAGTAAAAATAAGTCGATTTAACTAAATTTGCCTCAGTCCAAAAGTTGATAATCACAGATTACACTATATCACAGTTACAGGATGTTAAAGTTGAAAAAATAGACCGCATTTTCTTTAATATCTTTCGATTCCTTTGAGCTAATTTCACGAAATTTCGTATCTGAGGGTGTTTTAGAATGCCAAATTCAAATTTATTAACCATTTAGTTGTATTTTCTAGAGGGTACCACAAGCGACCTTTAGAACACATTTAAACCTCTGTAACATTTTTGTGCCATAGTGTATGTCCTCCGTTCTGTTGAAGACACAAATTAAGACGACTATGGAAGGTCTTGTAACCTTCTGCAATTCATAAAAAAATCGAAGGTGGCTTTGAACAAATTCGAAAAAAAATTTCGAACACATACTTTAGATGGGTAATGGTTGTAAGATAATTATAATTATAAATTAAGTCCTATAAATAATTCGTTTGTCATAGCAACCGTGGTTTTTTAATCAATTTAATTACTATTGGAATGGTTTTCCGCGAACAACTCTCGAAGTGTTAAGAATTGCAACAGACATGTAATTCGAAAAATGTTTGTTTTTGAATTCTGCATCGAACTAAATTAAAATATACGGGGGTCCCAATTTAAAATAAGAAAAATAAAACACTTTGAAGTTTGAAAAATGTGACGCTAAATTTTGGAGACCCTGTACAATGTCGATCATCGAAACTTTTTTAATAAAACTATTAAACCATGCTTAATAAGCATCTTGAGTAGTTTCTTTACATAGACATTATCTCTATTTTTTATTATTTTTTCAAGGTAGAGGCGCAAATGTAATTTTTTTCAGTTTTTAATTTTTTTCGCTGATATTATTTAACCGATTTCAACAAAATTTTAGGAATATGTAGACAATTATAGAAAGCATTTAAATGTGAAAAAAAGGGTGTTCCATTAAAAAAAAAAGTTCGGTATCGTCACACTTTTTTGGGACACCCCGTATAATTAGAAATATTTTCCTGGAGTACGTCCTAAGACACAGGTAAAGTATACAAAATATCGAAATCCTACTGTCAATGATAACCGAGCTATAGGAGACGGGAGGTGAAGTGCGCCACCCTGTATAACGTATATGTATATTTCATTTTATTCTCATTTCTATTTTTATTTACTGCCTTAGAATTGGGTGAAATATTCTTAGGCCGATGGAGGTTGTCCATTCATTTTATAATATTCGATGTTGTATTGTAGGTCCCAAAGGGTGGTGTTTAACTAGAGACGGTGAGTTGCTTCATTTTATTTTGGACACCATTCTGGACCGGCTAGACACACCAATTTTTGAAGCGTCTCGGGATAAAATTGATATACATATTGAACAAGCCCTATTTTGTCTTTACTTGTATCCCAGCAAGAAAAATAAGGTGAGGTGATTTACATAGACCTAATGTAACTATCTAATAAAAAAATAGCTGTCTAAGAACAATGGTACTTTCTATGCTAATCCAGTTAGGATCATGATATTATTTTATAATAATGTTCTAGATTTCTCGCCATTTAGTGGACCACGACGTGAACCCAATCCCCTTAACATGGGAGCGTTCATTCCAACTCTACCAATATTACGCCCCCGATAGTCTGCCCGAATTCAATTCTTACAAAAATCAATCAATATCTGCCGATTTGGAACAGCTTTTCAAAAGAATTATCTGCCTTGTTCCTACCGTCACAACTCTACGGGACCAATTGCCTAAAATTACAGATTTTATACAGGGAAAAGTAGAACAATTGCCTGAAACTATAGATTTTCCTGGAAAAGTGAAAGCTATTTACTACTTGTTAGGTAAATATGCAGTATAATATTGATATCCATTACCAACAGTTTCTTTCTGGACAATTAGGAGACTATTATTTCAAAGAAAAGGAATTCACTCGATGCATCGAGTATTATCAACTGGACATATGCATAAATCCGATACGATTGGACTCCTGGGCGGCTTTAGGCTTAAGCTATGCTGCTCAGGTCGAAAACTCACTTAATTACTGCGAAAAACTGAAAAACGAGTCTGATTTTTTCGACAAGGCAAAATCGGCACAGAATTGCTACCGAAAAGCTTTGGAATTGGACTCAGAGAACCTAGTTTTATGGATCGAATGTGGCTCTTTTGAATACCTCGTCCACTCATTCTGTTCACGGCTGATTAAGTTTGAATCTGAAAATTTTAGCATGGAAAAGTGAGAACTACATATATATTATCAAATTGCCTTGCAGGGAATTTGTATATTTTCCAGGTTTGAGTTGTTGGAGACTCAAAAGGACAGTTATCTGGACAGTTCAGGAAGCAGTTTGGAACACGCCATAGCCCTTTACACAATTGATGATTCTAACGAGCAAGATGAAAGGTGGCTACAATACTATATTCTGGGAAAGATTGCCGAAAAAAAGAGGAAGGAACCTTCTGAGTATTTGCAGCATTACTTAACAGTGAGTTGCAAAACAGTTCTCAATTATTAAGTAAACATAAGTATTATAATTTTATCGAAAATAGTTAAATTTATGGAAATATTAGTTGACATGAATGAATATTAGTGCAAAATATGTAGTAATGAAATATTAGTAACTACATACCTATATTTCAGTACTCATTGAAATTCGAAATTTTTAGTGTAGTGGGCATATTGAATATGAAGTAAGTAATCTTTAATCGCTTAGAGCTGAAGCCAAAAAAATGTAAATTTACGTCAGAAATTCTTTATCTTTTACAAGAGCCTTGCTTTATTTATAGAATGAGCACACTGTATGCATCGTTTGTTGCTTTTAGGCGTGCAATTTTTTGAACGAAAATCAAGCCACATACCCTATGAAGATAAATTACAACTCTCCGCAATATTTGTCAGTGGAAGCCTTGGAACTTCATTACAGAGTTCATGCCTCCGTGTTAAAATACCTTGAACTTCACGAAGGTAAGGACATACCGAATACTTTGGGCACATATTTCAAGAAATGCCTCAGTTCAACTGCGAAACGGTACGAAGTTGTTGTACCTTCATCGTCAGCGCTACCAGAACTGTAAGTTCGGAATTTGAAAACGTTGAAATGCTGTGTTTACTCATAAAATTATTTATGAATTTTGCTAGAACACCGGCTCCAATGGAAACCGAAACAACACTCCAACCACCGTCCTCAACCACAACATTCCAGAACCAATATCTCAATTCTTTAAAAAGTCAATCTAATGATGGATCTACCTTGGAAGAGGCTAAAGAAATAGTGAGGGCCTGTTTGGAAGATATTTTGGCAAAAGTCGAAGAAGCAGTTAAGGAAAGCACATCAACTGAATCAACCGTAGTGGTCGAAGGTGAAAAGCAAGGAGATGCCAAAACTCTAAAGAACGACGATACTGAAGACATGGATGTAACCATAATCGAGAACGATGATGTTGTGATGATAATTTCGGATTCAGAAGATGAAGTCGAATGTATTCTAAAAACGCCTATTAATAAAGATGAATTAAAGATGGAAGTTGAAGATCAAAAAGAAGTATCGCATGATGATGTTCAATCTATGTTGGACAAGATGATGGAAGCTACAATGACGGATCCAGATAAACTGGACAATTCGGATACAAATAACAGTGGTGCAGAGCATTTGTTGGCGACGAATAACACTAGTGTTGAGGAGATTGTAAAAAATGACATTGGCCATCAAGTTAAAGGTAATTTATTAATTTTTATTGTTAATTTTCATTGTCCAATATGTTATGTTCAAAAGATAAACCTGTGGGTTCAATTTTTTAGGGGGTTCTTAACAGTTTACACCTAATCTTATTGTTTATGTGAACAGTTGGAATGTAAGTGAAGTAAAACCGCAAAGCATGTTTCATTTGACCTATGCGAAACACAGTAAAATGTGACGTTGCAACTTTCTAGGCAAACATACAGTGCGAAAAATATTTCGTAATTGGGGATACAATAATACTTTGAATTCAAATTTCATATTTGGTGGCATTGTCATGTGTAATTTAACATTTTTCCCTTATTTCAATCGGAAAGAAAAGCTGCCAAAAATGCTTCTTGTCAATTCTCTCGAGTTTGGGGTTAACATACTTTTAAAAGACAATAGGATCTCACCGCATCTGCAATATTTTCTCACATGCAAGTACGTTCTTATAGGTATTTCGACAGTTTTTAGTTCGTACTTTAAAATTAATGAAGATGGGTTATGTTTGATCATTGAAGCTAAAATTTTGCATCTAACTCTATATTTTTAAGTTCGTAATTTTTAACGTTTTCGCAGAAATAAATATAAAAAATACGAAGTAAGTAATAAAATTACAAGATGGAAATTTGCAAGCAAATCTATTTTGCGATCATGCCACTGGTTGCAATTATTATAGATAGATCGAGAACAAAATAAAGTAGATCATTGAAGAAATTAAGCAGAAAATGAGATTTGGTATGGAAATGTGAGTCGACAACAACATATGAAATAAATGGATAACAAAAATTACTCATTTTAACACACAGTTACTGTAAAATTACTTTGTGCATGTGCGTAAATGTGCCTGTTCCATCAGTGCTCATCACTTTTTCTAAGTTTTAATAATAGAATTGATTCACTTTTTAGAACTATGAAAATTGTCATGGAAAAAAAGCTTTATAATTATTTAACTTGTGTTTTTTATAATTATATTAATTACACTAGATTCATTACATTTATTTCTCACAGAAAACAAATATTCTACGCGAATAAGTTTGTATTTTTAGTTTAGAGGATTTGTTAAATTTTTCATTAACTCATATAAATTATTGTCACTGTGTATTGCCAAGTAATTGTATTTTGGATAAATTCAAATGCTTTAAATTAATGTCTGTTTAAATTATTACAAATTGAGAGTGAAAACAATCACCCTTTAGGAGGTAATATATTTCAAGAATGTGTAAGCTCAACACAACATTTCAATTCATCGAACTCTAGTTAGCTCTAATTATATCCCAACATGATTTTAATACATAATCCTTTCAATTGCAGTTACCACACCTCCAACCAAAGAAAGCACTGAAAAAAGTAAAATCATTACAGACCCAACTAATCCTAAACCCAATGGCTGCGAAGTAGATACCGAAAACAAAAAAACAACAGTCGACGAAGAAACTACCAGCTCCTCTTCATCAGACAGCAGCGAGAGCGGCAGCTCCGACTCAGAGAGCGATGATTCTGATAGTTCTTCTAGTTCCTCTTCAAGCGACTCGTCTAACGAACACATGTCCCATAGCGAAACTTCACAATTGGTCGACAAGTGCATACAGGGACTTGAAATTTGTATAACACGACTACCTCAGAACTATAAGGCTCTCTACAGGTTAGCGCACCTATTCTTTAACTATAAAGGACGCAAGGATTATGTGAAGTGTAAACAATTACTTCTTGGGGAGTACAAGTGCAAAAACGAAGTGACGGTAAACGGGTTGTTTTTCGAGAGGAACAGCAAGAATTTCTTTAACGGAATTTGGAGGATACCCTCTACTGAGATTGACAGGCCTGGGTCTCTTGCTGCACATATGAACCGTTGCATCTCGTTAATGCTCCAAGTCCTGAGGAATACAAACGACACCAAAACGTTAATGGAGCTGAGCATGCAGTTACGCAAAGTACCAGATAAGGACAAAATTTACATCCGGGATAGTGATAGGATAAGTTTCTCTGAACAAGCCATGGAGATGTGCGTGCAGAGCTTCCGGGCACAGATTAAGAATATTCCGAATATGCCGAAACCACAAGTGATTAAGCTCCTGCACGACGTATTCAGGGTGTTCCAACGCGTTCAAAAATATCTCGTCAGTAAAGAGCCTGTATTTTCTGGATTGCTTACGGAGATTTACAAGTGCTATGCTGGGGACTCCATTGCTGATAATGCGAATGTGTTAGAATTGGCGGTAAGTAGTTTGGGGTTATTATTTACTAATTATATTATATAGGGTGGTATCCACTTGTAAATTGAATCTAATTCAAATTTTGACTGTCATTTGGATTTAAATATGTATGTTCTATATATTTATGGCGGGTTGTGCATTTTCTTTAAAATTTTTTTGACAATATCGCCTTGCACATAAGAAGAGGTTGTTAGAACGGTGGAATTGCACAGTATTCTTAGTCAAACCTAACCGAAAATAACATTCACCCTCTATTAACGGTCCGTTAACATTTGTTAACGTTTTGATGACAAATCTGTTGCTGCCTTCAGAACCTAGGAAAAAATTATTATAAAAACGAAAAATAATTAGATTGTATGGATTCTGAATATGAAAAATTTGGGAAACACTCTGATAATTTTTCGTATTAATCGTTGAGAAATGATAGTTTTTGAATATACACTGAGTTCCAAAAAAAGTGACTCATCCTATTTTTTTATCAAATTCGAAGCTTATCACTTTTTTATACCAGTTATTCGAATTAAATTATTTTTTCGATGTTTTATAGCCTAACCCGTTCACAATTAATGTAAATGGAAGAAACGGATTTTGTTTTTTTCTTCATGAAAGTTAATGAAAAAATTTAAATTCACGTTCTTTATTATTTTTTTTTAATCACTTTGTGCATCAATATAGCACTTGTGTTAAAAAAATTTAAACTTTGTTAGAAAGTACCTTTTTTGGCAAACATTTTGTTTTTCAATTCATTGTTTTACCTTAAAAATTGTCAAAATCACAGCATTTTTACTGGAACCTTGCATTTAGCAAAGAATCAGAAATTGTCTCCATATCTGACATTTGACACACCTTGTGCTGGTATAGTCGTTATCACAAAAAGTAATTTTGCGACAATGACGTGAAACGAAAAAATGCCTATTATACTTGAACAAACGGTGAAATTGGTTGCTTTAGCGAACGATGGTCGTAGTAAATGATATGTTGCTCGTGCAATAGGAATTTCTTTTACCACAGTGCGTAGAGCTTTTCAAAAGTACGGAGAAACTGGAAACGCAGCTCGAAAGGCGGAGCCCCTGAAAAATAACCCGTAGAGACGAACGGTTTATGAGGCTACAGGTTTTATGTAATCGATTTAGCACTGCAGTGAAGGCGCAGCAAAACTTCCGACAAGTTCGAAGTACTACAGTTAGCAAACAAACTGTTTGTAGACAACTGCAGGAAATAAATCTTAGAGCAAGAAAGCCTGCAAAAGGTCCTAAATTATCTCCAGAACACCGCACAGCGCAAAGAAACTTTGTTGTAACCTATGGACAAGGAAACCTTCATGAATGGTCCCGTGCCTTATTTATGGATAAATTAAGGTTTTATCTTAATATGGTAGATGGCCGAAAGTGAGTGTAGCAAAGATTGGGCGAAAGGTTAAACCAAGAGTTGTTTATGGAGCGCCAGAATTTTAATAGAGGCTCAGTCATGGTTCAGAGTGGTATTTCGATAAACGGGCGGATATCGCTTCATGTTTTCACTCCTAGGCAATCAATGATAGCGCAAATCTACATTGACGACATCTTATAATAGTATGTGTAACCGTATATTGCATTAAGTGGTCCTAATTTTATCCTAATTCATGATAATGCCAGTCCACGTGTATCAGGAATCGTTGGAAACTTCATAGAAACTGCTGGCATCAACACATTACAATGGCTTGCGTAAAGTCTAGGTATGAACCCAATTGAACATCTATGGGATTAATTAGGGCGCAGGGTACGTTCCCGCAATAAGCCTCCAGCAACTATAGAAAAAATGCGTGATGCATTAATTGAAGAGTGGAACATCATACTAGACCAAGTTGTGCTAAATTTAATTTTCAGTATAACAAGATTAGAATCTCTAAAAGTTGCTAGAAGTGGCAATACCCGCCACTGAGTTTATTTTATTTGGTGATTTTGCCTTGTTCACAACATAATTTTTCAGTAAATATGTTAATTAAACTAGTGACTTTTGTATTTACAATAAATTGATTTGGATTGGATTCTTGGCTAAATACAAGGTTCCAGTAAAAATGCTGTGATTTTGACAATTTTAAAAGTAAAATAATGAATTGAAAAACAAAATGTTTGCTAAAAAAGGTACTTTCCAACAATGGTTAAATATTTTTAACACAAGTACTGTACTCATGAACAGAGTGATTAAAAACAAGAGTAAAGAACATGAACCTAAATTTTCCATTAACTTCCATGAAGAAAGAAACAAAATCTGTTTCTTTTATTTACATTAATAGCCAACGGGCTAAACTATAAAACATCGAAAAATTATTGAATTCGGATAACTGGTATAAAAGCTCGAATTTGGTAAAAAATCAGATGAGCCACTTTTTTGGGACTCAGTGTTTTATATCTGTATAGTAATTTGTTGTTAATATGTTGTTATTATATAATATCGATTCGCTAAATTTTAATTTGATTTTATCAATAATGACATATTCACTTGTGTTTAGATGAAATTCTGCCAACAACACAGACCTGTGGAAAAACACCGATCAACAGTCGCTAACAGTCAAAACACCGCATTCGCCGGCAGGGGACCAGGAATAGGTGCCAACCCAGTGCTTCCACCTCCCGGTAATTTAACATCATCACAAAAACTTCTAAAACCACCAGGAATCAGCAGACCCAGAGGACGACCCCCACTACCGAAAGTCCCCGGACAAGCGCGTCAATCACGTGCCAAAAGTCCCAGCGGTAGTTCATACCCCTGGCAAAGCACGATGTTCGGTTCTAATATTAACTATGAGTATTTGAAACACTATCAGGAGGAATTGATTAAGCAGTATAGTCAGAATTTAAATCTTACTCAACTGCAGCAGCTGACTAGTTATTTTAGTTCAGGAAGGGTAAATAGCCCTGGACATAATTTGACCAATCAATTCCTGGCTCAGACGAGTCTTCTTAATTCCAATCTGCTAAGATCCGGGGCATCCGGTGTCGGCAGTGGAATTCCTACAAGCGCTTCATCATTTTTGGATCCAAATTCGCTGCAAAAAGGATTCAACACTGCTCAGGTGCCGTCTTTGGCCAATCTTACTCAAGAACAAATGAAGTTTTTGGAATCCATGTTGCCAAGTCTGGCCAAGCCAGTTTCTAGTGTCGGTTCTAGCACCACGACGCCATTGTCGGTACCCAAAGCAACATCTAGTGCGGGAAGTAAAAGTAACACTACCTTGGCTAGTACCAAAATGCCAGCGAGTAAGTTTAAGGAGCCTCTAAGGTCCAAATCGGGGCCAAGTGAAGTGAATACCGCAAATTTGCTTATGAAAGATCGCCCGAATATTTCAATTATTCCTGTTGGCCTACCGCCTACCACCGCCACTGATTTTGGAGGCAGTCAGAGTATTGCCACTAAGACGGGAGGTGTTGCGGCTTCCATAACTCAGTCTTCAGTCCCTTCAAGTTTTACTTCTTCTACTTCTTCCAGACATAAACCACTAGTTCTTCCCAGTTTCGGTGCAATTAAACATCCTTCAGTAACTCACTCCTTTAGTTCTTCCAAACATTCTTCGACATCCTCAGCACCTCCAAATTACGGAGCAGCTAAACCCGCTATATCATCGACAAAAACATCCACTTTCAGCTCCTCTAAGCACTCTTTGTCGTCATCAGTATCTTCCTCTCCTTTCGGTTCAACGAAGCATCCCTCAGCAGTATCATCGACTTTTAGTTCGATTAAACATCCATCAACAGTAACCACAAATTATAGCTCAACTAAGCAATCAACAACAACAACAATATCTCCCAGTTTTAGCTCAACTAAGCACTCTTCATCGATAGCTCCTAGTTTCTCCTTGAGCAAACAACCACCCACCGCGTCAATTTATTCGAGTTCCGATTTGAATAAACCTAAGCTAAATACTGATGTAAGCCGACCTAAAGCTGCTTACATGCCAACCATCACAAGTGCAAGGACATTCTCCAAGCCCCAGTTCTCAAATACAGTGATGCAAGCCCCTGCTGCGCACACAAGCCCCAAGTCGGTGCATTCTTTGCCCGTTACACCACCTCCTCCACCGCCGGTTTCTAGTCCCTCGTATTTAAAAACTGCAAGTCCTGGGAAGACGCTGCAACAGAAGTTGGCTGAAAAGAAAAAAGAGCAAGAAACGAAACAGTTGATGAAAAATATCGAAGCTGAAGTGTTTAACAGTAAGCTGCCACACCAAACCGCACCGCCTTCTAATATCTTGAAAGGCCTGAATATTCCGAGCATTCCTTCATCGCTAACAGTATCGCCGAGTATGGCGCCTGTTCATCAAGTTCCTCAATTGATTCCGGAAAAACAGTCCAGTTTTCCGAGCTTCTCTACTAGTTCAAGCCGCATGGTAGGCCGTGTAGGAGATATGAAAATTCCCTCCGGACTGAGTGTTTCCCAGACACTGCCGCCTCCAGTATATACGCCTAGGTTTCCTGCTGAGTCCGGAGTGTCTCTAAGTCAAGTGAGTAACGTTATTATTTAGTAGGAATCAATTTATCTGTAAATATAAGGTAATGAGTTACTGTATATTTTTGCTTCTAAGATTAAGAGCCGGTGGATGCTGGCGCAAGTCTAGTTTGACTCAAAAATGAATACCTATCATAGTAAATTGTAGAAGAAAAAAGTTTATTAAATGAACAATTTTTGTCACTGCCTTAGTAATAGGGTAGGATGAGGCACTTGTTCATACTGATTGGCTTTTATGTGCAGAAACATTCCATTATTTCGAAAGGGCAGATAAGTACATCTTCGTGAAGTAGAAGGAATACGGTTTAGTTAAATTGTGGCAAACTTGTGCTATTGGTTACTCAACAAAGATTACCAGTGCCTATAAATATTCGGAAAAAATTACAAGATCTATTTCGGGTCTGTAGACTTCTAGTTCACTCCTATTAACTTTTTTATTTTTCGAACGATGAAATTATTTTTTTAGACTATGTATTATTAAAATTACATAAATATTTGAATTTTAAATTGTACAGTTTGTAGAGGATATGCCAACAAAATGGTAACTCTCTTTATTTTCTCATGTACAAAAGATGGGGAGATTTTACGCATGATGTATCAAAACCTTCAGTGAAATTCGTAAATTACATTACTAATTATTTATTTATTAAATAAAATCATCACATGTAATAATACATTCGCTTTTTCATAAACACCAGCTTTACGATTTACAGTTACAAAATTGAGCATACATATGTTAAAATTATAGAATTTCTTAAATAATCATCTGAGATCAACGCATTTAGTTTTTATTGTCAACATTGATTTATGTGACATTTTAGATCATAAAAGATAACAAAATATTTGAATATTTTTCAAAATGAAGAATTAATACACCAAATTGTCAATATAAATTGTTAAATGGTGATAAAAAATTGAGCGTACACCATATTAATAAACACGCAATTTAATTAAAAATAAATATAAAGTTCAACTTCAATATTCCGTGGAGTTTCCCCGGGAATCTTAATGTCTTGAAGTCGTCATAGCATTGATTGGATTAATTTAAGTGTGCAGTCAGGTGATATTTCCTCCCATGCAGCAAGAATTACATTTTTAAATTCTTTATTTTTGGCTTTTTATTTTGAATTTTAGTTTTTAATAGGTGCCATAGATTTTCGATGGGGCTTATGTCAGGACTCTTTGAGGGAGTTTTCAGTAATTTCGGCACATTATATAATAGTCATTCGCGAACTGTTAACGCCGCACGTTTCGGGTCATTATCTTGCTGAAAATAATAAACCCTTGGAATGTTCATTTTTTTAGCTGAGGCTCTCAAATTTCCCCTTAATATATTTATATAAATATGTCTATCCATTATTTCGTCGGTGAAGTGTAATTTTCCGGTACTGCTGGCCGACGTGCACCCACATAAAATCGCAGACTGTCCACCGCGCTTAACAGTCGCAACAATGTTTTTCAGTTCAGTATTCAGTTTTCTCCATACAATTTGTTTTCCATCCGATTCAAAAAAAATCATTTTGGTTTTGTCAGAAAAAATAACTTGCTTCCAAAAATTCAATGATTTATTAATGTATTCCCGAGCAAAATTTAGTCGCTTGATTCTATTTACTTTAGAAATGTATGGTTTCTTACGAGCTACTCACCCATTATAATTATTTCTTCTAAGTTCTCTGTGGACAGTTTCTGTGGATACTGATTGTCCAATCCTTGAGATGACCTCCGCAGTCAGCTTAGGAACACTCTGTTTGGGATCCCATTTAATTTGACGCACAATAAAACGTTCATCACTAGCACTAAGAATTCTTTTTCTTCCTATCCCGGTATTATTCTTAAGTGTTCCTTCGCATCGAAATTTATCTATAATTTTTTTAATTGTGAAATGCGTTTTACCTGCAATTGTACCCATTTCTCGTATACTCTTTCCTTGTGAAAAAAATTTAACAGTTATTTTCCTTTCGGATTCACTAGTTTCACATCGCTGAGTTTTCACCTTGAAAATTCTTATTAGGCTTTTGACTATTGTATTGAAACCGAATTGCCTATAGGGTGCTGATAAATCCAAATTGTTTATCACTAACATTCCGATCGATTTTTTGCCTTTCTTTAATTTTTTGTTGTTATTTGGTTATGTACGCTCAATTTTGGGTGAGAATATCAAGAATTTTTAAATTATCTTGCCCTATTGACTCCAACATGTTATTTTTATTTTTTTCTTTATTTGGAACATTGATCTTTTGAAAGAAATAATAATTGCTTTAAATTATTTGGCGAAAATATTTATTATGAACAAAATAATAAGACACAATTTATAGCAAATGATCGAGTACGCTCAATTTTGTGATTAACTGTACGACGAACTTAGTTTAAGCTGGAAAAGGTTCTTTTTCGTTTTTAGCCCAAAATGATGTGCAAATTTCACAGAGCTGTAGATAAAGCCCTTTTAAGGCTGTATGGGACGTTTCAGATAAAACAACTTGCTTCGTTTTTTCGGCTGATAAGTTATAAGTTTTTCTCACAAATGCTCCCAAAAACAACGCATAAAAGCTTATTAACTTCTACAGCAAGGCGATAACAGATTATACTTGAAACTTATTAATTAAATCGTTTCATCGAAACTTAATGTCAGGATATAGTACGTTTCGCTATATTGTCCAATCTTGCCAAGTGTTATTTTAAATTCCAATTATTACTGAGCTCATACAGAACATAAAGTTGAATGATCGAAAAGTTAGAATAACACTAGGTAGGTACCTGCGACGTATCAAAAGAACACACATTTACACAAAGTAATATTTCTGTAATAGACACAAAATGCACCTCAACCCCCAAGAAAACCGTACATTTGGAACCCCTCATTCTAAGTTAGAAAAAGATATCGGAATAAGTAAGTGACCCGAATGAATTTGAAATCTTATTAAGTAGTTGCATTGTAGATTGGTTTTCTTAGTTGCACTGCGTTGCAAGGCACTCTAGTGTGTTTGATATAGTTAGTTTTTACTATGGGCCTGAATTATCTATTATGTTTCAGTAGAATATGTGAGTAAATATGCGAGTAATAAGTATTTGTATTTGGTTGGTTTCTAGTTCGTTTCCATACATTTAGTAAAACGTTAAAACATAGAGCTTTGCATGCATGAATCAAACCTCAAGTCTAAACGATATACATAAGTACAAATCTGAAAGTGTGAGCTTCAAAAGTTGTGTTGAATGGGCAGTTCAATGTGTTTATAACAGCGACATTTGGGATAATGATAACTGTGCCCACACTATTTTCTTTTACGGTTATTATAAGTAGGTAAATAGTTACGGTGCATTTTTGCTTTGTAGGCATGAAATGGTAAATTTTTAGTAATCATTGTCAAAAAGGAGGTGCTGGTTAGTATACTTTCTCTTTCATGAAGAGACATACAATTCCAAAGAAGCTTATTTTAGGACTACTTACTGAAATTGATAATTGAATTTGGGCATTAGGCATGCATTAGGCACCTGAAAATGATATTATGTTACGATGGCATAGAGAATTTGAGATTGACACAATTGGATTTATTTTTATGACTGCACCTTTTAAATACAGATCATAGCCCAGCGTATTATTGATATCTATTTATTACACGCTAAAGCTTTACGTACAAGTAATACTAAATCTTCAGAAATTAACTCATTAACAATCATTAAATGGTGCGAGAGCCTCTGCAGAAACACCACTCACAAAATTACTGTAAAAACCTTATTAAACACTGAATGTCTTGAAAACTAAACAAAGTAAATTATTTTCGGATCATTTCTAGATCTCATCCACTAACTCACCCCCCAAAAAGCGTGGCCTCCCTGGAACAAACCGACCTATTTCCGTGGACAGGTCTGTGGAAATCTCTACGGTACGATCTCATTCAAAAAGCAGCCATTCTTTAAATCCCCTCAAAGATTCTAAATCGCAACTAAAGAAAAGATCATCAGAACTGAGCATGTCTCGATTTAAACATGACCCAAGCAGTACAGTCACGAAGACTAATTTGTCCAAAAGCAAATCTAAACATGAAGACGCATATACTACAAAATTAATAGGGAGTTATAAACAAAGACTTATAGAGGCAAGCGAAACTAAATCGCGCAGAGGTGCGTCTGAGGATTTCTCCCATAAAAACAAACATGCAAGAAGAGACAGGGAATCCGAAAAAAGAAGATCCAAAGAATCTTCAAAATCTTATTCGAGACAATTTGCTTCTAGTTCTAGGGCTACACATGCAGAGAAAAATGATTCTTCGGAAAAAAGAAAGCATGAGTCTCAGGCCTTATCGGTGATAAAGAAACTGTCGTCGATTGATATTACTCCATTGCCTTCGCATTCTGCAGATAGCGCGAGGAAAATCGGGCAAAGTGACGACGACGTTATAATTTTAGAGTGAAATAAACGTTGTATTATAAATTAAAGATATTTATTCTTGGGGTGATTATTTTTAATTCTCACGTCAAGGGGGTAGTTGTGCATTAAAGGTCAGAAAGGTCATTGATCCTACATTTCTCATCTTTTTCATTTACATGTTTAGAATTTCATATTTTTTAATAAAATTTAAAATAAAATGTGAAATATATTAATCTAGCAGTTTTTTTTTAACTTTAAATAATAAAATAGGTACGTGCCGTATACCATTACTTCAACATTCAATGACTCTCTAAATTGATCAAATGTTTGTAGTATTATCGAAAATTGATCCTAAATCGAAATGTTGTTCGTCAATATGTATTTATTATTGGTCAAAAACTTTTTGTTCAGTCTTCTATTATAATCCTCAAACACATTCCCATCTTCGTTTTAAACATAAAACATTTAGTTCTTTTTATAATTCTCACAAGATCACTCGATCAATTTTGTGAGTTTCAATCGTGCTATTAAAATAACATATGAATAATAATTAAAAATTTCCCCAACATCTAAAACAGTAAGTAAGAACGAATTTTGATTTTTGTTCACAATTTTGTATGCAATACGATATATTAATACTAATGGCTTTACAGTGAAGTCGAAATCGGAAAATATTAGGAAAGGCTTTCCAAATGAGCTTTAAAAAAGAGCTTCCCACCGTTTTTTAAGTGAAAAATATGGATACTCATTAGGGACTACAAGTAACATTCGAGAAATGAATGTAATCCATCTGAAAGCGGTTGAAAAGAATAAAGCTGGTCGTAAACTAAAACTTTCAAATGCCTACAAACGTGGTATTCTTCGTTCAGGCGAATTTGATAATGCTATTCAAATACAACGGAAGTTTAACAGGTTTGATAATATCGACATTAGCGCAGAAAGGTTCGCCGTGTCTTAAGGGAAGCTGGCTTGGGAGGAAGGGCCAAAGTTAAGAAGCCACTATCAACAGAAAGATATAAAAAAATTGAGATTAACTTTCGCCAAAAAATATTCCCACTACATAGAAAATGATTGATCAAATGTTGTATGATCTGACGAAACGAAAATCAATATATTTAGGTCGGGTGGCACAGAGTGGATGTAGAAAGGGCAAAATGAACAGTTACAGGCAAGATATGTTAAACCAACAATAAAATTTAGGGGTGGTAGTATAATGATATGGGGATGCATCATGTCAAAAGGAGTTGGTTTAATTCAGAAAATAGAAAGAAGAATGACTGTAGTCGACTATATTCGGATTTTAAAACATAGTTTGATAGGAAGCCTTGAAAAGCTCAATAAACGTAAAAAGGGCATCCTTTTTCACTAACATAATAATCCTAAACATACCACTCGTGTGACAAAAATATAGCTTGACAAAAGTAGGTTTAATATCTTGGAATGGCCACTGCAATCTCCTGACTTATACCCCATAGAGAACCTCTGGACTCAGCTGAAGAATTCTGTCACTGATATTATTGCTTCGGTATGCAACACGAAGGAATTGTAGGAGAATGTTTTGACCAACTGGCATTAGATCACACCACAATAATGTAAAAAGTTAGTAGAATGTATACCAAGACGGATCCGCGCTCTAATTGAAGATGGTATACTAAATATTTAGTTAATATTTAGTACTTGTAAATTAATAATATTGATCATAGATAAAAAAAGGAAATGTTTAGTTCTTCTGAGTAAAAAAAAAATGTTCTGTTCATTTTTTTGTAGTTTTTGTTAATTTTACTCTTAAATAGTAATTTAGCAACAATGTTGTTGCAACTTAACTGGTATAACATGTGAAAAACAAATTGATCTATCGTTAGTCACATGCGATTTGATCAATTTCGTGAGTTACTGTATATAGATAGGCTACGAAATACCTATTCATGCTGAAATAGCTCAAAGAATAACTAAATTAGTATTGTCTACACCTGAAAGAACAGCAGAATGAACTCTACTTCACCTCGATTGGTAATGTTCTCAAATACAGAAAATTATTTTCGACAGGTAGAACACTTTATATACCTTTTCTACGACTATGCACGATATAAACGGTAATTAAATTATTAAACAATTTGTGCATAGTTAACATTGCTAACAGTACTAGCACATGTTGTGCTTGGATTATGCACGATTTTATTGTAGGTAGCTACATTTAGACAAAGTCAACAAAACAGTCAATAAGCAACATTCATCAATATCCTCATGTATGGAGAGCTGTGTTCACGCGTCACTCTCACATCTCATAACGTTGCCTTTCGTCTAAAAACGTGGATAGTCTCTCTCTAGAGTGAAAACTATGTTTTGAGTTACAGCAAAGAATATCATGAAAGTTGCCTTTTTCACATGGTTATAGAAAAAAATATTATTGTCATTATAAAAGTATATTTACAAATTGGAAAATTTGATAAATTTGCATGTTTGCAAATCACATTCAGAACGTCCTATATCTCTAGATTTATTCTTTATTGCTCCAGGTACAATTTAAATAATCAGATAAAAACTGCTTCCAGAGATGCTTTCTTTACTTTAACGTTATGATCTTCCTCAAGATGCCTACGCAAAGTGAGTTTCGTACGAAACCTGCAAAAATTACAATTTCAATCTTCAATTTAATGAACTGGAACGGCTATTTATGCGATCAATAAAAAACAATTTTTTGTGTAATCAGGAACCTAGTGAATTTGGCAAAATATTGCCAGATAATAGAGAAAAATAGTTACACATACACAGGATATCCCTGAAATAACTGTACAATGCTTAACCAAAATTTTCTGAACCAAAAATAAGACGTTCTAGGCAGATATACGTATACCCAATGTTGCTTTGTTTTGCTGCCACAAGGTGCCAAAGTTCTTAAATTAATATCGTTTTGTCGAAATAATTGCTAAATTAGTTAATTAATTTTTACTAATTTTGAAACTAAGGACTACTACATAAAATAGTTTGTTTTGACGTGAGCGGATTGATGGATCTTTTTTTAATGCTTGGAAATATTAAAAATAGCTTGTAATTCGTAAAGAAAATTTTGCGTCTTGGTTACCCTCTGTGCGAATGACAATTTTTTCTCTGCCATGAGCTGATTTTATTTTGAAACTTTTTTGTTTCTTGTAAAATTTTCCTCATACGACGACATCAAAACATGCCAATTTATGTAGTAACTTTTAATCCCAAAATTACTAAAAATTGATAAAAGCGTTTAACAATTATTTAAAAAAAACGATATTAACTTGAGAGATTTGGCGCCCTGTAGCAGAAAAACGAAGTAACACTGGATATGGGTAAGTTTGCCTAGAATGCATTATTTTTGGTTTAGGAATTTTTGGTCAAACGTTGTGCAATTATTTCAGATACGCCTTATATAATAAATAAGCGTATTGTACAAGAATCATGTCGCATCCTGAATGATATTGAAGAAGTGGTCCAGAAATCCTTGTCGGCTGATTTCCAGTGTATAATATTATAACAAAAATAGATTCGTACTTTTCATTGGCATAACTATCCCTGCAGCTGCCAGAAGAAAAGTGCCAATGTACTGTTTCTTGTACTGAATAAAGGAGTCAATAATGATCGCTTATTCTAACACCCAGATTATGCAATTGTTTCGACGTGCAAAATTCTATTATCCCCAGTAGTTAAAATTCTTACCGCTTTTTACAGAAATCACAAACGTGTTTAGGGAAATGCACTTTTTGATGCCTTTGCACCGATCCCATCTGAGTAAATTGCTTATCACATATTTTACACGAAAACGGCTTTCGTTGTTCATGAACTATTAAATGCTGTCTTAAATGAGCGGTTTGTAGAAAAGACTTTCTGAAAATTATTTAACCCTCAAACAGACATATCAACGAAGACAAAGAAACATACCCGCAAAAATTGCATAAATAGGATTTAATTCCTCTATGAGATTTTATATGGACACTCAAAGATCTCGGATCATAGAAGCTTTTGTTGCAATCACTGCACTTTAGAGGCTTTTCTCCAGAGTGTTTTCTTTCATGTATCCTCAAGTAATATTGATCAGCAAAACTAAAATCATATAGTTTTATTGTATTCATAAAAAACATAAGTTTTTCTACACAAACCATTGGTCGCAGAGTTTACAAACGTATTTTTTCTCTCGAGGAATTCCTAAGTGGTTACGCCTCGAATGTTTGGCCAAATCCCAAGCCTCTACAAAGGATTTGTTGCAAATAGTACACGTATGAGATTTTGTTGTCATATGAATTTTGATATGCCTTTTTAAGCATTTCATGGCTAGAAGAAAAATATTTGGCTTTACTTATTATACACGGTAGCTCACTCGCAACGTACTGGAAATTTTTGCAACAAAAACAATCCATTAAACAGACCTTTCACACTTAATATGCCAATTTAAATCTATAAGAATATCCATCGTCCAATCGAAACAAAATTCTACCTCAAACGGTTCTGAAGTTACGGCCTTCAAAAAGGTAAAAATTGCCATTTTTCCGACGAGCATATCTTGAAAACTATTAAAAGTCGGAATATATAGGGTGTTTTTGAATAGATGGTAAACATTTTAATGGGTGAATCCTGAGTCAAATTTAAAACGAAAAATTCATATAAAGACATGTCCAAAAATGCTTCGTTTTCCATCTACAGGGTATTAAAAAACACTTTTTTTTTCGTTTTTTTTAATCACTTGTTAATTTTTTATCAAAACTTGTTCAAAAATTTATAAATATCATACCCCGAGTGTTTCCTACAAACGGATTTTTTTGGAATTTGATTTCGTATATGGGGTGATGTGGATTGATGGGTCTTGAGCTCTCATTTATCACATATTATTATATATTGAATCCTGCGTTGAAAGTGAGCAACCTTGCATAAGTCGCAAGGTATTATATTGGGGAAAAGAATATGTTTAAATGACAAATAAGTAAATTAAATGCATTAAGCATTTTTAAAAATTAAAGCTAACAAACGTGTGAGTGTCATTACTACTTACACTGGAAAGTTTTGCTACAAGCATTGCATCTATGCCCGTTTACGTGTATCGATTGATGAATATAAAGGTCGTTTTCATTATTGAATGAGTTTTTGCAAGTATCGCACTCATATCTGTAAAAAGAAATTCCGCTTTTGGTTAAAAATATTTGATAAAATTATCCTGATTCAAACCACCCACCTATAGACAGTGGGACAATTTAAAATGTCTTCGGTATTGTTACTTTGTTCTTCTAATACGATCGAATCTCTAATGGTATCACTGTTTACACTAGGAATAGGTCCCTGTAAGGTATTTGAATCTAAAAGAATAATGTTCAGGTTAGTTACACAGCTCTAAAACAAGTAACACGATTTTGTGTTATTAAGGTTGGAATGGATCAATGCTCTCTGAACTTGACATTTAAAATGAACTTATTTTTCCATTATAAAAAATGTCGCATTCCTACTTTTGTCTATGATTAGATAATTTAAATGAATTTTACCGCAGATATCGTCGCAATTAATCAAATTATCATCAGGCTCACTAATCGTTACATCAATTTGTTGATATTCAATTTCAGAATTCAATTTTCTTGAAAGCGTCTCATCTAACAAAGACTGACAATACACATTCGAGGAAATACAGAGTTGTTTTAACTTGTAGCTTTGTATTACGGCTTCATGACACGTCAAGCACACTTTGTTTGGCAATTCATCTCCTTCAAACACCTAAAACACATTTATTATAAAATTGTCCGTTAATGAAAAATATGGTGTTGACGGAAATGCCAATTGATCATAGAAAAACTACAATTGAGAAAAATATGAAAATTCCACTGAAAAAAAGTACTTCACGGTAGCTTTGAAAATGTAAAGAAGTGTCTGCAATAAGTGCAAGTATGAATACATTTGCATTCATATATCAAAATGAGGAACGTTAAAATATCAACTTATTTAAGACATGGAGTCACATTTCCAGTGCTTAATAAGTCACTATATCATACAGTTACAAATTACTATTGCTGCTTTTGTAATCACAACAGACTACTTATTAAAAAAAAACTATTATTTTGGAAAATCATGAGCATTTCTTAATGAACACGATTATCCATTTCTGTAGACGTGCCACAACTAATGGTATCGTACTTGTTACTAAATTTTTTGCAAAATGGAATTAGAGTATTTTCAATAATCAAAAAGTAGCGTGACACTTAAACGTAAGATATGTATATGCTTAACATTGGCAAAGATAGTGGTCTGAGAAAACACTATAGTCTGTTGTCATTTGTAATTTAGTCACAATTTACTCTTCAATTTTTAAAGATATAGTGTCATATCTTGAACTGTAGTAGGTCAAAAACTTCTGATAATTTAAATAAAACATGTAGGTATAAAAAAAACTAATGTTAACCTGGCTTCAGTCAAACAAAAATTGCATTTTCTATGGTATCCAAGACAAACATTTAAAAATATATGCTGTCAATTAAATTGCAAGGCAGGCATAGTGGAGTAGATGGAATATCTATAAAAATGTTGAAGTTATCATTGCCTGTCTTCGACTACTTGTCCACACTGTAAAATTCTCCATGGAAAATGAATACCCATATTATTGTTTTTTTTTTGCATACTAATATTACCCTTAATATCCCCAATTAAGTCTAAATGAATGCAACCAGTAATTGAGTTTTCAACCAGTATACAAATTCACTTCTAAAAATTACCAATGGTCCAGATTTGACTTTTGATGATGGTAACATATAGTTAACTGTAATAATTAACGTGACCAAAGCATTTGATGGCATGGATATTAAAAAGCTGTTGGCTAAAACACATGACCATAAGAGGAATGCAAATCTCTTTGTGACCCACAGTAGGCTGTCAGAGAAACAGGAGTTAATATGAAAACAAGAGTGTTAAACTGAGCCCCAATGATGTTGATTTGATGTTCCCCAAGGATCAGTTTTTGGCCCTATTCTTTAAATTTTTTTATCTGTGATTTTATTACTTATGTTCAATATTCAAAATATCATATGTATGCAGATAATTTTGCAAACCTACTTAGCATCTCCATTATCATGCCAATGCCAAAAGCAATTGACTTTATTAATAAAGATCTAGCATATATTTGTAGTTGAACTTGAGCAAACTCATTAAGTAATAATCTTAACAAAACCCAGGAAATCTTGTTCTCTAGGCCTCATATTATTATAAATCCACAGACTATAGTGGTGAAAAGCTTAAATTTGTTCATGAGCGATTAAAAACTTTACATGAATGAATATAAGCAATTTTTCCCAGCTAACCTAAGAAACTTCTTGTTGAAAGCTTGGTGTTGTCTATTCCAAATCACTTTGATATTGTATATGGGCCATTTTTCATTTCTTACAATAAATATTAAATTTAGAACTCATGTGAAGGATTTATGTACAACCCACAAAGTAAAGATCAACATATTAGATATGTAATATGTCAATGGATTTAAAAAATTTTATCTCCTTGAGGTACTGGTTTATAAACTAACAACTGTTAAGACTCTTACATATTTAGTGGATTCTTGTTAGACAAAGGATAAAGTCCAAATACTAATCTGCAATTTTCAATTAATATCACTGTACCTTAGCATCAAACTCAATTTTTTAAATGTCAAAATTGTTCATGTTAAATAGTGTACACTAAAGGCCACAATGTTAGAGCTTGCTACCTTTCATATATAACTTTTTTTCCTTTAAGATTTGTTGACTTATTTAAAAATTAATATTGTGAGGTTGATTGAGCCAGCAGTTTACTTGTATTTGATATGTCTCACTTTATTCACTGTTAAAATTATTGAATATAATCACGATCAATAATAGATAAATTTGAAAAATTCTGAGGCTCATCCTGTCAGTCATTTTTGGATATTCAAACAAATGTGGCCTAGTCTTTTAATTGATATGAGTTTTCTTCTCAGTTAAAAATAAAACTTTAATTTCAAAACTGTCCAATTAGCATGTCATGTATATGTTGCTCTTTTTTTCCGATGAAATAAATAGTTATTAGGTTTGTTTTTGAAAAATTCTATTTCATTTACAGAACAACCAGAATATATTCATAAATTTCATCTACCTACCTCTAAAAATTGACAAAACTTTAACATTACTGGGACATTGGTTTTGAATAAATCTCTCAATTCTTCTTTAGTTTTTTCAGTTTTTAGGCAAATTCTACAAACAGAATCAACTTCTAATTTTTCTGCAGTTTTAGCTTCAGCCATTGGATTCTAAATTCTAGCATAGGCTATAGAATTAAAATTTGTCCACATGGAAGTAATCCTGTTTTATATGTGATATGTCGCCTATTTTCTTCCCAACCTTGATAAAGCCTAAAATTTCTTGGAATCTTGGCGAAATACTTGGGATGCTCTATCAAAGATCTTATAAAACTTTTGCTAGTTTGCTGATTTAATATTTAACGATTACTTTGTTGTTAGAAGTATTGGGTGGTTCCACCATACTTATGTAGCTGAAAATAAGCAAACTAACAGAAGTATTTGGCAAGACAGAAGTATCTAGTACCTATATGTTCAGATCCAGAGAATCATAACATGCATGTAGTTAAGTTAAGGTTCTCACAAACCACTACGTGGAATCGAAAAGAAAATTAAATAATTAACAATTAAAATATCTAAATAAATAACAGTATATTGACGGTAAATATAAAATTATAGTACGAAATAGTAAACATAGTAAAAACATATGTTCGGGATTCCCATTCATAATTCTTAAGCTGTCATTAGTGTCACTTGTATAATTGGATACTGTCAATGGCGCCAAATTCAAATTTCAATCCTATCTACACCACATCGCTTAAAAAAAAAAGTTCTATGAAGCGAGTGCTCAAAATTACATTTCAGATGTATTTTTGAGAAAGTCAAAAACCCAGTTTGAATTAACTGAGAGTAGTAAAACAAGAATGCTATAATTTTTGAATAAAAACACGTTAAAGCGCCAAGCATCAGCAGAAAAATTTTCCACAGGAATATTTTTTTACTCTGAAAGTCATTTTTACAATTTTTTTTAGTCATTACAATACAATTACAACTTTTACATTGAATTTCTAATTAAAAGAATAAAATATTGTAGGTTCAGATAGTTCTTAAATTCAAAGTTAGATTTAAACGTTCTTGGTTGATCAAAAATTTAGAAAATAATGCGATGGAGATAGGGTTCAATCTTAAATAAAAATTTTTCCTGACGTCCGAAATCCCTTACAGAGTGGATTGCAAATTGAATTAAAAAGCCATATGTCTAAAACGCTTTATTTTATGTATTGAATTTTAGAAATAAAGCCAGAAAAAAATAAGGTTAGTTTTAAGTTATTTCTTATATGAGGTTAGGATTGTTTATAAAAGTGATTTGTGTTTTTGCTGCGTCTTTTTCAAAATTGGAACTGCATATAAGTAAAAACTAGTGCTTATAATACTTATAATAGTGCTTAAAATACCAATTCATCTACAACAACAAAATGAAGTTACTAAATTTCAACAAAGACCTCGATCTTTCAGGATATACCCTCTTGATACCAAGTATATCTGTAGGAAATGTGCCTCAACTAACCATAGATCTCCTCATAACCACTCTGAAGCTCAAAAATGTCGCCACCCTATGGCACCCAGGAATTGTTCCATTAATTGGACCTGACCCTTTTAACAACAGCCTCAATGTTATATGTTCTGCATGTGAAATGTATGTGAATGAAAACTTCAAATTGGCGGCCCTACAGTTTCGATCCACTATTGAGAAGAAGCTAGTTCTAAAGTTCATAAGTAACTTGGTTGATTGTTTAGTTGAAATGAAGTTAAAGGGAGTCTACATTTTGGCAACCGGGTTTGACTATGAGTTGCACAATATAGAAAACAGAGGCAATTTTTATTTTGCCACAAATGAAAATAATAGTGAACAAGTTATAAAACAAACCTCTGCACAACTATTGAAAACTGACCACAGGGGAAAGTTTAATGTACATGGAGCAGGCTTTGGCATAAAACTGTTTGATTCAATTGGTACAAAGATAAGTGCTTGTATGATAATTAAATATGTATCAGAAGGTGATAACATTAATGATGCCATGTTGTGTTTTTCAACATTGCAGCGGTTTATTGGAATTGATGAGAAAGCTGCTGGAACTATGTCAATTCCTTCATCATGGAACTATGTTTATGGAGCCTTGCCACCTTTGGGTCTATTTTAATTTAAGGATAATAGCCATTATTTAAATTTTAATCTCAATAAAATCCATTATACAGAACCACAGTATTTATTATTTTTGTCTTAAGCAAAAAACTTTCATTCTAGAAAAATGAAACTAATCAAAATAACCAAAAATACACATTGCATTAGCAGAATAACAAATATTATTTTGAAGTCCATATTATAACCAACATAACCAAAGTTATTACTATGACTAGATTTTAGGCATATTTTGAATAGATTACTAAAAAATTGATCAAAGTGTTAACTGATGACTTACTAAAGAAGATACCTTCTTTAAGTAACTTATATAATAATTTTAAGATCAAAACAGGCCAGAAAATATCAAGAAATAAGAAAAAAATATCAACAAGCTTATTTCCAACATAAAACACTTTGTTTCTTTCATTGAAATATAAAATTACACGAGGTAGTTAGTTTATTATGTGTATAAATCATAATAAAACCCACTCCATTAATTTTGGGACATCCTCTATAATAATAAGCATTTTCTTTCTTGTGATCTTTGTATATTATGTATAACAAAAATAGATAGGTAAAAAAACATTTTTTATATACTTCCGTGATAAGACTTTAGATACATAATGAAAGTATTATTTCATTACTTAATAAAAATTCAAGTTTTTTATCTGGACAAATAATGTCATATTTATATTAAATGAACAAATTGTAAGCTAATTGCTCTATATTGAATTACTTTCATACCTTCTCAACATCCTTAAGTTCCTCATCGTCCAGTGAAGCTAACAAAGGATCTTCCACTATTACAGATACATCTTTACTTTCCCGAATACGTTGTGATAATATACTGAGGAATTTGGTAACATTTTTTAAAGTCAGCTTTTCGTTTATGTACTAAAACCATTTCATATTTAATTTTACCAAACACAAAGTAGAACACGCCATGTTTTATTTTATGTTTGGTATTAAATAAATTAATTTGGTCGAGTGAAATCATAAATTAAATTAACAAAAAGCTAATAGAGAAAGGCTTACCTCGCGGGCATCATCTATTATTACGAACATCTCTTCTAAAGCACCTTTATCCTTTGGTAAATCTATCATTAACAAGATTTTTGAATACGAACTGTTCATTTTACATTCTGGATTGTTGTTAATTTTTTGGCATAACGAGAAAGCCAAGTTGCAATGAATA
This sequence comes from Euwallacea similis, assembly GCF_039881205.1. Classification (NCBI taxonomy): domain Eukaryota; kingdom Metazoa; phylum Arthropoda; class Insecta; order Coleoptera; family Curculionidae; genus Euwallacea; species Euwallacea similis. Next base: position 715,853 of record NC_089625.1, read on the forward strand.
GTTTGGCCCTACAGTAGAATAATCAATAAACAAATATTAAGAACTTTAGGTACTTATTCTTTCTGAGTGTTTTTTTACGTGAAATATGTAATATACCTTTGAAGACACTTTACATAGAGCCAGCAGAAATTTGGTTATATTAAAGATATCAACTCCTGATAAGGGGCTTTTTGGGGGGGCATTCAGTAAAGTCTCTATGGTGGGCAATACCGCTTTTTCTAATTGTTGAGCCCCGTCAGATAGGTGCGGTAGCATTTCCAGTACTTCACCTATATATTGCTTCAGGCAGTCACCTTCAAATTTATCTGGAAAAAAATTATTTGGAATCAATCAGTTTTGAAATATTTAAACAGAGAAGACCGGTCTCTAAGAATGTAAGATCGAGTTATTGCATTATGGCTTAAGCTTTTTTCACCTAAAACCAATCCTTGTAAATCTTAATGTCCATAACAGCAGAATTGCTGTCACAATGACAGAACACTGGCATAAACAAATTTCTTATGAAGTGGTCACTTTTACAGTAACCATCATTGAAATCTCCGAAAACGTGATAGTTATAGGAACGTTCAGTTAGGAAAAAGTTGGACATTTTAATGCTCATTCAAAATCGACATTGAAAATAGATTTATCTATCATGGTATATAAATAAAAAAAGTATTACGCCGCAAAAATTTTCAAACTTAATTTGTCAAACGATGTCACAATGTTTTAGCGATTGGTAATAAAAGTAATAATACAAAAAACAACATTTATCACAAATTAAAAAACTTATGAATTGCCAATAATGCCAAACTTTCTAATGTGAATGCAACACACTATTTGCATCGACATTTATGGAAAAAATGTAATTTATTAAGGATGTTTTTTCAATAAAAATAAGCCGTTTTATGTCAACAAAATATGTTGCATTGACCATGACAAATCTAAAAAGGCTAGAAGAAATTTGTCAATGAAATGCAAAGTGCCATCACAAGAAATGTCAATAATTCAAATTCCATCAAATCCAATTCATCAAAATCGAATTGATACTTTTCGCGATATAAACATTTTGTATATAGGCACGTTGCCATTTTCATTCGAAATATTTCAGAAACCACCAACCTACTGTTAATTCAAAGTACATTGTTAATAAGAATTAAAATACTCGACTTGCTCTTATTATAACCGATCTTCTAATTGTCACAATCTAGACATTCAAATGGTGGTCATTGTAAAGGTGACTACCCTGTACAGGGTGTCTCAAATCAAGGAGCCACTATGGGGATCTCGGAAACCGTTAGAGATACGAGGACGTTTAAATTATGGCAACGTCGTGCATTTTTATGTTGAATAGAATACCATTTCAAAATCTGAAGAATTCCGACTGGTTCTAAAGATATACGAAAAAAACCGAAGCTCTGATAATTTTATTTTACTTCCTTTTGACGTTATTCCCATAAACATTGGAAAATAAATAACAGATTATTAGGACGTAGGTAGCTGTGAAACAAAACATGTTAAATTATAATGGCTGATTTGTTAAAAGAATTATTTATCTACTTTCACTGATTTTTTCATTTTAAAACTTCATTACAACCAATGAAAAATGGTATTTTCAAATTTAGAAAAGCGTAATATAATATGTCACAAATTTATTACTGTTGGATAATGCTTTCTTTCATAAGGCAAAATTTATGAAAGTATCACTTCCATCAGACACATAAATTACTTTTCGATAGATATGTTTGGTCTAGTCCCTCCAGGATTATATATATAAACACACAGGTTCGATGAATGGGTGTCTGGAGCGATGCTTGATAAATTCATTCTTTTTCTACGTTTTGATATAATAAGACACTCTTTTAAAATCTATCGGACCGCGCATATCAGAAAATAGAGAATCATTAGCAATTAGTGCGTTTTCTTTTATCCTCATAACCCAATAATTACTCTTCTAATAGAAATGCGAGAATTGCAGGTCAACAATATTTTAATCAGTATTTCAATCGGGAGAAACCTCATCAAAAGTTATTTTCTAAACTGAATTAAAATTTGATAAAATTTGGAAGTTTTAGTAAACCCATAAATAATTATGGTAATAGAAAAGATTCACAAGATTTTTTTTTAAATGCCGTAAATTTTCAAAGATATAAACATTATATATACAGGGTGTTAGTGAAATAACTTTCGTAAATTTAACCAGTTGTAATGTACCCTTAGGCTACGCCTATGAATTTTCATTACTTTGGTGGTATGTCCAGGATGGCCATATATTGGGAACCCATTATCTTCCAATAAGGGTTACCCTTCATAAAAACTTTCACTTCTTTTCCTCGTCAAGACAAAAGTCTAAAATATCCACATTTTACTAAAATCTCACTATAGCTACAACACCCCCGTAAATCATCTTTCCTTACCATTATCTTGACGTTACGGGTTAAGGATTTAGAAAGTTACCATCTGTGAATTGTCTTGTTAATTGCCTAAAACCGGAGTACGCCTATGGGTACTAACCCCCAGATTTGGTACTTAAGATACCCCGAAGCTGGTAAAAGGACCATAACTATTTTGACCATTACGATTATAATAATATAACTCGACGCTCCCGGAATTTTGTCACTTCCCTCATTAACTCATGGCTCTCTCTATTGAAATGCCAGTTTAATTCCGAGATCTTTAGTTTTGTAAACGATTAAGGGTTGTGTGTGTCATAACGAGTGGAATAAAAATCTACCAAAGTGTTCCCGAGTTTTGTTTCGCGAGTTCCATTACACAGTGATTAAGAACATCATTTTGAACAAAAAAGTTCCTTACAACAAGGATCGTAAATACAACCATTTTCCTGGAAAATCAAAAAAACATTTTCTGAGAATTGGCAACGTCGCCTAGTTTTTATTTCATTTTCACACCTACCTAAGTAGCCGCATGAAGTGGGTTTGCTTTTTACACGTTTTTTTGTAGGTCTAATAGATTTTACAGTACATAATTAATAAAATGCACTAAATTCATGGAATTTAAAAATTGTATGATTCTTATTTTATTATTTTGAAAAGCCATTTACCTTGAAATTATTATTATCATCTTTAATTAGCTTAACATGACACGTTACACATTTTACACCACTCACATCACATTCAAAAACACAAATTTATTATTGTTTTTGGTACATTAAATGTTCTAAATGTTCACCATTTGAGTCCATGCACGCTCTACTCCGGGTACTCCTTATTGAACTCTTTTGAACAAGGTTTAAAATTTGTTCTTCGGCTTCAGAACCAACTTCTCTCTGTCGACCTCGTGCCCTTGATATAAAGAAACAACACTCCCTGTATCCAGAAGATTTTGGGAAACTCGCACAAATGTTTATCGAGCTGGAAGTTTTCTTTCTGGATAAGGATTACCGTAAATGTGCCTAACTTCTTCAGAATTTTGTAACGCCTCTACGTAGATCAAAAGCATGTCATGATACTCGCGTACAGAATACATTGTCACTTAGGTACTGTTAATAAGTCGGAATAAAATCACTTAAAGCTCGCCCAAATTAACTTTGCGGATAATCTGTTACGTGTACCGACAGAAGATGCATTCAACGAGACCGAAATTACACTAAAATATTAAAAGTATGGAAGGACATTCAGTCCATGACAAATTTGAAAAATAAGGGTGGTTTTTGTCTTGTCCCTTCTTGATGGTCACTAATGAGCTGCACATGTCCATGACGCCAGGCATCTTTGTCCAGGATCATATGTCACATAAAATGGGATAAAGTGTAGATGGTTACATAACTCATGTACTATTGAGGTACTATGTCAATCTGTTTACTGCGCATTCCAATGCCTTATCACTTCACCCGCAACGTGGGTGAGCGACCCTCATAAGGGCCATAAAAAACAACCATAACGAAAATAAATTTCTCTTTCTCAGTAACGTTCAGTGCGGCGTTGCCACTTACGTTTTTTTTACCGCTTAAGTTATTAATTAAGTTTTCAATTGCTTTTAGCAATGTTATTGTTGAATAATTTTAAGTTTTTTTTGTTACACGTCAAATAACCAAAATGTGTCAAGTACATTTTTCCACATTTTATTCAAATTTTAAACCTTATCATAGCTTTTCAGTTACCAACTTTGACATTTTTTTTTTTTTAAACTATTAGGCTTTCGACCCCTCTTGTAAGGAATTTTTTTGTTTAAAATGATGTTCTTAATCACTAGTTAAATTTACGAAAGTTATTTCACTAACTCCCTGTATATTATTGAAATTTTTTTCAAAGATAAATAATACCCCCCAAAGGTCTCTTAGACATTTCGAAAGAGAATTGCAAATTTCTAGAATAAGAATATGGCAAACTTTGTGTTCTGATAAATATAAACCATATAAAATCCACACATGCCATGCACTTAGGCCGGGTGACAATATTAGAAGATTGGATTTTTATCATTGGCTTCAGAATAAAATTACTGAAAATAACGGCTTTTTGTCAAATATAATTTGGACCGATGAATGCTCATTCTCGACGAACGGAATCATTGATGGGTTGAAAATTCAAGACAAAATGTAGAAGTTATACCACAAAGGCGAATGTCATTTAATGTCTAGACCGGTATGTGGCGCAATAGAATTCTCAGCCGTATAATACATCTATGACGGCACTTTGGCATCCAAAAGATACTTATAAACTTAAGAACTAATATTACGTCATATTCTGGATCAATGTGAAGACGAACCTTTCATTATTCTACCACAGTTATAGTGGCAACATGACAGTGGTCCTCCACACGATGGACGAGAATTAACAATTTAAACAGGATTTTTCTAAAAAAATGGATCGGAAACCAGGGACCTGTAAGGTGGCTTACTAGAAGTCCTGACTTGAATCCCCTGGATTACTTTCTGTGAGGATACTTTTAAAATAGTTTATACCGTGAAATTCCAAATAATATTAATGAATTACGACTGAATTTAATGAAGGAACTACAACGCTTCCCCATCGATCTATCTATTCAACGTGCGATATTAAAATTATATAAACTGAGTGCAAAATGTATTGAGGCGAATGGCTTTCAATTCGAATGCCTTTTATAATTTTCTTTCATTATTTTGATTATTATTAATAAAAATATATTTTTAAATTTCAATTAAATTAATATTATTATGAATATAAATAAAATTGATAACCTTTTGTTATTTTTTTAATTAACATTTGTCAAATTAGAAAACTACAATAAAATATTCAGGTTCATATTAAAATAAAAAATTGATAATGGTCGCCAAATGACAAAACGATAGAAATAAAGTCTGATTGTGTCATCTTCTTCATCAGAAAAAGAAGCCCTAATAATCTCTCTTTGACTTTCCGATATTAATAGAAATAACGTCAGAAAAAAGCGCAATTGAAATATCAGAGCTTCGGTTTTTTTATATATCTTGGGAACTAGTCCTAATTTTTCAGATTTTTAAACAGCATTTTATTCAGCATAAAAATACACAACTTTGTCATAATTTAAACATCCTCGTATCTCTAACAGTTTCCGAGATACCCATAGTGGCTACTTAATTTGAGACACTCTGTACAGAGGAAGGGATCGAGCAAGGACTCAATAACTTAGCTTAAAACGGATAAATAATACAAACCTTCCTCACACGGATTACACCATTTTAAAATCAGCCTGGAAATTACCATTGGCGATTGTATTCGTTCTCCTAAAACTAATTTGCACAGTCCCTCGCAGGCTTTTAGCTGTATGTCGTATTCCTAAAGAATAGAAAAGAAAAACTTTTCATAAAAAAATAGGGATCAATTTTCGCTTTTGTAAAACTGTAAACGTGAGGCGTTGTTTAATAAATTTATTATTTGCCATCAAACATATGACTACCTTTATATCCATGTCTATCTTTATGTCTACCTATGACCTATGACTACCTTTATGTCCATCCATTATAATAAAGGGTGATCATTAAAAAAACTTCAAGTGAGCGTTGAAATATCGGAAGCATATCTTAGATATATTCAATTATTATTTTTTGTCAGTCAGATGTTTGACAGTAAAAAAGCTTCATCAACGCCCTACATTGTCGGTTCACCACCTACTGCGAGTTTTTTAAATCTTTAATAATTTTCTCTGCATTCAATAAATTTAAAAACAATTAACAAATCTAAACTAAATCATCTGTTATTACTGCTTGTTTTCTGTGGAAATGTCTTTTTACAGAACTTTTCTTTACACTTTCGTATAACTGAAATCGTTTTTAAAAGTAACTAAATAATATATGACTTGAATATATCATAGATTTTCTTGTGTTATGCTTGCGTAAGAGCGATGCGAAGGAATACATGAAAAAAAATTACATTTATTTACCCTCTGTTTGACTGAAATCTTATAAAAGATGCTTGAATAAAGGTTGTTGTAGCAAATTTTAAAAATACATAAAAACATGTATTTTTTAATGTATTTTTGAAAATAAAATGAAATAAAAACTACAGGATTTCCGTAAAATAGCGTCATTAATTTTGTAATTAGCAATTTTATGAAAAACCAACGAAAACAATTTCAAGTAGTCAATGATCAATTAATGACATGATGGGTTTCAAATTAAAAAAATTGACCCAAAAATTGAAGAATCGTACGTATTCGTTCATTTATTTACCTCGTCATCCATTAAATCAGCCAACCCCTGAACCAGCGAACTAAACGAAGTGCCGCCGACAAAGACTTTTTCGTGTTCTTCATTTACGCTGTCACTTAATTGATCGTCTTGTGGAACGGTTAATAGATCATTGCCGTAAATCCATAGTAAATCCGAAACTGCAGCTATGCAAATCAATAAGAGTTGCGTGCAGCATTCTTGTTCTGTTTGGTAGTCTGAAATCTGAAAAACAAATGCTTGATTTGTCATTGCATTACCTTCTTTTTACAAATATTTGGTAGAGTTGCGTTATTTTATTGTTTTTGTTATAACAATACGAAAATAACCAATTCAATTTTAGTATCTTTCCTGCAATTTTGCGGTAACGGTATATTATAAATTTTAGCGCCGTTCTTGAAAATGGCCCGTATTACACTTACCGGTATTGCAAAAATGTGGATACCCTGCCGAGCAGTGGGCTTATCATAGATACAACAAATAGCGAAGCATCTGAGGGCTTTTAATCTCACTACTTCGTTATCATGGCTCAGTAGATCCGGCAAAAATTCGTCTTTTAGAGATCTCATTGTGGGTGTTAAAACACCTGCCTGAAAGGCAGATCATTATTATCGATAAATACTGGATCTTAAAGAAAAACATGGCCTAACGTACGACCATTTTTCCTCTGGTGAAAATAGGCATTGAAGTCAACGCATTGAATCTTAAATAGTTTTATACAATTTTTGGTTGGAGTGAAAGGCAAATGTTCCTTGCCTACACTAAGAATAATGGATAATGACAGTGGTCGTATTTGACAATCGTATGTGGCTAAAAATTCAAAAAAAGTCAAAAACATTTGCATTCCATGGTAACCCGAAAATTTTAATAGTCAGAATGGCATATACTATAATACATACATTATAAATTGGTACATTAATAATAGAATTACACAAAATAATGTGCTATATGCATGTACATATTACATAAACTTTTTTGGCTTCTGGTGCTAAATTTGTAAATTAAAGCATTGAAAATTCAATATGACATTCATAGAAGTATAAAAACTCACGTGGGACTTAGCATACAACCAAGGATTCTATCAAATTCTTTCTATTTTACTATACCTAATTGGAAATTCAAACGACAAAACAATCTAGTAGCCTAAGCATACAGGGCATTCCACTAAAGTAGACGAGAAAAGACACCGATCAATTTTAGGAATATTCTCTTTTGAAACCTGAAGAAACATGTTAAATAATGGGGGCCATTCAACAAAAATCTTTTCCAGTTATATGGAACGTCCGGTTAGACTGCAAGTAAGTAGCAACCTTCTTATTTGAATAGGACACCCTCTATATTTTTACTTGCAGTCTAACTGTACGTACCGACATCTTGCATGAATATGTTGGTTGAATGACCCTTGTCGCCTTTGATATTCTACCAAATTTTTCAGGGGTCTCCTAGTTCCAGTTCTCTCAAGATTCATTTCATGCCTCGCCGACTTTAGAGAATACATGCAATATTGAATTTAGTTGTGATTTATAGCGCCGTCCCATTCAAAGTCTGCATACTTACATTGGTTGTACGTAAGGTTGCCCAGGCAATATCTAAACATTTACAAAGCGTTGGAACATCTGTGCGACCTGCGGTTTCTTGTTGAACTGGCATAAGAATCGAATTTTTTAAATTAGTGAGTTGGAACGAAATATCCTCTATTACATGCTTTAACCGTTCTGCTTCCATATATTCTTTAAGTTGTAATGCATTTTCTTGATCTGCCTTCAACGAGGCCAGTTCAACTTTCAATTTGGCAAGCTAAAAAAGAATATTACGAACTAACTACATAAATGCTTCAATATAGGAGATCTACCTGAAATTTTCGTTCTTCTTGTACCTGCGGTTGATCATTTGCATCGATAGGATGTAATATATCGGATATTAATTCCATTGCAAACTGAAATCGCTGCTCAGGTTTTGGCAAAATTTTGTCCATAATTCCTGCAATGCATTAAACAAAAACTAAAAAATTATATATAGAAATACTTAGAGCACGCACTTACAGTACTAAAAACGATGCACTATAAATTTTAACTAAATATTAACCTATCTAACTTTTGCATTCTTTTTCAAATTTCTTTTTATGCATGAGAGAAAAACAATTTAAGATTAATATTAATCTAAATTGTCCAACCAACCTTCATGTATATCCAGTATACAGGGTGGAAAAATTTCGATTTTTGTATAAGAAATCTAAGTAGAGAAAGAAACAGTGTTCTAAAATAAGATTAAAAAAGGAAAATTTTGTATTTCTCCTTGTATTGGATATGTATTCAACTTTTTCGAAAAAATCTTGATTTTTTCCTCTCAGTTGCAAAAAAAAATTTAAGCGGACATAAAATATAAAAGTTGTATAATTCCATATTTTATTTAAATTTATGCTGCTCCGTTTTTAGTGCCGGTGGGTGTACTGGGTGTACAGGCGATATTTCGGTTAAATTTGAAAGCATATAAAATAATTAAAATATTTTACACGCCTAGTTGTAATTAAAAAAACACATAAAATCAAATAAAAATAAATCAAGATTTAATTTAACTTCGCTTTGATTTTATTTCAAAATCTTACCGATAATAGTTTCGACGACGTCGTCTATTAAATCCCCAGATTTTAGCAAAACTTCTACGAGTCGCCGTACAGATTTCATACAGTGGGTGTCAGAAAGATCAAGCAATTTCAGTGCCAAAAAAAGCTGTTTGATTATGTACTGTTGCTCTAAATAACCAGTTTCTGTTGTAGGTATATAAGATTCAACATACCTATAATATAAGTAATAAATTTTAGTATTATTAAATAAACAACTTGATGGTCCTTCAATTGTCTCACCCATCCGTGACATGACATTGGGTCATAGATGGGAAATAGTGTTTTTCTTTTTTTCTATTCTCTTCCTAATACTTTTCCGTTTAAAGCTTCAAATTTGAAGTACTTTTGCGGATCTGCGCTAACGCCAATTTATAAACACTACGCAAAATCGGATTATTTGCACTATTGAATGAGTTATTCAGAAGGAACAGTGTCGCTCTAGAGACTAATTTCAGTCGTTGTGGACCTTCATAAAACCTAACAAATAGGCGCATTCTAGGAATGAGAACAAGACGGTGGAGACGTCACGCAGCGCATTGACTGAGAAAAAAATACAAAATATATATTTGCTTTTTTACATGAAAAAATTATCCAAAGAATTTAGTTATATTCAATAAACATCATAAAAATGGCAATAAATGCGAAAGTTGCCTTGAACAGGTTTGTTTAACTTGTACGATTTAAAGTTTAAATTCCTATCAAGCACGTATTCTAAATATTTAGTAAAAATTTTATTCGTATTATTCTTCTGATAATGGCTTAAAATCTGATCAAGTGTCATATGTATAAATAAAGTACAATTAGACAATGTATTTTACTATTCAATTCTGTTAAAGAAATATTTGGGTTAGAAAGATAGAATATCCACTTGCTGAAGGATAAGCTTTGAACTATCAGTACCGATAAAGTGTAAAACCACGTAATATCGTCAAGCTATAGTTTTACTAGAACCCCATAAATAAACGTGAACTATAGAAATGGCCGTTACAAGCAAAAAAGAAAAGAACTTTATAGCAGTTTTTTACTTAAATTTAAGAAGGTATTGAAAACAATTGATTTGAAGATGTATTATTATTGAGTCTAGTTTTTAACAATTAAGTTAATCAAAATTTTAAGATTGAGGTTCAAAAAACAGGCATTCTGCATAAAGAAAAAGTGAAATTGCATTTTAATTTAAAAAAATCGAATATGACTGTGAAGAATGTAGATAACAAATAAATAATTCTAGATCAGCTTCATAATAAGATTACTTACTCTTTTATATATTGACACAAAAACACTACTTCCGGCATCAAGGCGTCTAAATCAATTCCATTTTGCAACTTTCGACTAACAATCTGGGACACCAAGACTCGCCAATAGATGACAGTTTCCCAATTCAACCTATTGTGTGGCACTAATTTTTCATTAGTTAATTGCAAAGGATCCAGTATTTCATCTCTACTCTTATTTCTGAAATATTAAAAATTAAAATTTAGTTACCAAACACCAATATCGGTAAATTACTTAAAATAGAAATCGTTTAAGATATGTTCATAAATTTTAATAGTAAGTTCAATGTCCTTTTCATCGGCATCCAAGCGAAAGGCCTTTAGTAAGGTTATTATGTTACAGTCATTAATCTGCAACCAAGAAGCTAATAATTCCTGGCAAACATAATCTCTTATTGTTTTCACGGTGTCTAACATGGCTGACAGAAACACTGTTCTTCGATCTGCAATCTAAATGAGCCAGAAGAGTAAAATTTTTTAAATCAATTATTTAATATTGACCTTAAGGGTTTTAACAAGCTTTGCGAGTCTCTTATAGGCAGTCACTCGAACTTCAGGATTAACATCTCTAGTTTTTTTGATTATGTGTTTAGAAACATTTCGAGTTAAAGCTATTTTCTCCACACACAGCTGACGCACCTAAAATCATGTCATAGTTTTTTTTATGTATAAACTTTAGCAAAATGAAAATATATCCATGGTGTTGATTAAGTATGTAGGCAAACTTTAAGTAGTGAACTTTTAAAGAATTTTAAGATAAAAAGTTCATAGTAACATACATCAGTAACGGCTAAATTCTAGTGATGCAAGGTATTGAAATGAAAATCTTTATTTCGCTTTCCGATTAAATTTTTGGACAATAACACGATACTCTAACGAAATCTTGCGTATCAGGAAAGTCGATGATGAGAAACGAAAATATTTATACACTGTTTTTCGTAACGTTGAAGGATGGTGCATAATATGTTACACCTACATTTAAATACCCGTAACTTTTTTTGTAGTTCCCGGTATGTTATTTTTTAATAAAAAATGTATTTTTCATTCATACAAAACAAAAAACTGAATAAATATTTGAGTTTCTCTTCAACAACTTTCCCGGTATAATCAATTTCGTCAAAATGTTACGTAGTTGTCCACAAATACATATGAACAAAAAACAACTATGTTTTTAATTTAAATATTCTATAGCCTGAGACCTTGTCCGTTGCGAACTCATATGAATATGAAATTTTTGTGCTAAAACTACAAAGTTTTACCCCTTAAAGTTTGTCTAAATACTTAACACTCTATATAATAGAGAAATTAATATATTACTTGCGCCTGGCTATCATAAAGCGATTCCATTAATTCAGTTATTACCGGATTTTCAGGATCGTTTGGGTCTTGGAACGGATACAGAGCTTCTACTGCTTGTAACCGAATAGCCCCTTTGGCATCCTAGAAAAGGAAACTCAGTTACTAGATCAATATGTAGGATTGGTTTTTATGCTCCACATTTACCCCTTTTCATAAAACAAAATATTTCATCAGAAAAATTTTGCTATTGAGACCTTTTCCGTGAGCAGTTTATTTCCACGATATTTTAACCAGCCGTGGAAGTCTTCATAATTTGATTATTATTTCGATACAAAAAAGTAAAACAAAACATCGGATGTGCTGAAGTGTTGGAATAGTAGTTTCTCCATTCAAATATGGAAAAATATGTATGGTATCCAATTTAAAAAAAAATTAATTTACTAGCCATGAAATATAACTTCATAAAATACATTTAGCGCCGTGGAATTTTATGTAAAAAAGTGCTTCGAATAAGTCTTCAGAGAAATCTAACGTTTTGGACGGAAAAATCTATAGATAATTTTAAAAAACGCACGTTTTTGAAAAACAATCTACATCTAAAATAGTGACAGAAATCTAAATGCGGTTTTCACAATATATTTTGCCATACAAATAGTCTCAGACACCGCCCTCCATTTTTTTCTAACTAGTCTGGAAATAGGATTTTTCCTTTGTAAGCGTTCGATTTGGCCCACCTTGTACACCTGTCTTTTTTTCAATGATTTCCATAAAAAAACTTTACAGAAATTACTTTGCACTTATTTACACGAACATTACGGTTGTATATACAGAGTGTTTCAGAATTATGGTGACAAATCGATAGAGGTAACAGATTAACGAAAAATAAATATAGTTTACTTAATAAAAGATTGTCTTAAGACCCGTCATTTCTGAAATACAGGGTATTAAAATTCTACTTTTTTTTAAATTTATTGTAAAACTACTGGGACTATTGAAATGAAAATTGGTGTATCTTTGTTTCGTAATCCGATAAATTTGATGGGCATAATTAAAATTTTGTACATGATAGAGGACGCTAGTTACATGTGTATCATTACATATTTTCATCCAAAACTTTTTTAAATTTAGATTTATCGGTAAAAGAGTTCAAGAACATTAAAGAACAGTCAATTCTGCATAAAAAAGTCACTCTTAGTAAAATACTCTAAAGTGAACGGTTGTCCAGAAAAATGATAATTATTGTCATATCGACTTTAAACGCTTTTTTTTTAAGGAAAGTCTGAGGTTTTTCTATCATTGCTTTTAATACTATCTAATTACAATGAAATAAACACTAATATTACAATAAATGTTCAAAGTGATGACCGCGTTGATCAATACATCATATTGGGGTCATGTGAAGGGTTTAGAGTACACGACACCAGTAATAAATGTTGAAGAATTAACTGAAAGAATTTTCAACGCTTTTGATGTGATTCGGAATACCCCAGGAATTTTCCAAAAGGTACAACAAAACTTGTTACGACGGTGCAATTTATGTATTGATCAACGCGGTCATCACTTTGAACATTTATTGTAATATTAGTGTTTATTTCATTGTAATTAGATAATATTAAAAGCAATGATAGAAAAACCTCAGACTTTCCTTAAAAAAAAAAAAGCGTTTAAAGTCGATATGACAATAATTATCATTTTTCTGGACAACCGTTCACTTTAGAGTATTTTACTAAGAGTGACTTTTTTATGCAGAATTGACTGTTCTTTAATATTCTTGAACTCTTTTACCGATAAATCTAAATTTAAAAAAGTTTTGGATGAAAATATGTAATGATACACATGTAACTAGCGTCCTCTATCATGTACAAAATTTTAATTATGCCCATCAAATTTATCGGATTACGAAACAAAGATACACCAATTTTCATTTCAATAGTCCCAGTAGTTTTACAATAAATTTAAAAAAAAGAAAAAAAAAGTAGAATTTTAATACCCTGTATTTCAGAAATGACTGGTCTTAAAACAATCTTTTATTAAGTAAACTATATTTATTTTTCGATAATCTGTTACCTCTATCGATTTGTCACCATAATTCTGAAACACCCTATATATATATATATATATATATGTACATTTAATATCCGCATTTATTTATTTCAGGAACTGATTCAAATAACTGTAAGTAGGGCAGATATGGAGCATTAGACTCAACACATTAATAAAGAAAAAGGAAACTTACTGATAAACGATCTTTTAAAACCTGAAGCATTTCTTGGCACAAATTTTCACTTAATTCGGAGTCTGCCAAATGTTCAATGATTTTGTTTATAAGTTCACAGGAACGATAGCTTACAGTATCGGATATATTGTTACTACACTAAAATAAAAATATAACTAGGTAATAACACTCAGGCTCAATTATACGATTGACGGGAGCAGTGCAAAAATTAGTCATCTTCCATTTGTGACAAATATTAGTTATTATGCAGTCAACATCAGAAGTGGACTTGAACCACTCGGAAAAATAACAACGTTGTCCCAAAAGACAATAATCTTGATATCACAAAAGCAGGGTTGTACTCAAATTTGATTTCTCAAGTATGATTAACTGACAATGTTTCTATTTTCATAATTTCAAACAATTTAGACTACCTTGTATTCTTAGCAAGACATGATTAAAGAAATTAAATAACAAACTAAAGATTTCTCTACACAGCGTGTACTATATCATGATGGAGATATTTCAGGGAGCAATAGTACGCTACAAAATAATTAAAAAAATATATATTAATAGATTATCATGGTCAAAAATACACCATTTTTAATATATGGTATTGCAAAGTTTCACATTTTTCTAATATTTTGCGTTTTTCTCATATACAGGGTGGTCACTTTTACGACGCATTCTATGGGGATTTTCGAAACGGTTAAAGATACAAGGTTGGTTAAATGGAGAAAAAGTTTCGTATTTTTATGCTCTGCAAAAAGCTGAAAGCAAAATTGGAATATCCTATGTAATTACTAAGATATCAAAGAAATACCAAAAAAGTCGATTTTCTTTTTTTGTCTATAACTTATTTATTTTTTATACAATCATTTTGAAACTTGGGTGTTCTATATTTTCCGTCAGTGTCTTCAATATGGAAAGGTAAAAAATATCCTAGACCTACTAGTTTACGTGAAAATAATACCAACTTTCGATTTTCTTATGGGCGCCATATTGGATTTTCGCATTTTTGAAAAACACGAAAGATTCCCGTTTCGGCGAGGTGCAATACAAGGGTCTTCTGAACTATTTTACAATAAAAATTAAAATATTTAAATATTTGATGAAAAAATCAAGTAGCACTGGATTTGTCAAGGTCATAATTGATTTTCACGTTACTGACTGTTTTTGACACATAAGTCAAGTAGCCAATATTATTGGTTGCTGTCAACATAATTTTTTTTTTTTTTTAATTGAGTAAAAAAGTGAATTTTGTTCTGTAAATTAAGTGAATTTTGATTTTCATCAAAATGTATCAAAAACAGTCAGTAACTTGGAAATCAATTATGACCTTGACAAATCCAGTGCTACTTGATTTTTTCATCAAATATTTAAATATTTTAATTTTTATTATAAAATAGTTCAGAAGACCCTTGTATTGCACCTCGCCGAAACGGGAATCTTTCGTGTTTTTCAAAAATGCGAAAATCCAATATGGCGCCCATAAGAAAATCGAAAGTTGGTATTATTTTCACGTAAACTAGTAGGTCTAGGATATTTTTTACCTTTCCATATTGAAAACACTCGCGGAAAATATAGAACAACCAAGTTTCAAAATGATTGTATGAAAAATAAATAAGTTATAGACAAAAACAGAAAATCCACTTTTTTGGTATTTCTTTGATATCTTAGTAATTATATAGGATATTCCAATTTTGCTTTCAGCTTTTTGCAGAGAATAAAAATACGAAACTTTTTCTCCATTTAATCAACCTTGTATCTTTAACCGTTTCGAAAATCCCCATAGAATGTGTCGTAAAAGTGACCACCCTGTATACCTCAAATTATAATATATTTTTTAATTTTCATACAGCTATTTCTTTTAATACCTTCTACAACACAATGTCAAAATTGTTGGTAGCCACATATAGTGTGTTATGTTTTTTTGAATATGTAAATCTGAAACTTTGCTACTCTATATATTGAAATGGGGCATATTCAATCATGCATCTATTAGAATTTTTTCATTATTTTACAGATCATTACCTGAAATATCTTCATGATGATATGTTACACACTGTATAGAAATAATATTTATTGTCAACTTGGCTGAATTATGTTTTTGTCATTAAAAGATTTCACACAAACAGGGAATTAAGTATCCACAACATGTATTTAAAGTATCAAAGTCAGTATATGTATACATCATTCTTATTAATTATAACTATTAAATTTAAAAACTCTGATAAATTAATACTATTGTTATCTATTGTTTCTTTTTGACTATTGTTGCTTATTATCATCATCTATTGAAAATAACTGCTGAAATCCATGATTATTCAACAAAATTAAGTGAATAAATATTTACTTTCCAAAAGTAATAGATACTAACCTGAAGTAAGTACATAAAAACTTTGACAATTAAGGGGTCTTCCAGAAAAGCCTCATTATTATTACAGGGGGTTTTTTGATTCCTGGCAAAAGTGGCACAGAATTTCCCTAAGAACTCAATAACTCTATCAGCATATCGATTTGTGTTCTTGAATTCTGTTGTCAAAATCACATTGATTGGACGGACTAGTACATTCCAGAATACTTCTAAATTAGACTGGAAATAATAAAATTATAAATTATGATGCTCTAGACCTATAAATGCAGTAAAAAAAAGTTAAACTCACACCAAAAGTATAGTGCAACCATGAAACACATACATAGATTTAAAAAAATCTAATTCTATTTAAATATCATAAAATTGTTACAAATAATCCTATAATTAAATAGGTAGAAATTTCAAATAGTGTGAAACTGTAACACATAAAATGAATGTGTAATTCAGTATAATGTAACACCACAAATGTATGCACTTTGACTATTTTTGTTACAATTTTTATTGGGTGGAATCCTTTATTTCATATAATATGAAATGATCAACCACTAGAATTAATATACAAATGACAAGGAATACCTATTATTTGAGATATTATCACAAAACTATTAAGCCACTACCTTTTCTTTATATCAATCTCAGTTTAAATTACAAATTACAATTATGTTATAAAATCTTCTAATTTGTATCTCAAACTTATTTAAAATCCACATAGAGTTTTCATAAAGAAACAAGTTGTGTTAATGTGCTGTAGGCAGACAAACAGCCATTGTAATGTTAGTTGATAAAATGATCATTCTAAATTTCCTAGTTTATTGAATAATAGGTAATTTTATAGTATCATTCCAAAAAAAAACCATGCTGTATAATACATTTTATATATATACTGCGTGACATAGAAAAGAGAACACCCCGTAAAAATGATTTGATTTAAATAATTTTTGGTATGCATGTTGTTTACGTCAAAACAAATACTTCATTAAAAAGTTGAACAAATTTAATTGTTAAAAACTAAAAAAAATTTAATAATTTGTCGGTCCTCCGCGGTGTCTTTTACATTCCTGTACACGTCTAGGCATGGAT
Source organism: Euwallacea similis (assembly GCF_039881205.1). Classification (NCBI taxonomy): domain Eukaryota; kingdom Metazoa; phylum Arthropoda; class Insecta; order Coleoptera; family Curculionidae; genus Euwallacea; species Euwallacea similis. The sequence goes on from NC_089625.1 coordinate 733,340, forward strand.
CTAATGAGGTGATTGATGTCCTCTTGGGGGATCTCATTCCAGGCTAACTGGACAGCATGACACAGCATCGCTAGGGTTTGCGGGGGATGGGGTAAATTATGCAACCTTCTACCTATAATATCCCATACATGTTCGATCGGTGAGAGGTCTGGAGATCAAGGTGGCCAAGGTAGCAAATTGACTGCATTTTGTTGGAAGAAGTCCATAGTCACTCTAGCCACATGTGGTCGTGCATTGTCTTGTTGGAAAACTGGATCAACAAGAGTTTCCAGATAAGGCACAAGATGAGGTTCCAGGACTTCTTGGATGTATCGCTGGGCTGTCATACTGCCTCTGACGAAAAGTAAAGGTGACCTGCTACCATATGCAATGGCACCCCAAACCATTACCCCAACAGTCTGATGGACATGCCTCTGTATTGCAAACTGAGGATCCCATCTTTCACCCTGTCTCCTTCGTATTCTTGCCCGACCATCATGCATAAAGAAACAGAATCTGGATTCGTCACTAAACACGATATTATCCCATTCCAGAGTCCAATGTATCCGTTCTTGGCACCACTGTAGTCGATTTTGACGATGATTTAGGGTGAGGGGTAACACGAGATAGGGACGGTAGGAAATCAATCCAAAACTTTTTATGCGGCGATAAATGGTTCGTATCCCAATGGGCCTTCCATACTCAGCGAACCACTGATCCGCCAGCGTCCTCGACGAGACGAACCTATCTCTTAGGGCCATAATTCGGAGTCGGCGATCTTGGCGTTCTGTAGTTCTTTGAGGTCGTCCAGTACCTGTTCTTCTGCCTGTTTGCCCCTCTTCGAACCATCCCTGACAGCATCTCACTATAGTGTTTACACTACGGTTCAATCTAGTGGCGATTTCCCTAAATGACAGACCAGCCTCTCGTAGACCCACTATTCGACCCCTCTCAAACTCGCTCAATTGATGAAAATTTCGCTCTATTCTGGTTCTAGGCATATCTCTACGCAGTTTCTAAGCACACTACACTCCAATAAATGTTATTTTCCAGTTGTATTGTTGATATTTTATTGCAATTTTTATATTTAAAAAAAACCTAAAATTCCGAATAACTCGTAAATACGTAGATAAATATGAGTGAAATTTTGATCGTTTCTGCTATACATATAAACAAACATGCATACCAAAAATTATTTAAATTAAACCATTTTTACGGGGTGTTCTCTTTACTATGTCACGCAGTGTATGTATTATATATATCTTGCCTAAAAAAAAAACATCTATATAGCCTAATTCCTAAGCCTGCTTTTTTCAGTCATCTTTTAGGGAATATCCTATTGATCTCCATCAACATTTTATGGTTACCCTTTAAAGGCCATAATATAACCTTTCAGACTATGAACAATACACAGAGATTATATCATTTCCAAAAAGTTTATAAGTATTTAAATTTAAATGCAGATTATCAATATCCTTAACTTCTTTTCTTGCCTGTATTTTTATAATATAATAGAAGCAGATCTGTTTCTTTTAAAAAGAGACAAACATAATCAGGTCAGGTCCCAGCATACTCACTTGGCTATAAATTTTTTTCAATAGAAAAGAATTTTTTTGGTGACATGCTGCAGTCTCCTGTGAAGTCGAAAATATCTTCAAAACTTCTTGTACAGTTTCGTCTCTTATGTGTTCTCTTTCTATTTCCATTTTAATATTTTTAAGAACTAATTATCATGCCTATTTTTTAACTTAAGAAATATAAAATGATATAAAAAGAAGCAAGTAAATCGCAAATTTAAATTAAAACTATATTATCATTATCTATTTGTATTCACTGTTTGCTGTTGCAATTTATATACGAGCTTTCACCTGTAAAGGAAACTCTTAACTTAAAAAAGTGAAATTGTACTCGGTCCCATAATTTTATTGACTTAATAGATATTTATTTTATTCCCTAAAACTCTTGAATTAAACATTCAAATCAAATTTAAACTCAAACGGAAAAATAAATCAAAACGTAAACAAATATTAATCGTTACACGAAATGTCAACGCCAAATGTCAGTTATTTATTTAGGTGTGTCAAGTTGCGATTGAAGAGCGATGATCATCGGTGTTGATTGTAATCGACAACCTTGAAGCCAAAGTAGAGTTGCCCACAGCGTGGTATACAATAAATAATGTTTAAATAGAGGATAGAAAAAAAACGGTTAATTATAATTAGTATTTTTTTTACGACCAACTATGGTAAAATAGCCAAAACTGTTCCAAATTGGAAAAATTATAAAATGCTAACAAAGTATCAATAAAAGTCAGTCGTTAGTGGTTTATTGTGCAAAAAGGGTGTAAACTGTTCATATCCAATCTACTTAAATTGTATAATATATTTTTTTCTACAACTATTAATTAAAAGTGACATAATTTTTTTCTACATCATTAACAGAAAACGGAGTTCCTGTAGTAATATATATCAAAGCGCAAAGCACATCACAGAATCACATCGATATTACCATCGATATCAACGTTTCATAGTCCTTTATACTCTGAGTGTATTTTGGCAGATTGGTATTGTTATGTTTGTCAACTGTCAAAAAAGTCAACAGGTTAATGATAGTTGACGGAATATGTCTTCCTCATGAAGAAGGCAAATGGAGTCTATTCTCATGTAATTTTATGTTTTTATAAACAATCAGTTTTTCCCTTATTGCCTTTTAAATCACAGCATTGCGATGGAAATTAGTGGTTCCAAGGGAAATGACCAGTTTTCAGTGCAGATACAGTAAGCACTCTCATTTAAAATGCGTGGATTACAACATCTAGAAGTGACTACTGGATGAAGTTACCCATTTATTGTAAATAGTAAGTTTTCCCTACAAAACGTCGTTCCAATTGACGGAAACACTTAAATGTTACGTTCATTAACAGTTTTTTTAATGGGATAATATGTAACCCAACCACAAATAATTTAATTAAATATTTACCTAACTCTTTCAGGTCAACCCGAGGCTGCATCCACCAGTTCTAATGGTTCTCAGGCAAAGAGAGACCACAATGTCATCAGATCAACCTGTAAAAAAGAAGCCAAAACGAGGAAATAGCTCAGATGCAGATGAAACAGATTTCATTCATAGTTTACATGACAGTGAGGTTCAATCTGACCTACAAGCATTACACCTTTCTCTGTCTCCAGATGTCAATGAAGACGAAATCACGTTAAATTCCGTAAATTTAGAGTATAATGGCAAGAACTTTTTGGTGGCTAGTGACAGTGAACTAGAAAAAAGTGTGAGTGAATCAGAACAAAGTGAGCCAAGGAGTGAACTTACATCATCTGCTAGCATACAGTCAGATAGTTTTTCCATTCCCCCCGCCCCAAACATAAATTCTGATCTGAGAAATGAGCCTGGATCAAGTGAAAGCCCGGCAATTAGCACTGGAGATAGTACACTTAACGAGTTCCAACAAAGCCTTATCAGGCAGTGCTTATGTGGAGTGTCTGAGACAATATTGTGCCAGCCTTTGCAACAACTGCCAAGAGTTTTGGGTAATGAAAGCATTATTTTATTAGAGTGGGATGATAGTAAAGTTTTACAGTTTCTTTCAAATCTTCAACTGTTGTTTGATGTATTTTTGAAGCAGAATAACAAGGGATTTATCTGCTCAAAAGTTATAGCCAATTGTGAAATGATCATTTATAACAGGTATAACCTTATTGAGCAGATAATCTCACTTTGTGAAACTAGGAATAAGTTTGTGCATTATTTAGCAGCTCGAGTACTGAGTAGTTTCTTAATAACAGCAAAGACAAACATTAATAATGAGTGGCTAGAAACAATGATTGGATTTTTAACTTCAGAATCTTTAAATTACCCAAAAATGAATTTTTCTCTTGAAGTAATAAAGCGAGTTGTTGAGTGGAAAGATATTGAAATACATGTTCTTGAAGACACAGATTCTCAAGAAGCACCAAGCAATGTGAATGCTAACTGTGAAACAGTACCTTTCCGTGATGCAGAGAGTTTTGACACATCAGCCATTAAGGGACTAATAATAAAAAGTCTGGAGTCAAAGTGGCCTGATTTAATTGCCAAGATTCAAAATATGATACTGAATAACTCCTCTATTGAAATACAAACCTGCAGTCTAACATTTCTCATGTTGTGGGAGAGAATCATCTCAGTTAAAGCCAATTTAAGTGTAATAGATATTAAACCCTTTTATGCCCACCTAGAAACCTTTGTTGCTTTACTAAATAACAATTTACCAGCAATAATTTGGAAACAGTTACTGTCCCTTTTCAATGAAGTTCTTTGTTATGGTAGTACTTTGGCTTTACAAGATATGGTTCCAGATGATACCTGTCAGTTAGCCCACTTAATTGTCCGCTATGTGAAAGATTACAGGCTCCTTGATAGCTTACCTTATCGAACTGAGCCAGGCAGTACTGTAAACAGTTTTGTAGGAACAATTCCCAGCATTGAAGCATCTCAATCAAATGTTGACAGAACTTTGCTTCAACAGATGGTGTTGTTAGTTCTAAAAGCTGTAGCTGTAACTGTTAAAGAGACTCGATCAGATAGTTCAGATTCAAGTGTGGGTTCAGATGATTTTGACTTTTATCAGGACATGCAGTTGATAGAAAGATCTATTAGAGATGTCTTAAAAAAGGTGGATGCATTTGTGAAAAACGCCTCTGACTTTCACCCAGAGACTCCACTTTGTAATACCATGGTCCATCTGTTTAGTGACCAAGATAATTATCTTATAGAATCCATGGTGTCCACTTTAGATATTTCTGTGGGCATTTCTTATAGAAATGCAGTTTTTCCTGATCTGGCAGTTTTATTAAATCCCATTCACTCTTTCATAGAGTTCCTGAAGATTGTTAGTCATGATTCAGATGTATTACTCGATTACTTGGTTGGTAGTGAAACTTGCTTTTTGTTATATTTATTAAGATTCCTGAAGTATACTCGAAGAAACTGGGCAAAGTTTGTCAGCAGTTGTGGTGAGGGAAATACGTCTCGAAGCAATGAGTTGGATGACACTATGGCTGTGCTAATAAGGTTAAAAATGCAAATCAACCGGTTGGTGTCTAGGGATCTGTTTCCTTATAATATCAACCCTATTTTGAGACTGCTCACCATGTGTGAAAATTTGTATGATGGGAATGAGTATAGCTGATATCAATAACAAAAAAAGGTGTTCAAAGACAAATAAAAACAGTATCTATATTAGTGAGGTTTATTAATATTCTGAATAGTTAATAATTATTAACTTATTTAAGTAATTTAAATAAACATACAAAGATAAAACCACAACATAAAAATGAATAGACAAAAAAAACGTCATATGTAAAATTTCTTACGAATGTGAGAAACTTTATATTGGCAAAACATTCAGTCCCTTAAAAATAAAATTAAAGAACTCCAAAATTATATTAGAAATACAGAATTTCATAAGTCAAATATGTGCCAGCATGCCTTTGATAATGGTCACAGTTTGTCGTTTTCCTCCTTTTTTTTGTTCGTCAGAGGCCTTAGTAAAGAGTTAATGTTTCTTTCAGTTTTAATTGAGAATAGTGTGCAATTCCACCGTAACAACATTTCCTACTGGTGTGTGAGGCGTTATTCCCAAAAATTTTAAAGTGAATGAACAATCCGTCTCAGACGTGCCTCGTCTACAGTTTTTGACAACTGTACGTACACTCCTGCAACTTAAACTGAAAAAAGTATGGGTACACACGTGCCTTGTTCTTGTGTGCCTTATTCTTGTTTGCATTGTTCTGCGTGCATTGCACTTATTATGTTACTCCTGATAATTGAATACCAAACTTCCTGGTAACTTTTCTACGTAAGCTACATATAAGTCCATATTTCCGTCCACTCATTGTTAATGCTTTGAATGATCTATTTGAACGATTTTTTAGGAACCGTAGTACCCACCATGATTACAATGAATTTGTAAAAATTAAAGAAAAGTTAGTTGTATTGTTGTCTGAATACTAACTTAATGCTGCATTTAAGTACCAGCAGGAAATTATTTTTAAAAAGTGTAATACTTAGGTATAGGGAGTTTCAAAGCTATACCTACGTAAGTGTATAAGAGACAATGTTAGCTGGAATTTTTGGATCGAAAATGTATAATAAAAATACATCTACAGACGCTTTTTCACAAATGCAGGATGTTCCATTTGATTAGAAAATATCATTTACTATAAATTTTTATTTTTTTCACGTGAATAGTACGTAGTTAAATGCGTATTAACAAGCCTAATAGTTAATGTAATATAGGTAAAATACATATTTCATTTCTCCTTCACGTTTAGAACGTTTTACATTTTGATTTGTAGTACAAGTGTCTCATTTAAACTGACCAGATTTTTCTTCTTTATTGTAGGGATTTTAGCAGAAATTTTCTGGACAATTTAAACATCTCATCAAAAAAGTAATTGTAAATTATTTTTTTGGAAAAACTTATTTCCAATTTGTTTTACATATGTTGATATTATTTCCAAGTTAAACCTAAGTATATAAAAAAACAAATATAAAGAATCATATTTCTTTGAACATGTTATCAACATGTATCAAAAAATTTCAAAAATGTTCTTTTTTTCAAAATCAGGTTTTCCTCTATTTTTTCGAAAATTGAAGTTCAATTGTTTTTATGACAAAACGTTATAATTATGCTTCACTTACATGAAACATCCTGCACATGCCTACCTGCAAATTTTCATACCATTACATTCAAACTTATTTTCAAATATTAAGAAAAATTGGAAATAACCGTAGTGTTTTACAATCTCTTTGTCTAAAGTAAACTCAGGCTTTCAACTTGAAATTTTTTTTACGTCTACTTAGGACAGGTAGACATCCTGACTGATTTGGTTAAGACCTGAACCTTATTATTTTCCTCAGCTCTCAAACCCAATTACAATATACATTTAGTACACTGCCAGTAACAAAATGGAATATGAAGTAGGTGCCATAGAGTTACTAATCTGCTGTAAGAGATCTTGCCAGAATCTAGGTTAACAGTTGGTATAATATTTAATGATATTGTAAATATTATTTTTATTTTTATTGAATAGTTATTCCTATGAGTATGAGACGTTCGATATTTCTCAGATAAGATTTTTTAAAGTGAATTTTTAAGAAAGATGCAAAAACGTCGTTTTCCTTCTACGTTTATGGAAAATGCTAATTTCCATTTTTAACTCATTTCCAGTATTCATGAATAATATGTAGCTACATGGAATTTGTCATATACTTATTTCCACATGTATCCACATCTATTTCGTTTTTAAAGAATCATTTTATAGGTAATTAACCGGGCTAGCAGAATACCTCTTCCTGCTCAAAACGTTTTATCCTTAAGCAACTTAAAAATACGTTATTTTGACGTAACTATTAGGTGTGTGTGTTACAATAATTATTATTTATAATGTTATTATTTACTGCTTTTTACTGCAGGGTATAACATTTTAAGGCAAGTTTCTTTTTTAGTTAATTTAATGTAAACATACTTCACTCGCCATAGATTTTATCTAAAATTAATTACATATATTTATAATTTATGTGTAAATACTTTAAATTATTTTTGTATTGTAAATAATATGTACCTACTAATATTATTGTATTTAATATAATGAAACTGTGCCTTTGCAAATATTGTTTAAATGTTTTTTTAATTCAATCAAATAAGGTGATTCCAAAGAATCGTTGAAAATCCCTCCACAAAGTATTAGGTAGGCCCTTCTTTCTCAAATAATACAATATTTTTATGCATAATATTCTTAAGTCTCTTACGAGAAAAGTTGCTGCTTGATTTGAGCTACTTGAAGGCTAACTAGTTCTGAGAAATAACCTTTTCTATCTACCAAGAAATTTACAGTGAGATGAATTGTCCATATGTGCGCTGTGAATTCACGGTAATGATAGGAGTATCACAATTTATATTCCCATAATTTCAAGAGTTAAACATTAAAGGATCTATGATTTGGAAAAAATGAAAATGTTGACCTACCTTTGACAGAAGTCTAAGATAAGATAGCCCACCCTCTTATTTAGATTCCTAGCAGATCTTTGAAAAAATATAAAATGGAAAAATTATACAGTTCGTGCTGAAATAATTTTATTTATAAATGGGCATTTACGAGGCGTATCATAAAGTCGTGGCATTTTACAACAGAGTGACTCTTAAAACATAGTATTACAATCTACTTTACTGGAAAATTGAAAAATCTGAATTTACTTGACTTAGCGCTTTTGCTATGCTTTCTTATAACCATATTAATTTTTTTTATTGATACACCCTATATATAACTACATATCTGGATACCCATCTTACGCACGAGTTCCACGATGTCAGATTTACTCAATGTTTCTGAAATATTCCATTATATTTTCAAAAAATGACAAATTTTGAATTGCATAAAAGAAATTAATTTATCTTAATATATTTAACTACCCTATTTGCTAGCAAATGTTGTGACTTCTAGTTTAGATATTGTAAACATTTTTTGCTAAAAAACATGTTTTTTGATATTTTATATTCAAATATATTTAAAATATTAATAAGGGAAAAACACAAGAATTGACGGTTTATATCTGAATTCAAAATGTAAATTTTAAATTATATTAGATAAGCAAAATGATCGTCATTTACGGTAATGCATGTTGTAATGAGTTGTAATGCTATTCAGATATGTAATATATAATATACAGCGTACATCACTGAAAAAAGTTATATAACTTAAATGGAAGAAAATGTGGCAACTGCACAAAATGATTTAAGCAAAATCAGATTTGTCTGCATTCCATTAAACCAAACTGAAATTATCATATTTTAGGCAAATATCTGATTCAAAACGACATTGAATTACTAATGGATATGTACATATGTATGTATACAAAAGTAGCTATTTTCTTGAATACTACTTCGATAATTTCAAACGGCCCATCAAACCCAATATCATTTAATTCGTCTATAAAAAGGCTATAATATACAAAGGTAATTATTAATATTATTGAAAAAATAAAAAACATTAATATCAATTAAAATTAATAGATCTGTTAAAACTAGTCCATCCCTGGTGAAGTAAACGAAATCTATTTAAAAAGCATCGTTTTGAGTCTTAATAGAGATCACCATATTACAAAATGATTTTTTTATATTCGTTACTCTAAAATATTTTCAATAGAAACTTTCGAAAAAACGACGATTTTAGTCTGGGACACTCTGTACAAATGAAAGATGTGGTGGTAATCGGTAATACAATTCACGTGCGAGAGAATCGAATTGTTAGAGTAACATACTTGAAAGCACTAACAAATTATCGATTTTTCGCTGCAGAACTCTGTAATCTGCAATCAATAGCTTGTTATTAGTATTTAACTATAGAGGGCAAGAGTTGTTAATAAAAATAAATGAAATTCCAATCCCCAATCCAATTCAAATTTTAGGAATTCCTTTCAAAATATTGTGAATTTTCAAAAAGGTTCGTTTAATTTCTGATAAATATTTATTTCTTAATGGCCGAAGCCAAGCCGTTCTAAAGTTTATTGGCGTTAATGAAAATTTGGCCACGTTCCAAAGGCTGAAATAAAAATCCTGACACTTCACCTCGGTGGGGGAGTACGAGAAAAATGGCCGCCGAAAGTTTTCTAGGAAATGTACTTGGAATGGAAAGTTTACGGTGGAAATAATGAACTTTTAATCGATTTGCGAAAGGTGCTTAAATCTATTGTGTTTACCGTTGTTTACGTGCCCTTATGCTGTACATCTCGAGAAGAGGTTTGTCTATTTTCAGTACCGTAAGTTATATTTAGGTTAAACTAAACTTCGTCATTTCCCGAATTCGCAATTTTTCCCTTCGTTTTCCTTAGGAAATCCTTGATAAAATGCTGTGAAACTGATAGTGTAGGAAGTGTGTTGTTGTTGTCGATAAACATTACAAGCCGATAAACACGTCTGCTAGTTAAATAAGGTAAAAATATGTGTTTCTTGGAAAGTGTTGCTGCTGAAATGGCTTTTTTTTCTCACGTTTATAGGTGATTGTGATACTGCATGTGTAGAATTCCACAGTAATTTTAGATCTCTTCTTAATACTTGGAAAACTATTGCCATATCACAGTCACAGTATTAATTACATGTTTAATCTTATAATCAGTAGATTACACATGCATTTTATATTAACAAACTACAATGAGTAATGTTTATCTTATTATTTTTCTTTTTGGGAGGATTTTAATAATGTTTATTTCAGTTAAAAGTGCTAGTTATTATTTATTTGCTCCAAAGGGAGAACCAATTTGTTCCAATTCAAATTATTATGATGAGAAATTAAAATTGTAAATAAACATTTGATATTACTAATCATTAATGATTTCCAAGATGTCTTCAATTTAGAAAAAACATGTGTTAATTTTTTGAAATATCTGATTTCTTAAATTTCTTTATGGTTTTCAATAATTTCAGTGAATTTCTTGATAAAACATACAGAGATTTCTTAGATGGGACACCCTTCATTTGATATTAATGAATACTTAAGGCAATTTAATGTCATTTACATTGTATTAAAATATAGATGATCAAGAATACTTTGACACATTTCATTTGCAAATAAGATAGCTGTACGAAAATTTCGATATAGAATTTATGTTTGTCAATATTTGCCTACCATTCTTGATGAAAAACTTTTTGATATGTTGTTATCTCACAAGAATTGCCTTATAAACGACAGTTTTAATATACAAATATTTCTGAAATTTTCATTAATATGCAAGCAGTGAGGTAAACCCTGGGCCTATTCAATTTTAAAAATATTTTTATTAAAAAAAATTTTTTTAAACTCAATAAAAATACGCTAGACTCGCGATTTAATAAACTCTGCTTCAAGTGAACTATCCAATAAAGTAAACACACAAATTTTATCATTACTTTGTCATTCAGTATAACATAGTAGAATATAGTGATTTATTTGTGTTGTATGATTTAAGTAAAAAAATAGTAGAAATAAACCTGAAGAAAAAATTTAAACAGCCGAAAATAACGTAATTTTTTGCGTATGGTCCATAAAAATATCATGTTTTAAATGTCGTTTTCGTATTTTTTTATAAACCCTTAATTCGTATGCATTTGAATAAAATAGTACTGTGATTTTTGCAAAATATATAATACATATTTTTTTCGAATATGTGCTCTTAATCTCAAACTTTACAAAAGTAAACACCCTCGAAATAGTAAAATTGTTTTGCCAAAAAAAGTTCTCTAAATCGCGACTCCATTGTAGTTTATTAAAATTTAGAAGTATTTGACATTATATTTACAGTTTGTATATTCACTTCACAGAATAAAATTCAATTTTATCTTACAGATTGAGCACTGTTCAAATAAAGAACTCGATATTTTGAATTAGTGCACACAAATTATAGTCGTTCCTCGATTCTGGTTCCTGTGTTGCCCTAAGCTATTTGTATAATGTCTAATTAATAAAGTAAAAATTAATATGAAATGGTTGCAATTAATGTGAAAATATCTCTTAATTGCTACCATGAGGAGAAAATTAGTCAATTTAATTCATGGCTTTTTTAAAAAAATTGTTTGATTTAATTCAAAAATTACATATATCTTTTCAATATTTTTCAAAATTCCACATAAAATAAATTACAAGTGAAAAAAACATGGAAAATATCAGTAATAAATTATTCATATTGATAAACATGGCCCTTGCACATGAAAAATAGGGATAACTAATTTGCATACCTAATTAATTTCTATACAGAATGTTTCAGAATTGCCCGGGACTATTTGAGTTATGTATTCTCTGATACAAAATAACGAAAAAAGTTCATATAAGCATGTGTCCTATCTCAATCGATATCAAAGTTACAGGATGTTAAAAGTTAAGAAAAAATTTTAATTTTTTATTTTGTTGTGTTTTTTTTTAATGTAAATAAAGCTTTCAAATTTTATATGCATATTAGGTAATAGATGCTGCTTAATACGAGTATAGATTACCTCTAACTACTATACAAAATAATGTATTTTCTTAGGTCTTGATACATAAAACCTTTTAGAAAAATTTGCTCGTATGCTACTGGCGTATGTTAATATTTTTCTTAAGATTATCTATTTATTATTAAAATTTTATCTCTTGATTTTTGGTCGAACTCCATTTAGTTTCCTTATAAATTAATTTATAAATTTAATTGAATCTATGGATCCCACGATGTTTCAGAATTGCATGACACTATTTGAAGTATGCATCTTCTATTATGAAATAAAAAAGGCAATTCATGAAAGCATATGTCGTAAGTCAATTCATTAGCGAGATATTGAGTATTTATATTTATATTTTATGCTGCATTGTATAATAAATATCTTTATCCCCCAATATCTCGACAATGAGTTGACTTAAGACATATACTTTTATGAATTTTCTTCATTTTTGTAATAGAGAATATATACGTACCTCAAATAGTGCCGTGTAATTCTGAAACATCTTGTATTATGAACAGGTAGGGTCACCCAACCTGTTCATTAAAAGTTTACTAGGATTTAAAAGTGATACAAATTTGAAAATTAGGAGTTAAGTTAACTTCGAAGTGTACTGTTTTTTTAAAATATTTTCATCTTCCTGTCACTTCCGGTTTAACCGGAAATAGCTGTCAACTTGCTTATTTCAAATGGGACCCCCAGTATATTATTTTATTTTTAAATCCTGTGTAATATTTGAGGCATATTTTCTGTAAAATATCCTATATTTAGGTTTTACCATTTTTGAGATATTTAACCTGGAATTAAAAATGCGCCTTACATAGTCTTAAGTTTAAACTTTTATTATTTATATGGCTTAATATCAAATAGGGTGTTCAAAATTTAGCTTCTAACATTTGCATTTTTGAAGTTGCAGAAGTCTGTTTTTTAAAATGGGACGCTGTATAATTTTAATCAATATCTAGCAGAGAATGTAATTCTCTGTCGAACTATATTAGGGTTACCTATATCTTTTCCAAATCATTTTCCAAATAATTTAGTTTTACGTGAAACTAGTAGTACATATTAATATTGGTAAATAACGTAAAAACAAAAAAAATTTAAAGGTAAAAAGGTACAATGCAAATAATAATTGTCATTATTTCTTTTCCATGGTTACCTACGTGAAGAATAAAAATTTACCAAAATGAATATGTACTACTAATTTGACGTAAAACTTAATTATTTCAAAAATAATTTGGAATAGGAATAGGTAATCCTAATACAGTTTAACAGAGAATTACATTTTCTACTTGATACTGCTTAAAGTTATATGGCGTCCCATTAAAAAGAAAACAGACTTCTGCAACTTCAAAAATGCAAATGTTACAAGCTAAATTTTGAACACCCTATTTGATACTAAGCCATATAAATAATAAAAGTATAAACTTAAGACTATGTAAGGCGCATTTTTAATTCCAGGTTAAATATCTCAAAAATGGTAAAACCTAAGTGTAGGATATTTTACAGAAAATATGTCTCAAATATTACACAGGATTTAAAAATAAAATAATATACTGGGAATCCCATTTGAAATAAGCAAGTTGATAGCTATTTCCGGTTAAACCGGAAGTGACAGAAAGTTGAAAATATTTTAACTCATCAAGGACTTGCGTTGCCAAATGGCAACGCAGAAATTGTACCGGGTAATTCCCCTGTATCACTAATAGGTAATGTTTACGTTTGAAACAGTTATTTTGGAATACGCAGTAAAGGTCGTTTTTCTAGTTCTCAGTTTTTTCAGTGATATTTTCCCAATATTTTCTAGAACATTTATTACGCTTTTTGTGTCATCAAAATGGATGTGAGTTTTGTGCAAGTACAGTGAAAGCTCCCGTAACTGGCAGCTCTAATAAGCGACCATCTCCCTTAAACGGCCAAATTTTTTGGAACCGATTTTAGTTCTATATTTTAACACATAAGGCACATTCCCATAAGCGGGCGCTCCTATAAACGCCCGCGGGCAACATGCTTCATACCCAAAACTAAGAAAATATCTCCCATAAACGGCCACGAAGCTCCAATAGCCGGGCGAATTAGATTTTAACGTACTATTACGTTACATGCGTTATGGGGATGCTTTTGGCTGTTGCCTGTTGTGGCCATTTCTTTATTTGACATATTTTATTTATAATGTTTACATCGAATGCAGTTGTCATTCATGTTATAATTGATTAATAGGTATTATGTCTAGCAAATAATTCTTGTTTGTTGTTCTTCGTAGTCTTGTGGTTCCCCGGTACTTCTAATACGGAATTATATTTGGTCTAGTGTGAATGATTCATGATTATAATGAAAACAGAGAAACCGATAGCAAAGGTTGCGGGCAGCGTGATTCCTGCAACCTAAGTTTTGTAGGGCATTCAATTACGATTTCTGGACAATTAAACTTGTGTCCGAGACGAATCGATGCGTACATTTTTTAAGTTCGGTGATCAGTGATTTCCCTTGAATTTTTGAGAATTTACCGTTTAACTTTAAAACGAGTTCTTCTTTATCCTTTGTGCTCTAAAGAATCGAACGCTGCGTTTATTACATAATAATGTCACCGAAAAAAAGAATGTTAACACTAAAAGAAAAGATGGAAATAGTAAATGTAATTGACAAAGAAAAACTATCAACTCGAACTATAGCATCGCGATTTCACATAGGAAAGACGCAAGCTACGATGATAGCAAAAAATAAAGAGGATATCCGATGTTTGTGGCAGTCTGGTGCAAATGAACGCCAAAAAAAGAGGTTTTTCAAAACTGAAGGCTGGAACATTGACAAGGCATGTTTCGAGTGGTTTATAAATGCTAGAAATCGAAGGATTCCTATATCAGGTGGGCTTGTAAAAGAAAAAGCTAAAGAAATTGCGGAAAAATTTGGCTACAAAAATTTTAGTGCATCTGATGGATGGCTTCAAAAGTGGCGCAAAAGACACAACATTAGTTTTAAATGCATTTCTGGTGAAGCAGCTGATGTAAATCAAGAGACAGTTGATGAATTTTTGGAGAAACTTCCTTCTTTGTTACGCGGATATCAATGCGAAGATATTTACAACGCCGATGAAAGCAGCCTTTTTTTTCGTGCGTTCCCCGATAAAACGTTGGCCTTAAAATTTGAAAAGTGTTCAGGAGGAAAATTGACTAAAGAAAGACTAACTGTGTTATTTTGCGCAAGCATGACTGGGCAGAAAGAAAAACTATTGGTGATTGGAAAATCGGCTCGTCTTAGAGCATTGAAAAACATAAACATTAAAGGTTTGCCCGTTATGTGGAAGTCAAACAAAAAAGCTTGGATGACTCGGGACATAATGGGTGAATGGTTAATCGAGCTGGATCGAAAAATGGGCATTGAAAATAGGAAAATTTTGTTGTTTTTAGACAACGCTGCGTCACATCCTCGAGAATTACCTCTAAGAAATGTAAAAATTATTTTTTTGCCTCCCAATACAACCTGTGTTTGTCAGCCACTGGATCAAGGTGTCATTCAAAACTTCAAGTTTTATTACCGAAACCAGATTTTAAAACATATTTTATCAAACATGGATTGTGCTAATTCATTATCTGAACTTTCAAAAAAAAAAAATGTTTTGGAGGCTGTATGCTTCATAAAAACGGCATGGCAAAAGGTTGATCCAGCAACAATAGAAAACTGTTACAGAAAAGCTGGATTCAGAAAATCGGATACGAAACTTCCCCATTTTGACCCCGAAGACGACTTGCTGTTATCTGTACTTGTGATAATGATGAGAGCTACTAAAGAGTTGAATGTTACCAATGACCAGAATTTAGAAGAGTTTATAAACATCGATCAAAACACACCGACTGAAGATGATGATTTCGAAAATCAGGTTACAGCATTCAGTTAACATAATGAAAACAACGAGACACATGACGAAATAGAGGACGTTGAAGAAGAAGAAAATAAAGTGCTACGATGAAGCTTTAAATTACATTAGAGAACTGAAAACCTTTTCTAAGGGCGACTATGTGGCTTTTGAACAGATTAAGAATTTGGAATGTCATTATCAGAAGTGCCGTATAGAAGAACAGCGAAGAAAGTTTAAGCAGCCGAGTATTTTAAAAATTTTTCAAGCTGCTCCTAAATAACTTGTTTTTTTTTTTTAATTTTTTTTTACAATTTTACATTTTTTTGTGTTTGCATGTCCATATTATATACTATATATCACATATTATGTATGTATTGTACATATCATACTATGTGCATTTATCAATAAAAAAACTAATTCCTATTTAATAAAGTTTTCCCTTAAGCGGGCATAAAAGTTGGAACCGTGACTGCCCGCTTATGAGAGCTTTCACTGTATTCACAAATACAATAATAAAAATGCAATTTTTTCCTTCCCCTATATTATTTTATTGAGTCAGATAAAGTATTGTATTACTTTAGACGGAAATTATTATAATAAAAAAAACTTGTACTTAGTTTTTGTGATTCTAAATTGAGTGTTGCCATACGGCAACGTCAGTCCTCCAAGGCGCCAGTATTTTTTTTGTTATAGTGGTGGTTTTACCCTTAAAGAAGCGCTTGAAGTAGCCTTTGAAGATGATTTAAATGTTGCTGCCATTTATTTAGAACCTCCGGATGCAGGCGAGAATACAGATGAAGACTCGGGTGATGAAGATGGTGGGGGTCAAATGGATAATTTATCGTGAAACCAACTTCTGGCACCTGCTTCACTTGCAGTTTTGCAAGAACCTTTCGTTGACAACGAAGAAGATGAATCCAGTAAGGAATATTTTGAAACTCAGCAACACCAACAAGAAAGTCAACAATTCACTTTAGCAAAAAAGATTGATTACTCTAATATTGATTGGATAAATGGAGATCTCCAAGCAAGAGTTTTTGACTATCCTCAGACTAATTATGATATGTATCGAGCACTAACGCCTATTGAAATGTTTGAGTTGTTCTTTGACAATGATATTATTTCCTACATTCAGTCAGAAACCACAAAGTATGCACTCTTTAAAAATTCGCCAAACCCGCAAATAACAACCGATGAGATTCGTTTTTTTTTGGGCATCCTTATACTAACAGGGTATCATTGCCTACCTGGGAACAAGTTTTAATGGGATTCAAGCGAAGACATGCGTTGCAAAATGGTGTCAGATGTAATGCGACGCGATCGGTTTTTGAAAATTTGGAAATTCTTTCACTTAGCTGACAATACAAAGGTAGATGCAACAGATAAATATTATAAATTACGACCACTAATTGAAAAGTTACAAAGCAAGTTTGCTCAATTCTATGTACCTGAGAAAAATCTAAATTTCGATGAATCGATGGTGAAATATTTCGGCAGGCACTCATGCAAGCAGTTTATCAAGGGAAAACCAATTCGATTTGGTTATAAAGTCTGGTGTTTAAACGGAAAAAGTGGATATTTAATAAATTTCAATATATGCCAAAGGAAAGATCCAAAATTCAACGAAAATTACTCCTCAGTATTTGGCGCATGTGCTGCTCCTTTTATAACAATGATGGACGAATTACCAAACGATAAGAAACATTTGCCTTATTCCCTGTTTTGTGACAATTTGTTCACCAGCTTTCATTTACTCAACCATTTCAAAGAGAGAGGTTACGATGTGACAGGAACCATACGAGACAATCGGATTCCTAAAAATTGTCCGATCGTCTCGACAGCTATGATGAAGAGAAAACAACGAGCCGAAGCGACATCAATCCTCGATAGAACAAATGGAATAATTCTTGTTTGCTGGGTAGATAATAATGTTGTGACAATAGTATCAACTAGTAGCGGTGTGAATCCACAGTCCATGGTTAAACGATATTCAAGAGCTAGCAAAAAAGTAATTAAAGTGCTCCAACCTCACCTAATCACGAATTATAACAATTTCATGGGCGGAACTGATTTGATGAATGAAAATATCAATCGTTTTCGCATAGGACTTCGTTCAAAAAAATGGAATTGGGTCTTATATACATGGCTGTTAGATGCTACTATTCAAAATGCCTGGATTCTGAGTAAAAAGTCTGGAAACAATCTCACCCAACTTCAATTTAGAAGAGAAATTGTGAAAGTGTATTTAACAAAGTATAAAACTACACCTAAACAAGGGAGTAGGTCAGAAAGTTCTGCTTCCAGCAGATCATTTTGCAGAGTGTCTGATAATGTCAGATTCGATGGCCAAGGTCACTTATTAGTACCTGTCGCTCAGAACAAAAAAATTCGATGTGCCGGTGAAAACTGTAGCTCCATAATGCGTACGAAATGTGTAAAATGTGATGTTGGACTTTGTAAAAACTGTAATTTAGTTTTTCACACAAATATATAATGATTTTATACAGGATACGTTTATTACACTATAACATTATATATTGATGCATAAAAAAATCTGTTCAATTTTCTCATATCCTGGTTTCAATTTTTGACGCTGCCACTAAATACTGGCGTTGCCATATGGCAACAGGCAATTACTAAGAAAATATTGAATTTAAAATATTTATTCACTTATTTAGTTGTAACTTATTCATAATGCTACCATTTGATGCCCCAAAAATTTTATTATTTTGATTAATCAAAAACTCCGTCCTTGCTGGGTTAATAAACAGCAGACGTCTAAGTTAACTTAACTCCAAATTTTCAAATTTGTATAATTTAGACCCAAGTAAACTTTTAATGAATGGATTGAGTGAATAACCCTGTATATATTTTAATTGTTTACTTTTTTCTAGGAGTTGGCTTAATTAAGATTTTTGCTTTAATGTGTTCAATATAACATAAGCTTTTTAACTATGTCAAGAATAACCCTACAAACCATGGGGCCAATTTATTTGTTGGGAGATTTACTCCACTCAGACGGATTAAAAAAAAATCCTAGACCATCGTTAAAAAATCTTAGACATACTTATTAAATATGGCAGGTTATCAGTATATTAGTGTTGTAATATAATATTTAGTATCATAATATAACAACCATAACATGACGTCAATAATACTTTTCTACATAAGGATGATTTTGGCCAACAAAACACATGAATGCTTATTGCATGGTAAAATTTTATTTATTTCTATTGTTTGGTTGGTAGCCATGAGTGGTTTGAAGAGGAACATTTGGAGTTCTGACGAGAGCACTACTCAGTTGATCGGGTAAGAGGAACTCGACCAGTGGCATACCAAAGTTAAAATTTATGATTTTATTAATATTTTCCTTTTTAAAAAACCTGTTACTAACACGTCTTAAACGTTCCGAAATTTGGCCCACTGTACGCTAGAAGTCGGGGTTGTTCAGACTACGGCGACAGTTTTAAGTCTGAGAAAAACAAAAAAAAACTAAAGTTTCGATTTTTATGAGTGCAGAATCCGCAAGGGGGCGAAATAAGTGCCGTATTCTGAGATGAATAGAGACCCTAAAAATGTTAGGGTTGAAAAATTGGATGTAAAAATTGATGAAATTTTAAACGCTTTTCCGTTCCTATTTGGGTTGTAAAGTGTCTAAAAAAAATCTTCCTCTGTAGTCGAAGAGAGCACCGAGAGAGAAAAAACCTAAACCAATTCATCAATAACTGAATTAATCAATTGTTCAAATATATTGCGTCAATACCAAAAGGTTCACAAGTGCGCGTTTGATACTTGTTTTTACTTTTAAACTTATTTATTTTATTTGATTTTTTTTTTGTTAAATATTTTTTTGTTTTCAACTTTTCCTAACTTTCTTTGTATTCTTCAATGGCATGGATCATATTGCAATTTTTCTTTATTTTATTTTCAATTTAAATTTTAATTATAGAAATAACTTTTAAAAAGTATGTATGATTATCCAGCCTATTCTAAGTTAAATGCGTACCATTGGTAACTTTTTTATTATTATAGATACAAAGTCAATTAAATTAGCAAACTTGTAGCATTTTTCCTGTTTATTAAGATAGTGAAAATTGAAAATCAATTGAATGTGGCGTTTAAGAAAAAACGAGGAAAATGTTTTTTTTTTAATGGACCACGTTGTATATTTTTACTCTAAGATTGGCAAATCATCAACGAAAAAAGATCATATGCAATACTGGTTTAAAATTGAAAATAGTCGAATTATAAGCAGTTTTCTTTTAGACTAGTTGACTGTATATTATCAATTTCCTCTTTTTTTATTGTATTTAATTGAAATATGTTAATAGAATTTGATCTAAATATGCTTCTAGCAATTCTGACAACATATCTATGTATCTCCTCCCTGTTGAAATGCTTTCATAGAAAATTTATTAAAATTAAATTCTCCAAAACGTACATAACTTTAAACCACTGTCTTTTGTTAAATCTTTGATTGAATTATTTTTGTACGTTTTGAAAGTTGCCAACACATTTACTTCTACTTCTTTATCTATAAAAAATTGTAGGCCCATATCACTTTAGCCCAATAAAAATGAGTTATTTCTTTTTTGAAAAAATGACTTCTTTGATATTTTAATGCGTGATGTTTTGCAAAAAATTGCGGATTTTTTTAATTATTATTTTTCATATAAGTATCTGCGGTATCTGTAAGCTTTCGGGACCGTAGAGTGAATTTGGGTGTTGGGTGGGGTAAAATAAATCAAAAACATAGTTGGATAATGAATAAATCTTATAATGAAATTAATCCAACCCAACCGAATCGTAACCAAACCCACCAAACCTTTCTTGTACAAATGAAAATAATTTAAAAAAATTGTTAATCATCATTTAATATTCAACATTTATTTATATTTATGTCACATGTGCCTTATGTTTATTACAGTCTATTTCAAAGTGTGCGACAGGACAGAATATCAATAAACACGAATTTATGCTAACACAGTGAACCGCCAATATTTGGAAATACAAAAGACAGTTTGCATTGTAAACTGATAATATTCGCAATTTAAGGTCGTACTCATCCCGCACTTTCAAAGAACACAATAGATTATAAAATTTCATATAGTGCAGGTGAAATGTATTACCAGTAGCAGAGTTTAAAGAATGAAAATGTTTGAAATTTATTAAAAAACATTTATAATACACAATATTTTTTGGGAGTATTATAGCACATGTGACATAAGTATAAATTATTATTTAATATTGAATGATGATTAAAAATAATTTTTTTATTTTTTATTGTTTTTATTTGTGCAAGAAAGGTTTAGTTGGGTTAGTTTGGGATTTGGTTCGGTTAGTTTAGGGTTTGATTACGGTTAGGTTAGGTTATGTTAGATTAGTTTCATTACATGATTTATTCATTATCCAACTATGTTTTTAATTTATTTTACCTCATCCTCACCCCAATTCACTTCACGGTCCCGAAAGTTTGCAGATACTGCAGATACTTATATGAAAAATAATTAAAAATAATGAAAAAAAAAGAAAAAAATCAGTAATTTTTTGCAAAGAATCATGCATTACAATATCAAAGAAGTCATTTTTTCAAAAAAGAAATGATTAATTTTTGTTAGGCTAAAGTGATATGGACCTAAAATTATTTTTGAGTTCTAGTTTCCACAAATACTCTTTCATTAACCCTGCGGCGGTCGCGCAGCGGCACCTCGTGCCGCAATTTTAAATAAGTTCGGTTTTTCCCCAATCTATTAGGTCCACGCACAGCGATACATAGGTATTCGCAAATGGTTATATTTTGCATCGTCTGGCATTTTCCAACTTTATTTTTATGCTATGTGATAGTATGCTTTTAGGCGTTAAAGTGGTAAGTGCGGAATTGCGGTACTCTGTGCCACAACGCGACTGGTCATGTAAGTAAATTTTTTGAAGAAATATATTTTTCTTTTTAAAAATTACTAGACTTAATTTCACGATTTTATTAAAAATATTTTATGTTAAAAATAACTTTTTGATATTTTAGGTACAAAAAACTTTCAAACCCCTTATTTGAAGAGGAATTTCAAAATATTGCTCAAGATCTTTCTGATGTCGATGAAGATATTGTTGACTTTGACAGTGAAAGCAGAGAAGAAGTTATTGTAAAAGTCGAGCATAATAGTGACTCAGACCAGTCTTCTGATGAATCTTTTGACAATATAGAGCCGTTATTACAGGCTTATCAAGATGATCATTTTTATATTGGTAAAGATCAAGAAACGATTTGGAAGTGCTCCTGTAATGAGAATAACTAAAACGAGTGCCAAAAATATTGTCAAAGTGTCTTCAGGATCGACAATTGCCACAAGAAATATTTCAAGTCCCATTGACTCGTTTTCTCTATTCTTTAACAAAAATATTATAGATAACATAGTATTATGTACCAATATATAGTATATAGAAAATAAATGTGCAAAAGCTGCATACCAGAGAGACAGAGACTGCCAATCAACTTCTTTCGACGAAATTATTGCATTGTTCAGAGTGCTTTATATAATATCTGTAAAAAAAGGGAGCCACGTCAACGTAGAAGAACTTTGGGCTAAAGATGGAACCGGAATGATATTGTTGCGATCTGCGTTTAGTTACAAACGTTTCTTGTTCATACTTCGTACCCTGCGCTTTGACGATATTCGAACAAGAAAAGATCGTGAAAAGATTGATAAATTAGCAGCAATTAGAACGACATATGAAGAGTTTATGACGAATTGTATGACAAATTATGTTTTGAGAGAGTTTATTACAATAAACGAAATGCTGCATCCATTTTGAGGGAGATGTGGTTTTGTCCAGTATATGCCACAGAAACCAGCAAAATATGGAATAAAACTATATGCCCTCTGCGATAGTAGAACTTATTACACTTGGAAATTCGAGATATATTGTGGAGCACAACAGGAGGGATCTTACAAAGCTTCAAATAAGCCATTCGACATTGTTCAGAGACTAGTAGAACCACTACGAAACACCAATAGGAACGTAACTACTGACAATTACTATACTAGTTATAGTTTAGCGGAGTATCTATTAGAAAATGGACTCACTCTTACCGGTACAATGAAAAAGAACAAAAGGGAGATTCTACCTGAATTTTTACCTTACAAAACACGGGCAATTGGTTTTTCTCTATTTGGGTTCCAATTTCACAAATGTTTAGTCTCGTATATAAATAAAAAAATAAAGCTGTGATTTTGCTTTCGACCATGCACGATCATGACGAAATTGATGAGGTTACAAACAAACCAGAAATAATACTGCATTACAACAGAGCACAATGTGGCGTCGATACTGTCAACCAAAAATGTGCTACTTATTCAACTTAAAGGATCACCAGACGATGGCCTCTTGCAATTTTTTTTCGAATATTGGATATTGCCGGCATTAATTCTGAAGTTATATACAACGACATCAAATGTAAAGATTTGCCACCGAGAAGGAGGA
Organism: Euwallacea similis; assembly: GCF_039881205.1. Classification (NCBI taxonomy): domain Eukaryota; kingdom Metazoa; phylum Arthropoda; class Insecta; order Coleoptera; family Curculionidae; genus Euwallacea; species Euwallacea similis. The sequence continues at coordinate 756,652 of NC_089625.1, forward strand.
AGTATCTTACAAATTTAGGTTTAGGAGTCATGGCCAATCATCTCAAGAAACGCGCACAGATTCAAACACTTCCAAGAGATATCAGAAAATTTCTATCTAACCACAGCAATCTTGGTGAAGTTCTGGTTGTCCAAAACCAGACACGTAGCGGTCGCTGTCATGTATGCAGTGCACATAAAAATAGTAAAACTACTGTTAGTTGTAGTCACTGCCAAAGATTTGTTTGTAAATCTCACTGTGAAAAACCTGTCCAATGTCATACGTGCCTATATTCAACGATTGACGAAGATTAATTCGTATTTTTTTTTATATTGATATTACTATTTTATTATATTATTTATATTATTATTTTATTATATTGATTTTATGTTTTAATTATAATTTTTTTTTAATTTAATTTTATTTGACTGAAAGAGAATGTTATTTTTATTTTTTTATTTTATGAGGATATTATATTATATTGTAAAATTTCAGACATCTTGTTTTATTTTATGTTTAATAAATTCTTTTTATAAGTTTAATAACTACTATCACTAATTATAAATTAAATGTGTTTATTTTCATATACTTATACATTCCAAGATTAAAGGCTATATTTCGACTGAAATTCAAATTGTTGCGTAAGCGGCATAGAATATCGCAGCGCGACCGCTCACGTGATTTTTAAAGACGCACCCGCCGCAGGATTAATCCTAAATTTTTTGAACAATTTAAAAACATACCTCCTCTCTTAATAATTACATTCAGAATATATTTGAATATATTGTTCCAGTACTCGGAGACTATTTTTTCTCGATACAAGATATGTCTCTAACATATCGCATTTTTCTGAATGACTGAACTCCATTTTGTAATAGTAATAACTTAACTAAAATGCAGTTCTTTTAAATAATAATGCTCAATTTTAAATCAAATTTAATATGTTAATGTATTAATTAACTTACTTTTTTTGACACGAAATTAACTTATAATGGCGCATGAAACGAAGTTTTTATTTTATTGTTAGACATACACAGCCACCTAGTCTAAAAGAAAAATGTACCGATATTTTGAATATTTTCAATGTTAGGCCAATATTGCATATGGCCCTTTTTGTTCTGTTTGTGTTTTGCCAATGTTAAGGTAAAAAATATAGAGGGTGTTCCATTAAAAAAATACATTTTTCTCATTTTTTCTCTTTTCACCTTCTTAATCAGCGGGATAAATGCTACTAGTTTACAAATTTAACCGATTTTGTATCTATAATAATAAAAAAATTAGCAATGGTGCGTATTTAACTTGTATAACCTAACTCAACTTGTAACACCCTGTATATATACACTTAATGCAAACATACATAGAGGACCAAGAGTCCCATATAAATTCGTTAAAAATTGAAAGACATATTTTTCATGAAAATGCTGGAACGCATCAAATATTGCTTTAGTTTTACATCTTTTGACGTAACAAGCTTGTATACAGGGTTGTTCATGTAGTAGATAAATGTACTTTTTCATTCCTTTTTTATGAAACCCAATGTATATTATAACATTTTTGAGATCTGAGAAATTCTGAACATGTTTCATATAACAAACACATCTCCAAATTCAACAGTTATTGAAATATTTGCGTAATATGGCAATTACAGTGGCCTGCTAGATCGTCTGATCTCACCCTTATAGACTTTTTTATGGGGTTATCTAAAACATATGTATTTAAATAAACCCAATACCATAGAAAAGTTAAACATTTGAATTACTCAAGAAGCTCAACGTACCTCCTCAAATGATAAAAAAAGCCCTTGATTTGAATTGCGGCTTGCCCACTGCCAAATTAGTTCAGATTAGAGTTAGGTCAATGAGGCACAGTTTGAATATTTCATACCTTAGATTATAGTCATTTATATTGTTATTTTTTAAGTACTAATAGTTTTATCGATATTTCCATTTTTTGTAACTTTTTTCGAAAACCGTTGAATTTAGACATGGGTATGTTACATGATATATGTTTAGAATTTCTCAAAGAACTTGAAAACGTCATAATATACACGAGATTCCATAAGAAAAAAAATGAACTAATACTTTTATCTACTACATGGGTAACTCTGTTACGTCAAAAAAATATACAACTAAAAACAATATTTGGCGTGTTTCAGCATTTTCAAGAAAAATATTTCCTTGAATTTTTAACGAATTTTTGCGAAACTTTTGGTTCTTTATATATATACATATACAATTAAAAATTTTCATTACGTACGATATATCAAAAGCAAACTAATTCACGGCAGCCGTTATACTTTTCGTTAGTGTAAAGCGAGCGGTAAGGTCATGTTTGTATCTAAGAGAGTAAGTAAATTTCCCGGTAAAATCATTATTTGGCGTTTTTTTTTCGGAAACACTAAAGTATGTTTTACATTGGATTGTAAGAAAAAATCAGTAATTATTTTTCAATATTTAAAAAAATTACTTTTGCAATGGCCATGAAATAAGTGGGATTTGGCAATCAATATCATATTCAGTTTTGTCTAGAGGAGTTCAAATAAACTTTTTCCAGTGTGGCACTCAATTATGACAAATTTAAAAACACTCCTATTAGAAGCGTAGAATAGAATTCTCGATGCACAAATCACATTCGAGTGAGAATTTCATGACCCAAATGATATTTATTTGTAGCACTTGTCCAATTTTTGTGTTATAGACGTTCCCATATACTTTCGTAAAATGTTTCCAGTTTCCATTTAAAAGCGTTTTTATAAGTGTTCTTCATTATTGATTGCCATATTAGGAAATGGTTTTTGGAACTTCTTAAGATAAAACGAAATGTAATATGGTTAATCCCCGTTTGTTTTTTGGCCATTGCGAAAGTGAAGTAATGAAAATATGTATGTTGGTAAAATGTAATGGAAAATGAACGAAATTGTTAAACAAAAAGTCGGAGGCTGTTTTGAATTTATCGAGTAAAAAATAAGAAAACGCAGAAAAGTGAACTTTCGACTTTGAGTTGATGCTGACGCCCAAAGATTATGTCATGTTTACAAAGTCGCAATTTTGCCAAAACACATTTTTCTTGCATATATCGCTATAATTTTTATCAAATCGGATTGGGATAGACTATTCTCTGTAGCACTCAAGCTGGAATTACCGAACTTGATTTAAACGAAAAACGTATTTTATTAACCTCTTACGTTCGCGGTTCACTGCATGGTTTTTTTTTAAAGATTACTCGTTGCGTTATTTATGTATCGACTATGTATCGTTCAACATATTTCATTATATCGTTCCTAGGGTTCGAAAAACGTTCTACTAGATTATACAAACATCCTTCCACTTCACTTGCTATGGGGAAGGTGTGTTCGTGAAGAAATTTGATAGTCATGTCAAAAGCGTAAATACGTGAGAGCACTTACGAGATTCGTAAAATAAAATTGAAAATCTGGATATTTTAGAGAAAATCGAGAAGAGGCACTGTAGGATTTACTTGCACATACAATACGTATACTACATACATATAATGGCAAATACATGTATACAGAGTGTTTCATAATAGTATGTAAAATTCAGGGAATGAATCTATGGGTAACTTTAAAAAAAATATTTCATATCAATATGGGTTCGTTTTCCCTTTTTGTCTGAAATACAGGGTGATAATTTTTATTTATTTGTTTAGTTTTTTCCTAATAAGTCCGTTTCAGTATTAAATATATTAATAAAAATTGAGAAACCTAAAATAGGTATAGAAATGCATCTTTTATTAGAATTATTAATTATTTTTATTTAAAAAATCCAGTAGCGTATCATATTTTTCGTTTAAAATGTTCAGGGTCATGTCAATGGGGACGCTACTGGTGAAAGTATAAACATTATTAAATCATCTAATAAGTATATACATTTTTGTGAGTGATTTTAGCCTTGATGGCTGCTGTCTATTAATCATTTCTATTTTGAGATGTCATGAATGTAATTAAAAATATGGGGAACATGGACGAAAAAATATTTTTTCTATAACCTTTATAGAAAATGGAACCTTTCTTCTTCATCTAAAAGAAGACTTTTGCTCCTTAGAAAAGAATATACTTGGTTCTTTATTGAGCTAAACTATTTTCCTATCTATACGTTTTCTATGACACTGATTTAGAGGCACACAGTATAACGAACCGTATACTTTTTTCGACTTTTCAGCTCCAATTAGAAAGACAGGTCTTCTGAGGGTCTCTTTAACAGTTGAGACCTCGGTTGAGATATATTCAAGTTGTTATTCATTTTAGCTCATTTAATCGTTTAATAACTCACATGACAATAGGTATTTTAAAAACAACCATTACACCAGCCTGTATCCCATAAGGTCATCGTATGCTAGCTCCATAGAAGCTCGTATCTCAAGAAATATGTCTTATAACGTCGATTGAGTGAAACTAATTATTCACTTGAGATTTTAGTAGATAAAGAATGTTTATATCCCAATCTTCATTTTCTAACACTAAATAATTTGGAGATAATATAGTCGATCGACAGTTTGCAGGCAAAAATGTTGACATTAACCTCAGTCCAGCCATTTTAAACATGTATTTCTGTGCCAAATAGCTTATAGTGCGATTGATTATATTGGGCCCGTTGTAAACCATTGCTTTTTGATTTTCAGCTGCACGCGTGCACCATCAGTACAGTTTAAAACTAGATATTTTAATAAATCCAATTATCTATTTGTTATCATTGATTCGATTAGCCGTCGTTCCTTTCAATGTGAGTTTATTAAAATCATATGTAGTGGTTTTACGATGAGTATGGAACCCTCTCCTTTATTTCAGGAGAATGTGAAAACATTTTTTGGCAACATGCAGGTGGTTTAACGTCGGATTAGTGTAAATTGGGCTTTCAAGTTGTTGAGTGGATGCTATGTTTTTCAATAGAAATTTATGGGCGTAAAATATTTCCTATTTATTGGAGGTAAGTCTGGTTATTTTTTAGAAAAAGTTAAAAGAAGATGGGCATACAAGAAAAAAAAAATGTGCACATAGTTTTTTCAGGTTTTCCATTGTGTTGTTTTCTGGTAAAATTTTCTTCATATGTATATCAGGAAGTTATATAAGAAGCATAAAAGCGCACCCAATTAAAAAAAAAATGCTATTTTTAATTAAAATTCTCTCATTATATTCATGTTACCGTCTATTTGTTAAAACGTATTTAGCATATTGCACGAGTTCTATTGAAAATCAAGCAGTCCTTATGATACCTGTGAGAACAAAATAATTTCATATACTGCACGGGAGAATTTCATCCTGACATTTCAATGCTAATTTTAATCATTGTTCTTTTTGTTTTTGTTCGAGAATTTGACCTCTTTAAGTATTAATCTCGAACGGATCGGCATTTGAAGCAGTTAGCTTTGTTGGCCCAATAATAAGCCGCATTAGTATTCATGTACCGCATAGGATCTTGTGTGTTAGTGTTGTAATTGGAGTTTTTGGTGCTCGAGTCTTCTTTAGAGAAGAAGAACAGATGTTTGCATTTCTTATATTGGCCGTGCAAATGTAAACAATTAGTTTGCCGAATTGTATCCTTAGAAATTATTTCCATTAAACAATGCATGTTTTCTTTGCCTGGATGTTCCGTAGTTCAATTATTATTGATAAAAATAATTAATTATATTAAATATTAAAAAAAAAATAGGTGAAACCTGTATGACGATTCGCCAGAATTAAAAAGGTTGTATCTAATCTGTCATTAATCATTTTTATAGATGAGTGTTTTGGTATATTTGTATTGCAGCATGGTATTAATATTGAAGGGAATCTATTCACACTAAAGATTAGGTAACAACTAATTGAGGAATTTTGTCAGTAAACATAGGAAATATATGTTTCTAGTTACATGAGCACGCTTCAAAAATATTTGTTAAAATAATTATTAGCACTGATAATTTGGAACATATAAGTAGATTTATTATTGTTTACAGTAATTGAGGTGTGTAATGAAAATGCGGGAAAAGACTAATTCCTTTCATGTTGTAATGGAACTCGCAAAACAAAACTCGGGAACACTTTGGTAGATTTTTATTCCACTCGTTATGACACACACAACCCTTAATCGTTTACAAAACTAAAGATCTCGGGATTAAACTGACATTTCAATAGAGAGAGCCATGAGTTAATGAGGGAAGTGACAAAATTCCGGGAGCGTCGAGTTATATTATTATAATCGTAATGGTCAAAATAGTTATGGTCCTTTTACAAGCTTCGGGGTATCTTAAGTACCAAATCTGGGGGTCAGTACCCATAGGCGTACTCCGGTTTTAGGCAATTAACAAGACAATCCACAGATGGTAACTTTCTAAATCCTTAACCCGTAACGTCAAGATAATGGTAAGAAAAGATGATTTACGGGGGTGTTGTAGCTATAGTGAGATTTTAGCAAAATGTGGATATTTTAGACTTTTGTCTTGACGAGGAAAAGAAGTGAAAGTTTTTATGAAGGGTAACCCTTATTGGAAGATAATGGGTTCCCAACATATGGCCATCCTGGACATACCATCAAAGTAATGAAAATTCATAGGCGTAGCCTAAGGGTACATTACAATGTGTAGGTATTGCTCTGATTGACTTGGAATATGTGCGTTAAAGACAAAGAAACAATAGAATGATTATTTCCTTTAAGGCCCGGTTTTTCAAACTTTTGGCGGTTGCCAGTAGGATAATGTGCGTGAAAATGGAAACCTTTTATTGATTTTGTTCTAACTCTTTGATAATTGGCAAATTTGTCAGTTCTGATAGTTTTTATTAACTGGATAAATAAACGCAACTGCGATTCCGTGAACTAATAGTCCATATCTAAATCACGATTTCACTACTAAACGATTTAATATCCCTTATTGCAATTGTTAATTGTTTCGTTCTTATAGTTGTATTGATCTTAGACTGACTCATTCTTAACAGCGGTCTCCTTATAAAATGATCCTATGACTAGATAATTCCACAATTTTTTGCAAACATGTAATATTCGATATGTACAAAATGTGCAAATAAATCATTTCCTTGAATACTCACGATAAACCCTTTTTTTGTCCCTACCTTTCACCTGCGGTGGCCGTACGCCCCCATAATGATGCCTCCGTCTTAAAGCAATTTATCCTGAATAGATAAACCTTCACGATATCTAACTAACTGATCCGAATTAACGCCCTTTATCTTTATCTGGTATTGCACTGGATCTTGTAGATCACATGATTGTTGGATTTGGGAGATAATAAGAGGTACAACTTAGAATGAAATAACTTTATTATCTAAAAATTAGAGAGGACCAAGAATCGTGTACGTCTTGTAGATGACAAATCTTCAGACTACTCTTATATATAGAACTAACTCTAAGAAGAAAAATATACGATCATAACTGCCAAGGTGTGCATTTCTGTCGAGTTCCCCAAATTAATAGTTTATTGGTACGTACAGTCAGCGGCAAAAGTGAGTACACACCATAGAAATTCAAAGAATAATGTATTTAAGATAAACTAAATAATGAAAAAGATTTTATAAACATTAAATATAGGTACATATGTGGTTACATTAAAACATGGTAATAATTGTAATTACCTAAATGGATTACAAATCGATTTATAGATGATTGTCTTATAACAGAGCTTTAAAATAGAGGCAAAAGTCAGTACACAATATTACAAATCGGCGTATTCCAATGCATTTTGTTAACATTAACGATAAAAATTAATACTTTGTTGGTCCACCATTGGCTTTGATGATAGCTCTTAATCGTTTGGGCATAGAATTAATTAAATTTTGTGTAACAGTAGGCAAAATTGTATCCCATGCTTCAAGTAGTGCAGTTTTGAGAGAAGTTGCGCTTGTAATTTGTTTAGAACGCACCTTCCTGTCCAATATTTCCCACAGATTTTCAATGGGATTGAGATCTGGAGACTGGGGTGGAGTATAGAGTTGTTTTGGAACGTTGTATAACAACCATTCCTTGACCACATGGGCAGTGTGCTTGGGGTCATTATCTTGCTGAAATACCCATGACCTCTGTAAACCTAATTTGACAATACTGGGCTGTAAATTAGCTTTTAGGATATTCATATATATTGTTTTATCCATTATTTTGTCAATAAAAACCAACTGCCCTACTCCAGAGGCTGCCATTGCACCCCAAACCATTACGGAACCACCCCCGTGTTTGATGGTGCTCAAGAGATTTTTGGGATCCAGCTCAGAATTTTTCGTTCGCCATATTTTTGACCTCTTTTTTTGACCAAATATCTCAAATTTACTTTCATCTGTAAAAAGAATCGTGTTCCAAAATTCTAGTGGTTCTGATAAGTATTTTTTTGCAAAGGCCACTCTGAGGGTTCGATTTTTAGCACTAATAGCTGGCTTTTTACGGGGTATACGACCATGGAAACCTTGCGGATTGAGTGCTCGTCGAATAGTACTAACATTTATAGAAGTCCCCTTCTGTTCTGATATATCCGCGGCTAATTGAACTGCACTGGTTTTAGGATTTTTTTTAACCGTCCTTGTTATATCGCGTATATCAAAAGGTGTTAATTTCCGTGGACGTCCAGAACGAGGTTTATTGCGCACACTACCCGTAGCTTCATACTTATCCCAAATTTTTTTTATAGTTCTGTAATGTCTCTTCACTATATTTCCAATTTTCCGAAAAAACTTGCCCTCTTGCCGCAATGTTACTATAAGTTTGCGTAAATCTTCTGATATTTCAGTTCTTTTATGATTTTCATTACGTTTTGCCATGTTGTTACTTATTGGATATTGTATTAACAGCCAAACAATTAACAAATCGTACGAATTACTTCTTCACTGCATGCCACTTAATTTTAACTGATCTCTAATAAACAGACTGTGTACTCATTTTTGCATCGTATTTTATGGAGTCCTGTGATTCCCCAAAGTCTACCTTGTTGCCAATTGTATATAAACATGTTTTTAAGCGGTAATTATGAAGACAATAGAACGAACATTCTACCGTATTCATAACTTTAAATAAGGTTTTTGAAATATTTTTTACTACGAGATAAATTGTACAACTTTTAAGTGTGTACTCACTTTTGCCGCTGACTGTATATGTGAAATCAATTCGCTTGTCTTTAGACGCCGCTAGAAAAACTGTTTATTATTAATTTGGATGACTTATGGTTGAGCATAGGATTCCAACAATGATCATTAATTTTTTTTACGACCATAAAAGCCTTCCCAATTTTGGATCAGTTAGGGCCACTTCAGAGCAGGTCATATCTCGCCTTGGCTCGATCACTGGCGATTCTCAATTTATTCTTAACTTGCTCATGGACAACGTTTAACCTCTCCTTTAAATCCTTCAAGAAGTCCGCTGAGTTGAATAGGTCTTTTTATGGTGTAACCGTGTGGTGTGGTTTTCTGGTTCAATTGTAAAGCAAATTTACTGCATTACACTTACAGTTTTTTCCCCTGCAATTTTTCTTTTCCAGCAAGAAATTGCACAGCTGGTTTTACAATTTGTGATTGTTCTTTTCTCGTTTTCTGCAATAAAACTCCGTAACTAACGGTATATGTATTCTGTGCAAATTAGAGTTAAGTTTATAAACATTTATTTAATCAAACCACCCCATTTCGATTAATTTGAGACAAATAATTATGAATCACTCTTTTTGTTTCCAGATTTAACAATGTCCATAACAATTGTCTTCCCAATCATACCACCACTTCAAACTTGAATGATTCATTCCCTTTTACCGATCGGAAACACAATGGGCGATTTTGATGTCTCTGAAACTGCGGGGGCGGTGGCAGAGCGCCGTCTTCGTCAACTAGAGACGCTCTATTTGAGCGGTCCTCTAGCCGCTCATGGACAGGCCCTCAGTGTTGAAACCCTCATAGATGTTATGCTAGTTCTTTACGATGAATGCTGCATATCGAGCCTCAGGAAGGAGAAGACTGTTTCGGATTTTTTAGAATATGGTATGTGTACTATGTTGATTATTGAACAGATTTAATTTAATTTAATTTAATCGAAATATCTCTTTTCAGTAAAACCGGTAGCAAACGCAGCTAAAACTCTTCGTCTAACTCGGGATGATTTCGAGATTGTTAAGGTGATAGGGAGGGGTGCATTTGGGGAAGTATGCGTGGTGAAGTTACGCGGGTCGGAGAAAGTATTCGCCATGAAAATACTTAACAAATGGGAAATGTTGAAGAGGGCCGAAACAGCGTGTTTCAAAGAAGAGCGGGATGTTTTGGTTTTTGGGGATAGGCGGTGGATCACACATTTGCATTACGCGTTTCAGGTTCGATTTTTAGGTTAAGTCCCTTTTTGTTTGCATAGTTTTGATTTTATAGGACGAGTCAAATCTATATCTCGTTATGGATTATTATTGTGGGGGCGATTTGTTAACATTATTGAGCAAATTCGAAGATCGTCTTCCAGAGGATATGGCGAGGTTTTATATCGCGGAAATGGTACTTGCCGTCGATTCGATACATAGACTGAAATATGTACATCGGTTAGTACTACAAACATGTTGTCAAAAACACACATATAAAACGTCCTGACAATTTATTTTAGGGATATAAAGCCAGACAACGTTCTTTTAGATGCTAATGGACATATTAGGTTAGCAGATTTTGGTAGTTGTTTGAAATTGAACGATGATGGCATGGTGCAATCAAATGTAGCTGTAGGAACCCCTGACTATATTTCACCCGAAATTTTGAGGGTAAGTACATTACTGTGTTAATTCGTTCTTTTAATTAATTTTTCGTCTTAAAAAATAGATCATTAAACGAATAATATTTGGTCATGCAACAAAAATTAAAATATTAAATTTATTTCATTTTTGGTATTCTATTAACGATCTTCTAGCCATGTAAAGCGTCAGTAGTTAAAAGTAGTAACTTTAAGGTGTGGTACGTTTACGTTAATCATTGTTTTAAGGCGATGTAACTTCTGTCAGATTACGGTGATTCAAATTCAATGGCCTTCCGTTCAAGTTATTTCCATGCTTTGTACATTGAATGTTAACATTGTGTTGTAAGTGAGCGAAGGAAAAGACATTTTCGGCTTTTGCAAAAAACATTTAGAGATTTGAATTAATTAAATGGTTTCAAAATCTCTTACTATTGTTTGAGTGTCTTATTATAAAAAGGGCCATTTATTATAGGACAAGAAATGTGCAGAGTGTTTTAAAATGATAGGAGATCCATATACATAGGAATGGATTCTATTCATAAAAATAATTTTAAAATTTCACGTACATGTAATTTTGCAAATGTTTCGTCATCTAGATATGGGATCTCACATTTTGATTTTTTTTGTATTGGTCTTGCAGTTTTTGAGTTATTTACTTAATATACATATTTGTACTTAGAATAGTTTTTATTATCTCCATCAGTAAGTTTACACAACATTTCTCCTAGACTGACGATACGGAAAAGCTGTTTCAGGGGTTTTGAGTAGAATATCCCAAAAAGTACACTTCCTGTTGTTAATTGTTTAAGTTACTCGCCTTATTCTATTCAAGCCTGACTAATTTATAATTACTTCTATTCGACCAAGGCAAGTAGTAGTGAATATAGTGATATTGAGCTGTTGGGAATTTTAAATGAATCTTACATCTTAAAAACATTTTAAAACCACAGATTTTTTACTCACATTGAAGCTCTTTCATAGTTTGTTAATTTCCCTACTAGTTTTTCTTCCTACATTGTGTTAATATGATAGATTTAACAAATAATTGGTGTTGAAGGAATCACTTTTTTATGCTTTGAACCGTTGGAAATTGATTCTTCCGTTAATGAATACCATTAATTTATCGGTACTAGTGCTTGTTTTTCTGGGCCTTCCTGGTTACAAAATATTAGCCTCTTTCTTGATTTAAACGGACAATTTTATGCAAATTTAAATACGCATGCTGTACTGTCCAGATCGTAAACGTTTCATTGTAAGGTTTGGAAAATTTCATCGCAATCTTGCAAGACAAAACATCAGTACTCTATCAAAAGTTTTGTTAATATTAATTTGTCAGATATACATATCGATATTTCACATAGAAAAATTATTGTCTTGACCAACTATTTAGAACTAATGGGTCGATTTTGCATAATCGATCTCAATAACAATCAACTACACGACATCGCTCAATTTATGCATTTTCGACACAGTTTTGATATTAAGGAATCGTTGCAACTTTTCCTAAGGTGATATAAGTCGATTGTGTCTTTAAAACTCTAAAGAATTTATGGAGAAAGATTTTTTAAATTTTTAACTCAAATTTATAATTATTTTTTCTGTCTTATAAGTCCCTCACTTGTGATATCTGTATACGTAGATAATATTGGTACTTAAAGCAATAAAATGGCAGTTTTACCATTATTTGTGAGAATGTGTGTTTTTGGTGACTTTATTTTTTCTAAGTTTACGATTCATTGCTGAGTACAAGGTTTTTTTAATGATTAACCGTTATGAATGGTTCGAATAACGAAGGGATCGCCCCTTTTTTACGCCCCTCTCACGTCTCAGATTCCTGTTTGAACTGTGTACTCTTTAAACGGTGGATGCGACATAGTAAATTCTATAAGGTGGATCTTGAGATAAGAGTCATAATATGCCACTTTAAAGTTGAAAATTAAAAAAAAAACCCACTTTAAAATCAAAATTGCGTACTTGCGCATTAGTCTACTTCTTATAGGTGTTCTGCCATACCGCTATAGTGAATTTGGCAGATAGTAAAGGAGTGTTTGAAATATTTATATCAATACACTATATTCAAACATTTTTGAATTTTTATCTTACTCGTTAGTAAAATTTGACCAATGTCGTTGTTCATTGCTTATATGCAGGCTTTATATACGGCGACCCACAATTTTTAACAAGTTTCAATATCATATTCATGTAATTAGTCTGTTTTTCATTAATTATAATATTTTCTTCATTTTAAGGCCATGGAAGATGGTCAGGGGAGATATGGACCTGAGTGTGATTGGTGGTCATTAGGTAAGATTTTCTATATTTTCCTATATACAAAAAATTATATTTATACTTGTATTTATTTGAATTCCAAATCGACATTTTTTACTCTTCTCGCAGGTGTATGTATGTATGAAATGCTGTTTGGCGAAACGCCATTTTATGCAGAAAGTCTAGTCGAAACTTACGGTAAGATAATGAATCACAAAAACTGCTTCGATTTCGCGATGGATGTGGACGTGTCCGACGCCGCGAAGGATCTCATCAAACGATTGATTTGCAGTCAGGAATTTAGGTTAGGTCAAAACGGGATAGATGATTTCAAAGTGAGTTGAATCACCTTTAAATATTGCCATTTTAAGCAAACGACCATGTTTTCGTTAAATAACTATGTTTTCATTTCAGGGTCATCCGTGGTTTGAGGGGGTCGATTGGGATGGAATCCGGGATAGTAACGCACCCTATGTCCCTGAAGTGTCCAGTCCCACGGACACCTCGAATTTTGATGTTGATGACGCAGATATTCGGTTATCTGATGCTCTACCACCCACTGCCAATAGCGCCTTTACAGGTCTTCATTTGCCTTTTGTTGGGTTTACCTTTACTCAAGGAAGGTAAGTGCCGTTTATGATATAAACTGAACAATAATTAACCCTCGTGATCCAATATAATCCATTCTTAGTGTATCATATATTATTATTCTTTTTTAGCTATATTTGCGACTTGAGTAATTTGTACTCATTTAATTCGTCGACCACGACAACAATGACTGAAAAACAAAATCAAAGGAATGATATAATGTCACTAGGTCAAGCAACTAACCAACAAAACCAGGTTAGTTTAACTTAAACCTGGAATAATAACCAGTTATGATTAATGTTCTTCTGTAGCGACCTATAGAAAACGAAAAACAACGAACATCTCCTGACGGCACTAGAAAACTTCAAGATGAAATCAACATGTTGACAAAGCGAAATTGTGAACTGGAGTCGCAACTGCGCAGCCTGGAGACCACAGATACTTTGGACGGAGGCGACAAAGGTAAGGGAGATTAATAAATTTGTGACTATTTTTTGTTAACTATTCCGAATATCTTTAGTAATTTACCAGCTTTGAGATTAATGTTTATGTCTGGTTCTGTCTAATTTTATTATGACAAATTTTGTAGTGAGAGTCCGCGAGTTGGAAAAACTGATAAGAGCGTTAAAACAAGAGAAGGATGAAGCAACGAAGGACAAACAGGACCTTCAAGAGAAACTGAAGTTCCAGGATAAAGAGCTTAAAGATGCCGTGGCGCAAAAGAAATTAGCTATGTCGGAGTATGCTGAAGTTACCGATAAGCTTTCGGAATTACGGGCGCAGAAGCAGAAAATTTCTCGACAGGTAAGTCTATCGGGTAAGACTTTCGAGAGAGAAATTTTTCGAGTATTTTCAAATTTGTTAATTTTTTAATAAAATTATCGACAGCTGTTCCCAGGGAAGAACTATTATACTTTCAAAATTTGGAATTATACCTTTAACTTAGATAATTATGCATTGACGATTTAAGCGAACTTATTTTAAATGTAACCCATAGGTATAAAATCCAGCATTACAAAGTGACTAAACCGATTTCAGGTTCGGGACAAAGAAGAGGAATTAGAGACTGTGATGCAAAAAGTAGACGCACTGCGCAACGATATTAGGCGCGCCGAGAAACTCAGGAGGGAATTGGAATCCAGAGTAGAAGAGGCACAGGCAGAAGCGACGAAAGAGCGAAAACTGAGGTTTGTTCATGTTAAAAACAAGTTTATTTTTATTACTTAAATGTTCTTCAGAGGATAATCACTTACCGTTAAAAAAATTTAATTTATGAGATTGCAGTTATTGCTAATTAGCGCCATATCTTGTTTTATAACGTCTTTGCACATATTACAGAGAAAGATCTGAGGAATACTGCAGGCAAATGCAGGCCGAATCGGACAGGCTCAGAGTGCGATCCGAGCACAGCCCTAGGGACCAACAAGATACTCTAAGGTTGAAGGCTGAATTAGAAAAACTGGAGGTTTGTAGTCTGTTGGTTTGGTGTGCGCTAACGCCAATAATCGTGTTTGATTAGGTGCAATATAACGAAAGCTTAACGCAGCAGCAAACTCGGTATAACATGGAATTGACATCCCTTCGGGAACAACTACAGGAAGCCGAATCGCATCGAGATCTGTTAGAAAGAGAGGTTTGTGCTTTTCTATATTAATTCTGCCATGCAATATCATTCTTTATCCACTTCGTGTTTATTGTTTTTAGTTTATTTATTTATTTATTGTATTGTATCAATCACACATATAGCTTCAATCATTGAAAGAGAAGTGGGAAAAATCGAAACTCGAGTCGATAGCAGACACTGAGCAGACCTTAGTGGAGCTGAACAGGAGGCATGAAAGAGATAAGCAAATATTAGGCGAAGAGAACAAGAAGTTGTCATCAAATGTTCAGTTTGTGAGTTTTTATTTTTTTTTATTTCGTCCTTTTTCGTTGCACTCATCAATGAGATCCTTATTGGAAATTCCAGTATTTGAAGCGAGCTCCAGAACTTACAATCGAAATGGTGTCCCCTAATTCCCTAACATTTGTTTAAAAAAATGTTCAATTTCTGCGCAAACTTCGATGCTTTCTTTTTTTTTCTAGTTAAGTGAATCAGTGAGCAGGCTTCAATCCGAACGCGCCACCTTGGAATCAGAGTACGAGGTCTTGCGATCCAAGCAGGATGCCTTGGGACAATGGGAGTCGCAACTGACGGAAATCATCCAATGGGTCAGTGACGAAAAAGATGCACGGGCGTATCTCCAGGCTTTGGCCACTAAAATGACAGAGGAGTTGGACTACCTGAAACATGCGGGTACTCGTATAAAATTTTTGTTGATTTGTGTGTATTATTAAACTGATCCAGATGAATCATTTTATTACTGTTGAGCCAAATACGATACAAAAACATATCAGTGAAAGTAAAATCCACGGAAGTGAGCTTATTTTGTTTAACGTACTTGTTCATTGGCGTAATAAATTGGTAGAAAAGTAACGGTTAAGTGTGTGAAGGTGATGTCACCTTCGTAGATTTGGCAACTATATAGAATCGAATTTGTTGAAATTTGTATTACAATATGCAAAATACTTCGGAAAATTATTTGTCCAGTTCAGGTCATTATCAATCGTATCTTTGACTTTTATGTTCATTTCCATCGGAAAATTTCGTTAGTAATTTGGTATCAGGGAAGCATTAAATTTTAAGTTCAAACCCATCTGATATACGTTATTTGAATTTTAGATTTTTTTCTTTTTTGTTTTTCATTCTCACAACCAAAAATCTGATTGATGTACCAGGCTAAGTAACAACATCAAAAAATTATCAAATTACACAAAAGTGATTGCATAATTTGACATGAGCTGCATATAAATAATTTTTATTCATTATTGTTTTTGTTATCATTTGGTATTTATTTGCCATTACCATAAACCTTATATATAATTATATGTTTGATAATATACTAATTCGGTACATTTGTTTAGGTGTACCAAATAGCGTCGGTGGCCCCGACAAGAACTGGAGGAACAGACGGTCTCAGAAACTCGATAAAATGGAGTTACTCAATTTACAGAGTTCTTTACAGAGCGAAATTCAAGCCAAACAAGCAATAAGCGAAGATCTTAGTAAAACAAGAGAAGCCCTTCTAGCGGCCCAAAAGTAAGAAGATTGCGTATTATTTAAGTACTTCTCAGTAATTACTAATTAACTTACGTATCTATATCGTTCATTAATTAATTTATTATATGTGAAATGATTGAAGAGCTTTAAAAGCGATATTTTATTAGGGACCTCCGCGAATATCGACAACGAAGCGAGGCCTTATCGCTTGAATTGAAACGAAAAGAGAAGCAAATGAAAGACCTTCAAAATAGACTGGACTCAGAAGGATGTAAGTACTTACAATTTTTTCTATTATCTTGTTTACTTTTACTTTTTAAATTTCTTTTTATTCTTCTTTTTGTTACTTCTTTTTGTTTCAACAAATTACACAAAGACATTTCGTTGAATTTGAAACATTGGGGTTGGTTTCATGATATTGTGTTAGATTTGGAGAGCTTGGATAACGGTAATTAATTAAGACTAAATCTTAAATCTTCTAATAATAAATAAATAAAAACTCATAAAAGAAATGCTTTATGTAGGTGCATTAAAAAAAATGAAACTAAAGCACGTATTACTTTACATTTCAAGATTTAAACGAGAAAATTTCAACATTAAACTACCAGCTCTATTTCTTACACAATTCAAATCAACCCAGATGTATATTAGCACTCTGAGGCGGCCCTTGTGGTAATTGTTTTTATTGTGTATGCACACGCAGTCGGTTCGTGGTTCAAGCAACTACCTTTGGTCATCGGTATCACCTCGTGCTTCTGGGGAATTATGTTGGTCTACCTGCGATTCTATGATTGACGTTTAAAGAGAAAAGTAAAATTTAGCCTTGCTTTCGTTTCGCATTTTTTTATGGTGACAAGTCCAGACAAGGAGATTAGAGGCGCATAATTGATTACATTTTTATAAAAAGTTAAATAGTGCCATTTGTCTCTTTTGTTCGGAATTGTATTTGGGAGACACTAACGTAAAGTGAGTCAAGTTGTGTACGTTTTTTAACGTGTGGAGGAGTAGGACACATATTTTTAGACTTTTATAAATGTTTTAAAGGTATCTCGCTCTTTTATAATGTCTAAAGAGAAAAAGCAAATCCTTTGATATAAAAGGGGGGTGGTGAAATTAAATCCAATATTTTAATACTATAAAAAAAAATTACGGGTATTTTTTACTGTACACAGTGCGTTCAAAAAAATATGTGCAACATAATATTTTGCTTATTAAAATTTTTAGTAGAATTTAAAGATATGAAATTTGACACTACTGCGCTAATAAGGTAATTGAGTCAACAAAACTTGGAAAAGTCCTAAAAATCTTTTTCGTCGATCATTTATTTATACAGGGTATTTCAAATTCGACCCTCACCATTGGGATCTCGGAAACTGGAGGAGATACGAAAAAGTTGAAATGGGTGCAAAGTTGCGCAATCTAGTGCTTGATCGAATACCGTTTTCAAAATTTTAATTTTCCGAATACTTCCGAAGATATCCGAGAAAAACTAAAAATTGGAGAATATATTTTTATTTTTTTTTAGCGTTATTTGACAAGAAAGGTTAAATCCGTAAGCACATTTTCATTGCCACTTTTTCTCAGCTACACAATAACATATTCAAATTTGCGATCCAACGTTTCGTCTTTCGGCTACCATCATCGACTTTATTTTTTCTTATGGGCGCCATATTGGATTTTTCGACAAAAAAATAGTGCGTTTCATTCTGAATTCATTGATGTAGAACTTCTTATAATTTACTTTTTTAAAAGCCGAAATATTTAAATAAAAAGAAATATTACATAGTTGGTCTTGACTCCATCGAAAGACTTTCTTTTGTTCGCGTTATATGACAGAACTTCTCAAACGAATTTAGAGCGTGTGCAGATTTCCAATGAAAATGAGTTTCCGAAGTGAAGAAAAACGAGATATGTTAAGACTTTATTACAAATTTGATAAGAACAGTACGAAAACAGTTCAAATGTATTTTGAGTTATATCCGGAAAGACATCAGCCGCATAAAACATTATTTAAAACTTTGGACGAACATTTAGCTGAGTTTGGTGCTTTTGAAAAACCTAGGATGAAGTATGGAAGCGGAATGGAAGAAGATACTAGAAATAACCTACTGGCAGAGACAAAACTAAATTATTATTAAATGTTACAACAAGTGCTCAAATTGACGACCTTCCTCCTGCATACATAAACGAACACGTCTATTTAAATTAGTGACAGCCCTAATAATATTTCTCCTTCTGATTGCTCTACATTGTGTAATGATGTTTTCCTTAAGTTCTTCTATTGTGTTATAATCTCGATTCTCATATATTCTATTTTTCAAAGTGCCCCACAAAAAAGTATCCAAAACTCTAAGGTCGGGGGACCTTGCCGGCCATCTTACCGGCCCCGAATTTCCTATCCACCTAGGTGAAAATATATTATTTAAATAGTTACAAACGGCTCTAGTATTATATGGAGGGGCCCCGTCATGCTGAAACCAGTATCTATTGTAATTGGCAAGGGGCAACGCATCAACATAATCTTCAAATTGTGTTGTCAAGAACTGTAGATATGTTTCACCGTTTAAGGTTCCGTTGAAAAAATAAGGTCCGAGTATTTGATCGTTACAAATTCCAGTCCATACATTTAAACAAAAGCGAACTTGTGGTCTGATTTCTCTAAAGTATCTAGGGTTATTTTAACTCCAAATATGTTCATTATTTCTATTAAATACACCACAATTTGAAAAAGTACTTTCATCGGTCCAAATAATATATTTTTTTTAATCTTGAGGATCATTCTTATTTGAGAGCCAATTGCAAAACAACATTCTTCTCTCAGAGTCACCAGGATGTAGTTTATGGGAAATGCGTATTTTATAACATTTCAAACCACTTTCTTTGAATGGTCTCCAGGCGCTGGTATGAGGCACATTCGTATTTAACGAAACTTGATAAGTTGATTGTGAAGGATTTGCATTTATCTAAAACAAGCACGAAAATGTTACATTTTTTTAAATATGAAATTTAGTTATACCTCTGCCAGTAGGTTATTTCTAGTATCTTCTTCCATTCCGCTTCCATACTTCATCCTAGGTTTTTCAAAAGCACCAAACTCAGCTAAATGTTCGTCCAAAGTTTTAAATAATGTTCTATGCGGCTGTTGTCTTTCCGGATATAACTCAAAATACATTTGAGCTGTTTTCGTACTGTTCCTACCAAATTTGTAATAAAGTCTTAACATATCTCGTTTTTCTTCACTTCGGAAACTCATTTTCATTGGAAATCTGCACACGCTCTAAATTCGTTTGAGAAGTTCTGTCATATAACGCGAACAAAAGAAAGTCTTTCGATGGAGTCAAGGCCAACTATGTAATATTTCTTTTTATTTAAATATTTCGGCTTTTAAAAAAGTAAATTATAAGAAGTTCTATATCAATGAATTCAGAATGAAACGCACTATTTTTTTGTCGAAAAATCCAATATGGCGCCCATAAGAAAAAATAAAGTCGATGATGGTAGCCGAAAGACGAAACGTCGGATCGCAAATTTGAATATGTCATTGTGTAGTTGAGAAAAAGTAGCAATGAAAATGTGCTTACGGATTTAACCTTTCTTGTCAAATAACGCTAAAAAAAATAAAAATGGATTCTCCAATTTTTAGTTTTTCTCGGATATCTTCGGAAGTACTCGGAAAATTAAAATTTTGAAAACGGTATTCGATCAAGCACTAGATTGCGCAACTTTGCACCCATTTAAACTTTTTCGTATCTCCTCTAGTTTCCGAGATCCTAATGGTGAGGATCGAATTTGAAATACCCTGTATACAGTGGCGGCCACCTATTTAAAAACGATCCAAAATTTAATTTACCTGGAGAACTACATTTTGTAATTTTACATATGATATTTATTTATAAAGGTTAGATATGTACAACACATTTTACCCCAAAACAAACGTCATTTATAAAAGAATTTAACAAAATTTATTTTGTTTTCAAAAAACCAATGGACAACAAATTAAAAACGATTTCTATATTTTAATTTTTACAATAAAAAAGTTAATATTTGGTAGGATAGCCTTTAGCTTCTATTACTGCTAGACATCTTCTTTGCATAGACTCAATTAGATTTTGACAACGACTGACTGGGATGGAATACCAAGCTTCTTGAATACCTTTCACTAACTCGTCCATGTTTTTAAATTGTTTTGGTTGAATCATTTTTTTTAAGATCATTCCACAGATTTTCTATAGGGTTAAGGTCTGGACTACATGAGGGCCATTCAATTACATCAACCACGTTTTGCTCAAACCACCTTTTTACTGACCGTGCCGTATGTTTAGGGTCATTGTCTTGCTGATATTTCCAGGTAACGGGCAATTTTTCTTCTGCATATGGCAGCATCACATTTTCTAATATATATTTGTATTTCTCTTGATTCATAATTCCATCTATTTTATAGATTGGTCCAACTCCATACCATGACATGCAGCCCCACATCATGATCGAACCACCCCCATGTTTAACAGTCAATTTTGTGTATCGTGGATTATATTCTTCATTAGGTGGCCTTCGTACGTACGTACGACCATCTGATCCAATGCGATTAAGCTTTGTTTCGTCCGACCAAAGTATATTTTTCCATTGAGCAAATGTCCAACTCGAATGGTCGCGTGCGAACTGCAATCGGATTTTACGATTCTTTTTTGAGACAAGGGGCTTCTTTCTGGAAACTCTTCCAAATAGTTGAAACTCATTAAGGCGGCGACGAATCGTTCTTACTGATGGCTTTGGATCGTTTTCTGCATACATTTCACGTCTAATATCTACTGCTGTTAAATGGGGCGACTTTTTCGCCATACGTACCACAATTTGGTCTTCTCTTTTCGTTGTTATTCTAGGCCTTTTTTTCCTAGGAACATTTTTAACAGTACCATGGGTTTTATAATGTTTAATAGCATTATACACCATAAACTTGGAACACTTTAGAAGTGATGCAACTTTACTATAAGAATGACCTTCTCGAATCAAATTTAAAATTATTTGCCTTTTTTCAGAATCACAATTTTTCTTTTTTCCCATAACGTATGTTTTCTTTGAATCATGTACTACTAAGCCAAGACACCAACTGAATAATAAATACCTTCTACACATTGCATTCGACAAATATGGCTAAAATACAGGTAAAAAATAAATCGTTTTTATTTAGTTGTCCAAGATATTTATAAATTGTTTATATATAGGATACAAAACATTTTTCAATTCTATGTCTTTTTACATATTCAGACTTAAAATGAAGTGATAACAATATTTATGTATAAATAGAAAATATACCATACGTATTATAACATAAAATATTGAAAATTGCATCGTTTTTAATTTGTTGGCCGCCACTGTATATATATATATATATATATATATATATACTAATGGACAAAACTAAGGAAACTTTTCAATATGCACATATATTTTTAGTACCTTTGAAACAAATCATATATTTTTATAAAAGTATTTAATTAACAAATAACAAAAGTTTTTAACATAATAATGCGTTGAATATCTCCAAGAAGAAAGGAACAAAAAAAAAGCGAAAATAGGTTGGACAAAACTAAAGAAACTATTTCAAAAACAACAAATATTTGAACATATCACAATAAAAAAACAAAATAAATTAATAATGGGTAGAATGTCCCTTATTTGCAATGACTTCTGCGCATCTTTTTGGCATTGATTCAAGAAGGGTGTTGATTTTCAACATATCCATGTCCCTTCATGCTTCTTGAATGGCTTGCTTTAAATCTGCTTTATTTGAGATATTTTTTTTCCTAACCTGAACTTTTAATTGACTCCATAAGTTTTCAATTGGATTCAGATCCGGACTTTGCGCTGGCCAGTCCAAAACAGCAATCTTTGCTTCTTTAAGCCAGGAAGTAACTATTGCCGCTTTGTGTTTCGGGTCGTTGTCATGCTGAAATATCCAAAAAACGGGCAGATTTTCGTCACAAAATGGTTCCATTGTATTTTTAAGAATATCTAGATAAAGAAATCTGTCCATTCTTTCATCAATAAAATAAATTGGACCCATTTCAAAACCCGAAAAACATTCCCAGAGAAGAACTGAACCTCCACCATGTTTTATGGTAGGTAGTGTATACTTTGGGTCATATCTTTTGCCCACTGGTCGCCTTATCCATGAAATCCCATCGGATCCAAATAAATTGACTTTTGTCTCATCGCTAAATAAAACTTTTTTCCAAAATGTCTGATTACAATGTAAATACTTCTGTGCAAATGCAAGTCGGGCCTTTCTGTTTTTTAAAGAAATAAAGGGGGTTTTAGCTGGTCGTCTGTTTACTATGCCAACTTCATTACATCGCCTTTGTACAGTCTTATAACTTTGATTGTCTACACCCAATTTGTTTAAAATTCCTCTTGCAGACAAATTCGGTTGTTTCATGGCTATACGTTTTATCCGTCTGTCTAGATTTTTGTTGGTTTTTCTTGGCCTACCACCACCACGTCTACAAATAACCATGTTTCCTCGAGTCTTGTACCTACGTCTTGTAAAACTTTAGATAGCACAGATTTATGAATAGAAAAATGTTTTGCAATATCAGTTTGCTTTGTTCCATTTTGAAAAGCTTCAATAATTTTTGATTGTAAATCTTGAGATAAATACCTTCCAGCAGACATTCTCAAAATATTATAGCAAATACTGTAGCACTCAAACACTGTGGTGAATATGAATATATTTTGCAAAATAGAATTCAACTGATAATGCGTTTTGCCAAAAAGTTTCTTTAAATTTGTCCCAATAAATAAACAAATAATGAAAAATTATTCTTATCACTGAGAATTAAAAAAATGTATATGGTACGTATTAAATAAATATTTCCTCAGAAGTAAATAAGATACACAGAAATGATGTACAGGGTGAAATTAAATTTATTTTTATATATTTGAAAAGTTTCCTTAATTTTGTCCATTAGTGTATATATACAACAATATAGATAAACAATCTTTATTTCCTCGGAAAAAACTATCAACTAAGCTGGTCTTTCTGCCCATAGTACAAACTCTTAACTTTAAGGGACTACATTATTACAACTAAACTTATAAGTTACATCTGGAAGTGTTCCAACATGGTGGTCGGCAGAAAGAGGAAATAGGATTGTCTTTTCAGTCTTGTTAAGCAATATGGCTTCAGTACAGTCGAGTTGTGGCAATCGGTCTTCCGCTTCTTCTGCAATTGTAATAGTCTTTTTTGTCATGTGTGAGCGTTTGTATAGTACTTGGTTGAATGGGTTGTGTAACGAGTTTTCGGGGTATGTTATTTTTGTAATTAATCTTGGTACAATTTGTTTTGTTTGTATATACCGTTTAGTTTTTTCTATTGCATTTGTCCTTAATATGTGTCCGTAGTCTAGCAGCGGTCTCCAGATGGATTTTTATATTTTTGTTGTAGTTTTAGCGCTGCCCCCTTTATCCTTGTATATTAATGTTCGGAAATGTTTTGTCTTTTTGATCATTTCTATTCTGATGTTTCGTACATGTTTAGTTTTTCATTTTAATTTTTTGTCGATTGTTATTCTCAGTCTTACATGTCATTCTTTGATTCCGTTGTGTGTACATCTGTTACTATTATTGATGAGTCGACTTTAAATTAGTGGTTTAAGGATAGAAGTTGGTTTTTGGTGGCATTCGGTGTTAGTCTTCATTTACAGAATCATTCCAAATTAACATTTGTCAAATTTCATAACTTGAATTCTAGTAGAACAGGGTTTTTAACACGAAAAATCCTATGTTGCACTTTAAAAAAACATTACCTATTGAGTTCATATATTTACTGGTTAAGATGTTAACAATAAGATTTTTGTACAAACTTATTTTTCAGGATACTTGCTCAAAAAACCTCACATCTATATATTTTTAACGCGCTACATGCCACAACACAACTCTACACTAATTACGTTGATATGTTTTTGATCGCTTTATTTGGATTTTTATGGATTTGTTTTTTCCCAGTTTTGTTGACAGATAAGTTGTTAAAGTTTGTTTGAACTGAGAATAAATAATAGTTTAAATATTTCGTGGTTTCTTTTTGGAAAGTTACTGCATTTAATTTTTATGAGAAGCTCTTAAGTTCGCCATTGCCTAATTGTTGAGAATGTATGAAAATCTGAGGCACGGTGATATTTTCGCGTTTCTCATAATATTTTCACAATTTCATGCAGCAAGCATAGGAATTTCTTCATTCATCAAACGTCACGTACCGAAGGGTTAGTTTTTCATTTATAGCTACGTTTGTGTTGGCGCCTGACTAAAATCATTTTGGTTTGAGAAAAGGACTAGACGTTGATTATTGTGGAAAGCAAATTCAACTCAGAAGTAGTCGATTTCATAGTAATTTAAATAATAATATATACAAAAAAGTAGTAAATTGAAATAATCGTTTTAAAGTTTCAATTAGTGGCCACAGATTCGATGATGTCATATCTGGTACAGGTGTGTTAAACTTAACACCGCGAATTTCGAAAATTGCATATTTACGGGAACAATCAAACTGGGCTAATTTTTGTATCATCTATCATATATTTCATTTTGGCATTATAAATCGGAAATGCTCTGTACAACTAGAGACAAGAATTTTAAACTTTAAGGCCTATTCCTTCCATTAAGATGTAGCTTCACTTTTCTATACCTGACCCTCGAATATTTCGATAACCAAAAAAATACATTGATGTCAATATGACATCATAGAATTTCTTTTAACTAGCAGTGATACCCGAGGGTTAACGGTAGGGAAAAATTGTGAACTGTACTATTTCAAGCTGTGCCGCGTTATATAGATCATAGAGTGCATAGATGTTTTCTTGTATTTAGAATGCTTCTTGTGAGTCATTAGAGATGGAAAAAACCTTAAATATAAAAGTCCCTAAATTATAAGAAAATGTTATTGTGTCAAATTAAGGAACGTCGTAAAGTTAAAAATAATAATACAAAGCTGATAAAAAAAAGTAACAGGATGTTATAGGAACCACTTTTAAAACATGGATACCATGAAAGTAAAACGCGAAAGCATTAGAGTCTAATAGGTTCAGAAAGTCAAGCAGGAAGGGGAAAAACAAGAAGAAAGTTCTATAAAAATATAAATAAGCGTAGTATAAAAAGTTGAAGACGTATCAGAGGATTTTCATCAAGTTGTATTAAAAGAAGCAATTGAAAGAATTAATAAAGGAGCAGCGAAAAGTGTGAAACTTGAAAAATAAGTCTTTGAAGATAATTGGTAAAAGTGCAATATAGACAGAATTGGGGAAGATAGTGAATTGTAGCAACAAAAAATCTCAAAAGGGACTGTGTAAAACCATAAATATGCTTTAAATTAAGCCCCATATTCTAGACCTCAAAATAGAACGAAAACCTCGTATAATCATGTATCCAACGATTCTTCGTTTTTCTGTGTAGCGCGTGCAAAGTTAATTCCTAAGGATGATTTTTAATTTATATTTCCAAATGTGTCCAAACAAATTAATACAATTTTAAACGTTGCATAACTTTTTCTGCCCTTTGTGCATGAACCTGTAAGACGGGCACATTTGTCCAAGGGCGTTTTGTATGTACTATTATTGATAATTTAATAGAATTAATGACAAATCTTAAAATTTATACATAAAAAGATACTCTCTCTGAAATTCGACATCTGCAATAGTTTTCATGAACAATGAATTTGTGTTTCGTCAATAACATATACATATATGTGAACAAAGTGTCTCCTAAACATATGATAAAATTTAAGAGGATATTACTTCGGTAAAAATAAGAAAAAAAGAATTTCTATAAACACATGTCCAGAATCGCTTGATTCCCGTACAAAAATTCAACACATGAAAACATTTTTTCTTGTGTTGAATTTTTTCTTTCAACTTCAACTCTGACACACTATATTGGTTTCTAAGTAATAACTATATTCGTTTTAAAGCTGAGAATTATTATCTACTTATTTCAAAATGCTCGTAAAGTTAAACAACTTTATGGATCTGAGTAAACGTACTTTTCTTGCTAGTTTCATCCGAATTTTTAAAGATATTTTTATATAGATTATTTTAAACATATTTTTGTCCTAATCTCCTTTAAGAAACCTCTTCAAATAGAACAAATACATAGAAATTGACATGGATAAGGTTGGTCAAAAAAACATTGTGAACTGCAGTAGTAGGTCTGGAAGTTGCGTTAGGTTAATTCGGGTAGTGTGTATGTATGTAAGAAATATCGTCATAATTAAATTTTCCAAAACAAGTATTCTTTTATTTTATCAGTTCATGGCTTAAGCGTACCAATATTCTTTGTGGATTTTCTCCTAAAAATATTTTATTTCATTATAATTATTAAAAACTGAATGTGTTAATAATTTAAATCGTTTATCCCCACTAAAATTTAAGCAATTTTGCTTAATGGAGATATGCATGGTCTTTCTAGAAAACGTTATTTTTCAGAATTTTTTGAATTTTTAATTTCAAATATAAAATAAAAATTATTCTGATACATTCTTTCTTTCATAATAGCAAAACATAAAAAGATATCATAAGGTGTAGTAATGGAGAGTCGGCAGTGAAACGGGAACATTAAAATCAAGAAATAAAGCTAAACATAAATAAGCATTTTATTTTGTCCATTTTTTCGGAAATATCAAAAGTAACGAAAGTATGAAATTTTACGATCTTATTGAAAAAAGCAAGATTTATTTATTTCTGCGAAACGGATTGAAATATTTCAATGAAATTTTATGGGTGGTGGTAGCTAAACACATGTTTTTCAATAATAACATATTTTTTATTCCACAAGTGGTACGTGTATCAACAGGTCATTCAATAATTTTGAATGAACCGCTGGTTTTTCGGAAAATGCAAATTATTGTTCATTTTTTTTATTTAATTCTAGAGGAAATAGAATTAAAAATACTTTAAAAAAATATACCACAACCCCCCTTCTAATTTGACAATTTTGAAGGAGTAATCCTCAGGAATAGATGAACGAAGATTAAAAAATGACTTATTCACCAAAAAATGTCTCTTTAACATCAAAGTTGACGTGCTTTTATTTTTTCTTAAAAAAGAGTAAACCAAGTTGGGCCATTTGGCTTGAGACGCCTTGAATTCTAAATTACGGATATACAAATCGTAACTATTTCATATTAAAAAAAAAGAAACTCGCAAATGTTGTACAAAAAGAGGAAAAAATTTGAAAATTAAGGGTAAATTGATGAGTCGGAATCTTAGGGATAAGTATAGCAGACACAGTGCTGGGTCGAAGGGTAAATATTTTAATATCACAGTAATGATTAGATTAAAGAACAAACACACTATTTGAGTTCTTGGAAACTCGGAATTATAAAATAAAATTATGGTTTTCGTGTTAAGTTATAATATTTAAGTTTAACCTAAAGATCAACATCTTCAAGTGTAAGTAATTAAAACTCGTTAACTTAATGTCTGATTGTGGTGCATTAATGAATTTATTTATGTTACAAGTTTTGCCGTGCGATTATCATTCCAATAAAGATTGTTAAATATTTTAAATGAACTAAATGTATTATTAAAGTTTCGTCAAAGATTCTTTCCATAGTACTAAATGTTTAGTCCTTTTTTGCTTTAAGTGATCCCTTGTTAGTTACTGCTTGGAGTGCTAATATCTTTGTATTTGTTTAGATCTTTTATGCAGCTACATTGACTTAAATTAACCATTCAACTGAAAGGAAATTGAGCTCACAAAGCTGCGCATTCAACCCCCCTTTTGTCTTTGCGACTTTTCATGCTACTATGTCAAAAAACCCTTTGATTTTATTGTTTCAACTATAGGTTGCCCTACAAGTTTGACTCAGTCTATAGTTATACTTTGTTAATCGTAAGTTACCGTTTGGGTAGGAAAGATTTTCTAATACAATTTTTATTACTTACCAAAAAATATGTAAATATAATCACTAAAAAAATTGTAAATACTTCTAAAACCGGATTTGGGATAACCCTATGCTCTGTTCTCATAGCAATATTCTAAATGATTTCAGAGTTAACCATAAGAGGGGATACGCATGGAATTAAGTAACATGCGGTTAAATTTAGTGAAAAACAAAGACATTTATTGAATTTAGATTATTGACCAAAGACAATTGCCAGTGTTTTGTCTTGTTTTTTTGTTAATAGCTCTTGTGGTGTTACATCGTTTTAATGCATATCTTAATACAGTATTAATATCCATTCATCCTATTCGTATGTCTCATCAGCAACAATGAAATGTGTCTTTCATGTTAACTTTACAAGTTATGTCTCTGGGAAATTTGATTTTATGTAGTAAATGAACTTAGTGTTTCTTCTTTATCTACTCGTTAAAGTTTGTAATCAAAATAGTGCTAACTTTGTTCAGCTTTTTAGTAACTCATGAGTGTAGAAGTAAACCATCACCTAGAACATGAGGTAATAGCTTTGACCTTCGGAATATTCATGATATAAAATATAACTTTGAATTTAACATGAAAGATTGCGACTATCGTTGCAGTTTAAGCTGATGTCCGTTTTTTGCACTTTCTTAGTTCTGGAACGACCGTCGTCACAAATGTCATACCTGGATCAATTCCTGAAGGAAACTAACTCCTCCTCCATTCAAAATATGTATGATAACGTACCGCCGCAATTGTACCAGGGAGGTTCGCTCGAATCCGAGGATGGTGATATCGAAGATAATAGAGCACCTAGTATAGTGAGTTCCAAGAGCAATTTGTCAGAAGTCAGTGTGGTAAGCTTTGGGCGAAGAAGAATATTGTTGGATTAGTTTTAATGACTGTTTCCTTCATTTCCAGCACGAGTCTCCGTCCTCAATGAAACATAAGGCGCATCAATTTCTGGTGCGTACATTTTCTAGTCCGACGAAGTGTAGTCATTGTACGTCATTGATGGTGGGTTTGATGCGGCAAGGCATGGTGTGTGAGATATGCGGGTTCACCTGTCATACGTCATGCTGTCCACATGTTCCCTCAGTGTGTCCGGTACCGCCTGATCAGAGTAAGTTTTTTTTTGCTAGGAATTAAAATACTTTACCGCACGTATTTGCAGCTGGAATCTATCCACTATCCATTTACCGCACATGTTCGATGGTCATAATAATTTATGTAACAAGTTTTCAGTGTTTTTTCTACAAGCGCATGTATGTTGACTTTGTTGTTTTCTACAAGTTTAGTAGATATCGCACACCAAATCGTGTAAAATATCAACAACACTAGCCATTTTGAACATCAAATAGTACATAATTTTATGTTAGGCAGTATATTAATCTCTTCCCCAAACTCAACCAATTTTGCAATTGCTCTTGGTCACTTCTGTGATGGCATTATTAGTCTAAAGAAATAAAGGTTATATAATTTTTTTAATTACAAGTGCAGCAATATTACAACTATTGAATGCATTTATACGTGTGTATAACAAATATCATGAATTTGTCAAACTTTTTAAATATGCCAAAATTGAAATACCCATAATATTATTATTTCCTTAGTAACCATACATGCATTATAAAGGATGGTTTATACACGTTGCGACATCGATTATAATACATATCATAGATATCCCTTATTTATTCTGAATATATTTATATTTGTATATTTGTATATATATAGTGATTTTATTTCAGCCAAACGACCATTGGGAATTGACCCAACTAGGGGAATAGGGACAGCTTATGAAGGCTATGTTAAAGTTCCTAAACAAGGCGGTGTAAAAAGGGGTAAGGAAAGTTAAGAAGTATTATGATAAATGAATATCTATATTTTCTTATGTAAAAAATTACTCCGCGAATAAATATCTCTAAATAATATTTATTAACTGAATATTATTTAAGCTACTCAGTAGTAGATGTATGTGGGATTGTAATAAAAAAATTTGTTTTAAAGGTTGGGTCCGTCAATTTGTGGTAGTCTGCGACTTTAAACTCTTCCTATATGACATATCGGCGGATCGCAATGCCTTACCTAGTGTTCATGTAGCACAGGTTTTAGATATGCGCGACACTCAGTTTAGCGTTAGCAGCGTGAAAGATTCCGACGTCATTCATGCGAATAAAAAGGACATCCCTTGCATTTTTAAGGTTTGTTTTGTTGATAATAAGTGTTTCAGCTGGGTTTTTTGATTCTACCGCGCTGGCTGTTAATTCAAATGCTGAAGAGGAATAATAAACCAGTTCTCAACAAGTTGGCATTGTGGTTGTTCCTTCAAAGCCTATTTATATCTCTTTTTCTGCATTTTCAAGAAACCTAGCACAAAACCTTCAGGGGGTCCCAAAAGGATATAAAAAATTTTGATCTACTAATGAAACTAACAGTTTGATCTACACGTCAAAATAGCTCAAATTTGTCCTGTAAACCTTCTATTTCTAAAATGTTTTTTTCATTAATTGAAGTTTTAAATGAATACTTATTTACTCGTTGAATTTTGAAATAGATTTTCTCGAAAACTTGAATCTTAGCAACACTGATGTTTATGAACTTAAAAGTCAAATTGCAGCGAAACATGACATTTTATTCATGTAATATCTCTATAAGTGAGAGTTTCGCCTACAGTTGTTTATATTTTTAGTTCAGAATCACAAATAACGTATAAATTTGAGGCAAATACCAACATTTCAAAATTGTAATTTTAACCATTCTAAAGTTAAGAACAAAAAAATCTCTTCAAGAGATCATTTAAAAGGGCAAAAGAAGCATTTTGGAGAACATTTTTATAGAATAGTTTTGTTTTATTTTTGTTTTTTGTTATGTATAGGTTAAACTATTTAAACGAATTAAACTGTTAGACTTTTTACTCATTTTTGGGACACTCTACAGGATGAGTCATAATCCGGTGCGAAGCTTTCCTTCGACCAATTCCTCATCATTAATCAAAATTTCGCATTATTACTGAAATCATTAACTAAAATTTCTATAAATTTTGATCAAAAAATATCCGTGTCCGAAACACACCGAATTCTTTTAAAACAAGTAGAAATTCTAACCATGAGCGTGTATTATAGAGTACTATAAAAAAATTGGGCCTCAAATAAGGGTCTATAGAGACTTTTTAAAATTTTTTGAGTGGAGGAAGCGACCCTTATAAACTTCGAACCTAATTACGACTCACCTTGTATAGAAGCACATTATACGTGGCCTTTACTTAACTATCTTTACACAGATTACCACTTCCCTAATGGAACCACCGGGACCAAGAAACTCAATGCTTATGTTGGCAGATTCGGAGGCGGAAAAGAACAAGTGGGTTGTAGCGTTGGCGGAACTGCATCGTATCATGAAACGAAACAACTTGCCTAATACCACAGTGCTTTTGGCTCGGGAGCTGATAGACAACTCCTTGGCAATGCTCAAGAATACCCTAAGTTCAGCTATAATAGATCCTGATCGGATAGTTTTAGGTAAATGCTTCTTACGGATAATGATTCCCAGTTACTTATTTCTAATGGATTTTAGAGTTTTCTTGGATATTTCAAGTTAATAAAAGTATAAAATCATTTACATTATTGTGATTTAACTTCTAGGAACTGAAGAGGGTCTCTACTGCCTAGATTTAGACAGGACCGAAATTGCTAGGGTAGGGGAGGGGAAGAAGATCTTCCAAATAGAATATATTAGTGAGGAGCATTTATTAGTAAGTGTAAATCAACATATATTAGGATTTTTATCAAACATTTTCTCTGGTAAAAACGTATTTAATATTTTAATGAGTAATTACAAATCTTTATTATGGAAACGTACTCAGACTATACGATATAATATATGTATATTATGTATATAATATATATATAATATAATATATAATATACAGGGTGAGTTTTTTTCGATGATTAGTGAAGGGATCTTGGAAACTAGCGGAGTTACGAAATCAGTTAAATAGGGAAAGAATTGCAGTTTTAGGAGACCAATTTAAAGCCACTTTTAGTTTTTTGAAAAAGTCCATGGCTTGCTAGATATTTAGCAAAAACCAAATTTTGTCGATTTCTTTTAATTGATCTTGTCGTCTAAATAGTGGTTCTAGAGTGATTGTGTAAACACGAACATTGTAAATAATTTTGCCCCGAAAAAGATAAACTATCTAGATTTTTTTTGACAGCTGTCATTTTTGAGATATGACATAAACTTGCTTTTTTTTAAATGGAAAGCATAGTAGGTAATGAGTTATTTAAAAAGGTATTTTACATACTTTAAAATGATACCAATAAGCAGAAAGTTATTTATTCTTACAACAGTACGCTGAGAAGTTCCTGCTTCTTCTGCAGCTTGCCGTGTTGAAACCGATGGATTTTGATTTATACAAGCCAGCACATTTGTTTCTGTAATTTCATTTATGTTGTTTGATGAGTCCCTTTGTTTACTGAAGGAACCGTATAGTCCTAGATTATCATACAACCTTCTAAATGTACACAGTGCAGGCTGTCGACGATCAAAAAACTGTTCAAAATATTGATCTGCAGCTCGAACAACGTTTAAGTTACACCGAATATAACACTCTACTATATCCCTCTTTTCTAGGTTTGAAAAATTCATTTTAAAAACTTATGCGCATTTACTAATAATTCCTCGTTTTGAAAAATTCTTTTCGAAGCAATTAAAAAACTTAAATTTATATCTGATTTAAATAATGCGAGCTGTCAGTGTCAAGCAAATAATAAATCAATACGAAAGATTTCATGGCCAACTATCTTAAAATTGCAATATCGGATTTAAAAAAGGCTATAAGTCCGCCATTTTGAAAAATAACTTTCTGCTTATTGGTATCATTTTAAAGTATGAAAAAATACCTTTTTAAATAACTCATTACCTACTATGCTTTCCATTTAAAAAAAAGCAAGTTTATGTCATATCTCAAAAATGACAGCTGTCAAAAAAAATCTAGATAGTTTATCTTTTTCGGGGCAAAATTATTTACAATGTTCGTGTTTACACAATCACTCTAGAACCACTATTTAGACGACAAGATCGATTAAAAGAAATCGACAAAATTCGGTTTTTGCTAAATGTCTAGCAAGCCATGGACTTTTTCAAAAAACTAAAAGTGGCTTTAAATTGGTCTCCTAAAACTGCAATTCTTTCCCTATTTAACTGATTTCGTAACTCCGCTAGTTTCCAAGATCCCTTCACTAATCATCGAAAAAAACTCACCCTGTATATATAATATAATATATAATATATATATAATATATATATAATATATATTATATATTATATATATGTATATAATACACTTTATAATATCAAGCATTCACCATATGATAGATGTCTATAAAAATTCTTACGTAAATCTATATTCACTAACGCCCAATTTTTGATATATTTAGTTTAAGTTTGGACTGCATGTTATACTTTAGGGTCTTTGTTTTTTGCAACTTTAATGTCTTGTATGGCAACATTAAAAAGTTTCCATAAGAAACTTTTTTCTTTTAATGTTAATTTTCGTTTAGTGAAGTCTTGGTATTATAAAGCAGATCAGCCAATACTGGGCGCCTTTTTAGAGTGTTACCATTATTACTATCTTAGTAATCCTACGAAACATTAAGTCGATTACCGTTTACTGTACAATCGGAAATTGTATGACAGTGTCGCTTATGTGAAACGATTTTGTAACATTTTATCTTTCAGGTTGTGGTTAGTGGCAAACAGCGTCAAGTGAGATTAGTGCCTATAAGAGCTTTAGACGGTGACGACACAGAATGGATTAAAGTGACGGAAAGCAAGGGATGTGCAGTATTAACTGTTGGCCCTGTTCTACGAGCTCCTTTGACGTTCTGTTTGTGTATTGCCATAAAAAAACAAGTAATATTATAGTGTGTGCCAAAACATTAGCTTTCTCTCTATGCAGAAGTGCATTTTTTAGAATTCCTCAGTAATCATTATTTACGAAATAACAAGAACGAGAACGAGACACCAAAGAGTACACGAAATCGGCATCCCAGTTAGCGTTCAAGCGCTTCAGATACTTTCAGATGGTCGGCTGTGTGTTGGATCACCATCCTGTTTCACTGTATATAATATTCAGAGCGGAGATTCGTTTATTTGTGAGTGAATAATGAATTTTTTTCTTTTTCAAATCTCCTATTGTGGTTTTGGTAGGTAAAGGTGGTTTTATGAGGGATTTCCGTCGTCAAAAGCAATTTTTTCTGGAACACATATAAAAAATAATGAAAATCCTTTTTTTCCTTGAATCTACTTTAAAATACTCCCTCTATCGAAATTTAAACGAAGTAGTTTAGTAATAATATGCAGAGTGTTAATTAAGTATGTGACCAAACTTGAGAGTATTACTTCTTCCTCTATTTTAAGGCAATGAGTCTATATAATATAGCCCGTAAAGAGCTTTTTTTACTAATCTGGTACGGTTTCATGATATAGTAATTAAAACTGCGTGAAAGTCATCTCTTGACTTTTGTTCAGATTCACTATTTTATATATTAAAATGTGTCGGCAAGCTTCAATGTTATATTAATTTGTATGTATTTGTAAGTAAAACTTTTATCTTATAATTAAGTAAGTCACATATTTAACACTCTTTGCACTTTTAGCTCTGCTACACCCAGAAAATCCTCTATACGCCACCATAACCTGCAGTGCAGTGGACGCCTTGAGAGTGATAGAACTTCCGAGGCGAGAGTACCTGTTGGTATTCGGAACTTTGGCTGCTTACGTCGATAAGCACGGTCGCAAGTCCCGAGATCGAGAGATTATGTATCCCGCGGTGCCCACTGCCATTAGTAAGTTATTTTTAAAAATATTTTTTCGCCTTTGTAACAATTTAACCTTAAACCTTATTTTTGTGATTAATTGCCTTTTCTTTACAGATATTATAGAAATTATAGATATGATAGAAATTTGATTTGAGATGCTTTGAAAGTTTGGAAATAAAAAAAAAATTGTTGGTGATTTTAAGGGCTTTTAGAACCTGACCAACCCAGGCGAAAGGCTATAAAATAGAATGTTTCTTTTTTAGGTTATAGAGACGGCCATCTGGTAGTTTATAGCGAAACCCACATAGACATATTCAATTGCGCGACCGGAGAATGGGTTCAAACTCTTAATATCAAAAGGGCAAAGCCCTTAAACGATAGCGGGAGTCTCACTTTGTGTATCTTGCACGACCTACCGCATCTCCTGTATCTGTCTAATGTCCATCAAAGTACGTATCTGATCCATAATATGTACAAATCTAATTAATTAAACTATTTGCTAGGAGAGTTATTAAATTTGGAGAACATAGTTGCTTTAGATACAGAAGGCCGAGTGGTACAAAAACCAAGGAGGAGATTTTCAATTAGAGAGGGAAATCGATCCACAAGGACGTAAGCGCTTAGCTTCAGTTTAAACTATAAAGTAATATTACTTTTATCTATTTTCACAGAAATACGGATAGGCGTTCTAAGCTGATATCGGCACCGACGAATTTTAATCATATTAGCCATGTAGGGCCAGGCGATAGTATCCAGCAACAAAGACTGATCGATTTAACTACGAGCCTTGTCGACCAACTTCCCGATCAAGCTTCATATGGACCACCTACGCCTCAGCCCAGGGTAAGTATCTCGGTTACCCAGTAAAAATATGAAAAACCACTAAAACAAAAACTCTAACCAATACTTGAAATTATATTGTAGTTAAAGTTAACAACGTATTAACAAATTAACCGTTATAGACGCTTACAAACATTTATGTACAGGATGTCTTATCTAGGACGAAATAAGGCTATATTTTTGGGGTTCCTTGGACCAATTCAAAAATCCAAGATAGCTGTTCTACGTATTTTTCTTTGTAGAAACCAAAAATACCATTTCAAAAGTATCTGTAACATAATATGGCTATCTGAAATGTTTGAAATCATACAAGGAAAGTCACAGATATCGTCCTGTGTATTCTTGAATGAGATGTCCTGTTCGAAAGTTCTGTTTATATTCCAAAAACATGGTAAGTATAAAAATTTTAAATTTGGATCGCTAATTAGATTGTCACTTAATATTAAATTTTTAAATTCTTTGTGCCACCAAGGGCAGAGTCGCACATGTGAATTGAAAATAAAAGTAGTAGGTACTACAAACTTCATAATATCTACCCAAGAATATTTCGCAAAATTTTGTAAAAATTAGGAAACAAAGAGATTTTCAAATTAACAGAGCATTGAAAATTTTAGTTAATAAATGTCAGTGGGTCTGTCACAAAATTTGAAGTTGTAAAAAGGGGTCTGACTCTTCAAAAAATGTCATGTTGCACATTTTTTATTTGGCTTTAGAGACTAGTTGATATCTCAAAAGTGGAAAAGCTGCAAAAAACGATAAATTAATGCTTGATACCGTACAAGTTGGTTAATATGATTTTCTCAAATAATGTTTTGTTATAAAATCGTCTTATTTGGCCATTTCCTATAACCTCCTGAAAAGACACAGATTAAAATTGGAACACACGAAAACAATTATTACCCCATAAATTGGCAACTCTAACTGAGATGTCATGTCACGTTTATCTTTGCTACTGAACAGTAATTTCTTTAAATGTGAACTAAATGTTTTTTTAACTTTAGAAACTGCCAAGCGAATATTGAAAACCTGTTTCAAACTTTTATCCTGTATTTTGATGCCGATCTATTTCCGGTCGTATTTTTACAGATTTTTTTATTTTTTATTTTTGATATGGACATTTTGCAACATTGTGTTTACAGTATATGTACACAGTACGATCTATTGTTTCTGTCGTTCTCTAACAGTTATTTATTTCTTTGCCAGATTCGAATGATTCAAGCAAAATTCTGAAATTCTTATGTTTTAGATTGTCATAATAGAGTTTTTAAACCCCGGATAAAATATTGATAGAGAAATCTTGTATATATTTTTATTTTCAGCCCACGAAACAAGCACCCTTACCTCCAGTTCCTTCTTCGGGTAAGTCGAGACCACACCTAGAAATCTCAAATCCTATGCCATTGCGGCCGGCACCGCCCGTCTACAATGGCGCCAAAAGGGCGGCACCGCCGCGTCCCCGCGATCTGCCACCGGCGTTGCCACGACCTTCGGATACGTCTCCGTCGCCCGATCCTGCTAGCATAGGCAGTATGTCGTCATTACAAGACATCATTAAGGTAATAGATTGTTGACATTTTAAGTTTAGGGCGCTTTCTTTTATTCATCCATGCACTTCGATGAAAATCATCACTGACCAGACCCGTTGGCATGACATTGCCCACTTAACGGAAACTATACAGGGTGTCCCTGAAATGCTTGATCAAACATTTCTATTTATCGGCATATAAAATGTACGCAGTGTATTGTAAATATTTTTTTATAGAGCAACTGTATGCCTGGTGAAAATTTTACAAGAGACAAAAAAGTGTCAAAATAAAATCAGCTTGCGCCAGAAAAAAATTAAAGTCATTCATACAGGGGGTAACAAAAATATAAACGTTTATTTACGAACCAGAAGCCATTTTTAATATTTTCACGCATTTAAAAAAAAGATCCCACTTATGTCAAAACAGGCCATTTTATGAAATAACACTTAGTTTCAAAATTGATGAAAATTCATAAAATTGTTAGGAATTATTTTTAAAAAAATGATATTAATTTGAGAACTTTACCGCTCTGTAGCGGCAAGATTAAACAACGTTGGAGATAGGTAAGTTTTCCTAAAACGTCTTATTTTTGGTCAAGCGTTGCATAGTCATTTCAAGGGCACCCTATATAACAGTTACGATAACTTTAACTTTGGTACTAAACGGTAAATCATAAAAATCGCTCGATTGATAGAGTACATCAATAGTTGAAGTGTTGGGATTATAGAATACGATGCCACATCTATCGGTCAGAGAAAAAGCGCAAACTATGAAATCAGCTGTCATTGTTGAATAAAAGAACACGTTCTTAATTAAATTTGAGATTGTATAATCTTTATTCTTTAATAGCTTTATTTTGCCCATTTCGGTTTAGCCACACTGAACGGGAGTAATTTTTCTGCAATTGACCTTTTAATAACGCTCAACAGACCTGTTTTGGGTTATTAGTCACTTTTTGGCTCTATCACTTTTTTCATATGTAAGAGAAAAACGAATCAATCTGTATGAATGCACGAAATTACAAAATTTACTCGGCAAACTTGCAAATTTAGTGCCTTAACACAACAGTAACTTAACATTTGTACAGAGTATTTAAAAAAGCCGCTACAATATTTAAAGGGGTGATTTCTCAGGTCATTTTGTAAAAGAAATCCTATAAACATAGGTCCGGAAATGCATTGTTTCCAAGATACAGGGTGTTAAATTTTTTTTTGAATAACGGTTTTTGAAAAATAATTCAAATATCTTGTGACCGATTTTTTTAAAATTTGGTAACATCGTTTGTAGTAATGAGGAGCTAATTTGGCCCTAGCTAGATTAAAATGATTAAATCCGGTGGCGTCAGGGAAGGACATCTTAACCTTTATTGACAAAAGAAAGTACGCCATTGACTTTAATTAAATTTCTATATTTTTTTGGGATAAAGTAACTAAAAATACAACTTTTTTGTCTCTTGAATTTTCGTCGTTTTGCTTCATTTACGCGATAAAAAATAAAAACCATTTTATTGCATGTCCATTTATCATACAAAAACATTTTCAAATATTTTAGGAATATTTGCAAATAATTTAACTAAAAATAACTGTTTTATTCACTAACTTGCTAGATTTTAAATTAAATGGTAATGTAAATTTGAATGCGTCTCGTGATTAATCATTTTGTATTTGTCGAATTTGTTAAAATCCTTTATAATGAATCACTATATGAATGCCGAGATGATCGACATGCACTTCATTTATGGACTTGCTGAAGGCAATGCATTAGAAGCTAGGCGGTTGTAGATTGAAAGAATCCCTGACTGTATTGCTCTAGATAGAAAAATTTTCGAAAGTATTCATCGACGCCTTCATAAAACGGGCACATTAAAACGAAATGCAGGATTAAGAAGGCCAAGGACAGCAAAAACGGTAGACCTGGAAGAGAATGTGCTGAAATTATTAAAAAAGATCCAGGTATTTTATTCGAAAAATTACTGATGCTTTGAATATAAGTAATAGGATCGTTTGGCACATTCTTAAGGATAATTTGTTGTAACAATACCACATACAATGCGTTAAAGCACTTCTTTCTGCTGATTTTCCTCCATGTATTGCATTCTGTTAATGGCTTTTGCATACATTGGTGGAAATCCGTCAATTACTGATGTCGATTCTATTTACCGATGAAGCGAGTTTTTCAAGAAAAGCGATATGGAATTTTCGTAATAACCACTTATGGTGTGATGAAAATTTACATGAAATATCTGAAGATTGTTTTCAACATCAGTTCTCGTTGAACGTGTAGATTGGGATTATGGATGATTCCCTAATTGGACCGGTATGTCTGCTAAGAAGACTGACCGGAGAAGTGTTTCGTAACTTTGTTAAAATGCACACTCGTTGGATTTCTGTAGAATGTACCATTGGAAATAAAAAATGCAATGTGGTTTATGCACGAAGGCGCACCAGCACATTTCAGTCTGCTTGCTCGTGAGTTTTTAAAACAAACATACAGAAATCGCTGGATTCGGTGGTCGAGATGGACCTCATTTATTGTCAACACAATCATCGGATTTAAACCCCCTGGATTTTTTCCTGTGGGGCCACCTGAAGTCTTTGGTGTACGTTACTCTATTAGAAAATGTGGAGGACCTAAGGAATCGAATCATTGCTGGGTATAACTCAATTAGAAACGACCCTGGTGTTTTTGAGAGAGTTCGCCAGTCACTGAGGAGAAGATTGGATTCTTGCATCTCAGCTAGAGATAGTAATTTTTAACAGTTTTTGTAATTTTTGGTAGATAAGGAGAAATTGTGATAGTGGTATCGTAAACGAAGCAAAACGACGAAAATTCAAGAGGCAAAAAAGTTGTATTTTTAGTCTATGTAAGTCTTTATCTAAAAAAAAAGAAGACATTTAATCAAAGTCAGTGGCGTACCTTCTTTTGTCAATAAATTTGGTTAAGGCGTCCTTTCCTGACGCCACCGGACTTAATAATTTTAATCTAGTTCAATAAGGGATCAAATCAACCCCTTATTACTACAAATAACGTTACCAAATTTTTAAAAAATCGGTCAAAAGATATTTGAATTATTTTTAAAAAACCTTTATTTTAAAAAAATTTTGCACCCTTTATCTTGGAAACAATAAATTTCCGGACTTACGTTTATAGAAACTTTTTTTCATAAAATGACCTGAGAAATCACCCATTTAAATATTGCCGCACCTTTTTTAAACACCCTGTATATAATTTTCAACACGGCTATGAATATGGCTGCGATAGGAAATTTGCCGATTGTTCACTTTGTGAAGTAAATAACTTCCCCGTGGCAACTTAATAATATTATATGCTCGTCGAATATATATGTATGTGTGTGTCTTAAATTTCAGTGTAGCTGAATTGAAAACTAAAAGTCGAAAAATGTATTTTTTTTCTAATTTATTTATTAGGTGGGAAAACCAAAAACTACTTTATGACAGTTAGGGAAAATGAGAAGAAATGTGTTTACAATATGCCTTCATTCCAATTGACGTAGGTTTTATTGTGTTTGTGCTTCCCGTGTGAGAACTAAAATTTTACTAACAAACTGGCTCATAGATTTTTTTACACATATTTTGGAATTCGGAAAGCGGATCGTTTCGCTAAATTACAGCTTATCCCCAGAAAAAGATTCACTTTCTTAGTTGTAGAATATGACATATTTTTGTGATTCAATTCTTGAAATTCAAATGAAAGTAATACATATTCGACAAATGTATAAATTTCATAAAATTCTTCAATACGGAACATCAATCAAATTTAGAGAAGTATTTTAATAACCAGTTTAGAAAGGGCAAGAGCGCTTGATATGTAATAAAAGGTCTTTCAAAACAGTATTAAAGATCAAAGCATTGGTGAACTAACAAACGTTTTTGTACTTTTATTCTTTTAAAATAATAGTAGAAGATAACCAGAACTAACATAACGAAACATCCCTTTTAGTATAAAGACCCATTATTAATAACTTATAGTCAAGATACAAATTGTGTGTTTAACGCGTCGATTATGATTTTTATAGGTCTGGTGGACAAAATGTAACCGTAAGAGAGCAAGTCATTCTGACATTATGTTTGATATTAAGGTTATGATTTGTTACTCGTTTTTCTCAGGTTGTTTTGCAGAACGGCCTTGTTGTCACTAAATATCATAAATAAAATTCATTTCATAGCAAGGTATTAAATCAATTCGGCAAACCAAAATTGATACTGTAACCATTCATGAAAACAGCGTGACATACTTGAAAACTTCTCACGTCAATGACAATTGACAGAAGTGCAAATTCCTGAAGGACATAGACAGGTACCCCTTAGATTGAATATGTTGATAACGTTAATGCCTAGAAACGGGCAAGAAATGAAGCGTCTCAGGCAGTTACAAAAATCTCGCAGGTCAAAACAATTTTCCGGTGTATTTCTACAGCGCAGCATGTGCTAGTGCTATTTGAAAAATTACTGATTTGCTGACATCAATTAGTCAAATTAGACACATGCACAATTCACTCTTTTTAAACTTTATTTACCTGAACATGGATAGTCAAGTCAAGAACTTCTTAACCATTTTTTTCTTAAGCTACGTAAAAAGGATATTTTGTCTCATTGTAAAAATTGTTTTCTGTTTCATTAAGTACTTGAATTAAAATAGTAAATACTCAACAACCACCTTTGGGCATTATCAAGATATACCGCCTTGTGTCTTAAAATTTTCGCAAAGACTGAACATTTAGCCATTCATCCATTCAGCATTTCACGATTGTGGAACACATTTTTTGTTAAATCGGCGAATGAAGTATCTGTTTGAAATAAACATGGTCCACTACACAACCCTCGCGAATTTCGATTAAGCGATATCTTGTAAAAATACGACAGAGACATATTGGGATTTTACTCGTATCACTTTATTATTTCATAATTTTCATCCATCTAAATAATTTTGTCGATTTTAGAACAGAGTTTGCGCGAAGAACTTCCGACAAAACATGAGTATTTATAAAACTCGAAAATGTCACCGATGACATATTATAGCCAACAAAACAATTGAATCGGAAAGCTGCGTTACCGATGAGTCTTTAGTTACATGCGCAGTTAAGAGCATTCATGGCATATGTATAAACTCTAGAATCGATAGATCCTACGGCTCTCGTGTATTTTTTCAAATCCCATAAATTTCTGGATGTTTGTTAATTGATATTACTTAAGGCCGCGGGTGTATTTCGGTTCACCCGGTGAAATTGGACACTATCTCCTTCTTGTTTGTTTTTCTTATTTTTTTTCTCCTTAGGCTCGACCCAAGTTGCATTCGTTCCATCTTAACGAGGTGTCCGAGTCAGAGCCTTATTACTAAGCAATTATTATACATCTTTTATTAAAGAATTTTAAAGTAATTCCTGCCAGTGTTTTCTTATAAAAGGGAAAACTCGCGCGCACAGCATACTAGATTAATTTTGCATTAATATTTGAAGAAGTACGCAACTTTTTACCCAATAGTTAAATCTATACATGGTGCTCGGAAATAAGTGCGAGAGATTTTAGTGGGTGATTGCTAAGGTTTTTTTAAGTAAAAAAAATCATATAAACCCAAGTTCGAAAACATTTACTTTCCAAGATACAGAGTGTTAAAGTTCTTATACGGCCATGCCATTATATATTTTTAAGGAAAAAAAGGCATGCCAACGATTTTTTTCAAATGTTCCATTAATTGTTAAAAAAAAAGACCAAAATTATTTTGAAACTAAGTATAATTATAATAAATGTTGACAATGACTGCCCTCAGCT
Source organism: Euwallacea similis (assembly GCF_039881205.1). Taxonomy (NCBI): domain Eukaryota; kingdom Metazoa; phylum Arthropoda; class Insecta; order Coleoptera; family Curculionidae; genus Euwallacea; species Euwallacea similis. The sequence continues at coordinate 800,156 of NC_089625.1, forward strand.
GTGATACAAGAGTCCTAATCTTTTCGCCTAATTAACTGGCGTATTTGTTGAAATAATTTTTTATCTTGAAAACGGCTACATAAATGACAAAGCACTAAGAGGTTTTTTTTGTTAACAATTAATGGAACTTTTGAAAAAATCATTGGCGTGCCTTTTTTTCCTTAAATATGCAGTATATCAAAGTGAAACTCGTACACCTTAAAATTTTCTAATATGTCCTTCATGTTTGTTTGTTAAAGGATTATTTATATTTCTCTGTGTACATTTCGGAAAGAATAATCAAGAATGACGGATTCTTATCACAAATTTTTTCTTTCAATAACGTTTTTTCCTTGACCATTTTTCACGAAATATACATAGAAACGTATAAATAAATCTTAATAAGCAAACAAGGACATATTAGAAAATTTTAAGGTGTATGAGTTTCACTTTGATATACTGTATGTCATGGCATGGCCGTATAAGAACTTTAACACTCTGTATCTTGGAAACTAAGCGTTTTCGGACCTGGGTTTGTATGAACTTTTTTACTTAAAAAAAACCTCAACAATCGCCCATTAAAATCTTTCGCACTCGTTTACTAACTCCCTGTATACAGAGTGACATTTTAAAAACTTGCAAATTACTATATTTCAGAAATTAAAAAAGATTTGAAAAATTCCTCGAAACCATTTCTATAATAAGTAGATAGAACCAAAATTATGTACTAAGTAATCTACCCACGTCTACCCTCTAACCCTTAGGCACCCCAACTTTGTAATTTTAAATGACGACCCGCCACTTGTAATAAGTCATTCTAAATCTCTTTGAAAATGTTTTAAGATCGTATTAACTAACATCACAGTTGCTCAAGCAGTTATCAAATTGTTAAATAAAAAAAACTAAAAAATAAATATTCAGAATCATATTAAAGCGCAGACTAATATTTCCAATAATACTTTTATCGTTTACTCAAAAGTTGTGAAGAATTTAGAACTATTTACATTGATTTTTTTGTGGAGACACCTAAAACGTATTGTCTTTAAAACTTAGCCAGACTGGATCGAGGAGCTACAAGAAAGAATTATTCAGACATGCCGGGCTATATCGGAGAAAACTTTGGCCAATGTTTGTCGGGAATTTGAAAATAGGCTCTATTATTGTCTGGAAAATAGCGGACTTAATTAAATAAAAGGTAAATTCAGAAAATCTATTCCTTTTTTATTTCACAATTCGATAACTGCTTGAGCAAATGCGATGTTAGTTAATACGATCGTAAAGCATTTTTAAAGAGGTTTAGAAGAAGCTATTAAAAGTGGAGGCTTGGCATTTAAAATTACAAAGTTGGAGTGCCTAAGGGTTAGAGAGGGTAGATGTGGGTAAGTTAGTACATAATTTTTCAGCTTATTATTGAAACGGCTTCGAGGAATAGCCATTGCAAGTTTTTAAAATGTCACCATGTATATTAAAATTTGAGACGACCAAGTTAGACATCTTTATTTGGATACACTGTATACATAGAGTTTTAATCATATACATAAGTATTTACTTGTTTAATCGAGTTACGAGATTAAGATAAACCACGCCTCCTGTTTTGGCATGTTGGCACCTAACACGAGTTGTAAACTAACCTTGCAGTTGATTACTTCTGGCACAAATGTCTCTCATTAAATTTAACATTTTTGAAACAGGCAACAGAGGCGAAAAGCAGCCCCCGTCACTCAATCGCCAGCAACAACAGTTCGAATCTTTCCACCCCGCCATCGCCGCAGGCAGACCACCACAATAGTTCCAGTTACGACAGTTAAAATTATCTTAATAAACCCGAATGTCGACTTACCCCCCACCCCATTCACCCATTGACATGTCCCATTGTTCAACGTCAGCGGTAGTAATTTGGACCATTTCGGGAGTTTTATATAAGTAGAATTTTCGAATAATATGTAGTTGCCATTCCATACTGTACACGTTTCTCGTTATTTAGGCCTACAGTGGGTAACTGAAATGTCCTTTATTCCGGACCGATCCGGGCAAATATTTACGTTTGTTGAATGTGCCTTATCGAATTTGAGTTTTGACCCTTTTAATTGATTATATGTAATTGGTATATGTATGTTGACCGTTTCGTAAAGAAAAAAAGCAATAACTCATTTCATTTCTCACATGTACAGGACACTTCAGTTACCTAATATCAGGGCGAGTAGTTACCTCGAGTTTACGAATAAAACTAATTCACTGTTAAGATGATGATTACAATATTACGACAATTATCGTAGCATTAAGGCCTGGCACTGTACTTATTTCCTTTTTGTATGATATTTTTGTATTATTTGGATGCATTCTTAACGTTTAGTTGTTAGTCTTACGTAGTGGTAAGTATTGTAAAAATGCAAGTCAATTATTACGTATTCGTGTGGGATTATTTTTATCAATCCGGATAATTGGTGTAAAAAAGAAGCAGAAATGCGATTGGGCCGCTTGTATGAAGTAATTTCTGAAAATTCATTTTGAGTCGTAATTCTAATGACAATAACACCGCGCATAGACCCAAAAGTAACATTGATCGCTTCTGAAATAACCAAACGAACTGAAAAAATTCTAAATGAGTTGCAAGAAACAGGTGTTATGTACCTTTTATTAAATTAATTTGTGTTTAATTCTTTTCCATTATTAACATAAAGATATCGAGTTAAACTAGCAATTTATCGTAGAGTGTAGAAGTCACATTCGAGTAATATCCACCATGTTTAGGAATTAGAAGTAAACGGGCGCTCGTTTTAGTACCATTTCAGTTGAATATATTACAAAGACGACAATATGGTATTTGTGATAAGTGACGGAACTGTAGAATTTTTGTACTTTTCTCGGTGTTAAACAGTAACTATGAAGAAATTAGAGTCACTTTTCCAAATACACTACTTTATTTGGAGTTTTCTGATATTTTATTATGCAAGCATTTTTTTCTTGTTCAACTGGGAACTAAAGAAGTTATATATACCAAAAAAGGAAGATGCCTGCAAACAAAATCCCGACAAGGAGAAAATAAAGTGGTAGTTCCTGGACGAATATAATTTAGTTGTGATGAGATTAATAACGATTAAATTTTTACGAAGTATTCTTAAACACCCAATTAAATCGTTAAAAGTAATAATATACTATAGCTATTTATTTTATTAATAGAGTAATTTATATTAACAAAATATTATACAATTTAATAGTATTATAAACCTGAATTATGGTTGTGTTTTTCACTCTCTGTGTGTGTTATTTTGCTCTGCTTTAACTATCTACTTGTCATAATTTTCATGTTTATTTTTATTCCTGTATAATCTGATTCTACTATAGTAAAGATTTAAATCACAATGGATAATTTTTTCCCCATGCCTCGTGAACATATAAACGGAAAGTGTCACACAATTCTATGAATTTCTATTTGGTAGTTTGACACTTTAGAAAACGATAGTAATGGATTACCTGCAGTTAAAATAACAGTTGCGCTGTCATTTTTAGGCTCATGATCGACATTCCGTATGTTTAGAAAACTTCCTGTGCTTAGAATACTACAAAAAAGTTCTGGTTGGTAGAAGTGGTAGGAGGGTTTGACATCAGAAAAAATATCACCCAGTAGATTTTAAAATCATTTTGGCATTCCAATCATGGCATCCATTATAGTTAATCTCCAATAAAAAAATTCTGTGAATTATACCAAAAGCAAGAAATATTCAAAAATTAAATAAACCTGGATTTTAAACAGTACGAAATTTATAACAAATGATGTATTTGTTTTACTCGGCAATAACGCAAACTTGCCATTTTAACTACTTTCAATAATTTTGCGACTTTTTCGCCTGGTGATTATTTACCTTTGAAGACGAAAAAGTAACAAAATTATTGTCACAACGGGATTCATAGTCCAGTCGGGAGAAAGCTATGAAGAATCCGGGTCGAAGATAAAGCTATGAAAAACTTCCTGCTTTCTGTCATTCAAGATCTTTTTTCAATGGGAGAAAAGCAAATTTTTATAATTGAATTTCTTCCGATATTAAGAACCTCGAGATATGTTTGGTACATTTATTATGAAGGCTCCACAACATAAATTTATAAGGTTTTTTTTCTAGAAAATGGTAAATTTTGGTAGAAAATCTTTAGTTCGTTAAAGGTGGAATGAGGAGTAGTATTTTTGCAGAGGTAGTGAATATAAGCACCAAAAATATTACAAATACACAAGTAGATATACAAAGAGTTCTGGCTTAATAACGTTAGCGGGTAAGTGATGTCCGTTAACGTTATTTTGTGCAGTACGAGAACTCCCCGTGCGATTTGATGTAATTGAAAAAAGAGTGTCAATGGAGGATTGGAACCCGGTGCCGTTTTGTGAAGTGCGTATAAACTTCGATTTGTTTAATTAAAAAGATTACGTTCTGTGGTATTTAGATGAGACATTCGTCAGCTTTAGATTTAGAAACAGGGTAGGAACTTTAAGTTAAATACACTGACCACCAAGAATAAGGAGTCAACTGTAAAAATAGTTGTAGTTAAAAAAAATTATTATAATTTTTTATTTCATTTTATCTAGGGCTTTCCGCTATAATTAACGCACACTTTTTGTTATTTTATTGAAAAAACATTCTGACAAAAACGGGAAAGTGGTGAATGTAATAAATGCAATTTACGATTTTAACAAGTTTATGAACAAAAATAAAAAAATAAAAAATGAAAAATAAGACAATAATAGCGTGTATGGGCTCTAATTCGTCGAACTTCTGCACGTCGTCGAGATATGCTTTCAATGACGTTTTTCAACATTTGTTGATCGAGCTGTTCCCATTCTTTCAGGCGAATATCTTCGACATGTTGAAGATTTTTGAGTGGCTGACGGTGGAGCAAACGCCGTCCAAGTGTATCCCAAATATGCTCAATGGGATTTAAATCGGGACTCCTTGCTGGCCAATCTATAATCTCAATATTATGGACAGTAAGAAAATTTTGCACTATCCTGGGCGTGTGGGATGTAGCATTATCGTGCTGAAAAACAAATTCTAGACCCATATTTTCAGCAAATGGTTCAACAAGTGGCTCAAGAACTTCGGCGGTGTACCTTTGTGCCGTCATCGGACCTTGTCGAAAAACTACCAAATCAGTGGGGCCATTTAAAGTTATTCCGCCCCAAACCATAATTGAGCCGCCACGAAAAGCTTATTTTTCTTGAACTGTGAAATTTAAAAAGTACTCACCACTTCGTCTACACACTTTAACACGCCCATCAATATGGTTTAGAAGAAATCTAGACTCGTCAGTAAAAATAACATTACTCCATTGATTCATGGTCCAATTTAAGTGTTCTGCAAAGAAGCGCCTCGCTTTACGATGCGCAGGGCTTAAAAGGGGTATTCTAGTTGGCCTTCTTGCATTCATTCCACGTTTGCGAAGTCGATTTCGTGTAGTTTGAGTACTTACTCTAGAACCTGTAGCAATTTTTGAAAAAAGTACTACAATTTTCGGATACTCCTCGATGACAGTAATTTTATAAGGGTTTAAGTAGCTCATAACTAAATTTGCAGAAAAAGAAAATATTTAAAAAAAATAAATTGGGCGTTGATGGGTCAAAATGCTTGCAGGAGATTAAACTTTTTCTAGGTATTAGGACATATAGACAAAAAGAGCAAATTAGTTTAAAGGCTATATTTGCAAATTATTTTAAACATCTTTAATACTTTATTAACTATTAACTACCTTCGGACGATGTATTTGTGTTCGATTCCGAGGACTCGGACGTGCTTTCATCACTATAAAAAATACAATGATTCATTACACAACACAATATAAACTGCAAAACAGGTTGCATTCAAAATAATTAATAAGAGTATCTAACCAATACATTTAGCGAACAAAACTACAGTTAAACATCAATGACACTTATTAAATTTTCATTTCAACTATTTGCATAGGTACATGCTCATAACTGAAAGTTACTACAGTAAAACTCACTTAATACGAGATCACGGTTATAACGCCCAATTTATAAAACCCCGTTAAAAGTTCCATATAAACACGTGTATTTGTGTTTGGTTATAACGAGGTACCGTTTAGAAGGAGCACATTTGTAAGTTCTGATGAGAAATAACAGCAGTTTACAGAGTACATTGTCCATTTTAAACCAGAGTACCTTTTTTGTGTATTTTTAAACAAACTCTAAGAAAAACTGACCAAATATGCATTTTGTCCACGCACAAAAAAAATTTTCCGAAAAAATTTCTAGGCCACCCCTGCTATTTGGTTACCATAGCAACTAAAAATAATGTACTCATCAATAGTTGTTGCAACCGTCGGCCACATCTTGTGTACCAACTTTCAATAAAATCGCAAAAGCCCTTTGGAAGAAAATAATAGAAATATGTTTTTCCAAACCATCATAAGACGCCCTGCATCTTTTTTATTAAGCACTTTTGGACACACATTTATTTCATCGGAATTTCTGGCATAAAATAATGTAATCTACTTTCCATATTAAATTGGCACCATAATTTAGAAACAAATTCACTAATAATTAAGATAACGACACAAAACAACCCTCCTTGTTGGTAAGTTTAGATATAAATATAAGTCTAAATCAGTTATAGGACAGTTCCTATAAATAATTAAGAGCGTCAAAACGTTAATTATAGTAGTACCAAAACCAAGGGACGTTTTAATTATTTTCCTGCATCGAGGTACATTACACAATTTTCAAAATTTTTCCGGTAGTGGAACAGTGAACTTAGGAAATAGTCAAAAAAATGTTATTAATTGTGGATAACTGTCCCGCTCATTCAAAAGTTGAGAATTTAAAGCTAATTAAGTTATGTTCATTGACCCCAAATTGTACTTCCATTTTACAACCTATGGATTAAAGTGTTATGCATTCACTGAAGACTTCCTACCGTAAAATGCAACTTTTGGAAATGATAAAAAAATAGAACTAAGAGAAAAAATCACTATAGCACTTTTAGATGCTATTCTAATATCTGCGGCCTGGGAGAAAATTACTCCTGAAACAATTCAAAGTTGTTTTTCGACATGCAGGTTTTGGAAAAAATAATACAAATGACGAAAATGATTCTGATGATGAAGACAACATTCTCTTAGCACAACTTAGGCAACTTAACAATACTGCTTCAATATTAACAGATGAGCTACTTGAATTCATAAACGTTGATAACAAAGTAGAAACCTGGGAAGACTTAATGTTGAATAAAACAACTCTAATGACAATTAGATTTGAAGTCATTATACTTAAAATAAGTTAATAAGTAATTACCGCGTTAAAACAACTCAGTTTGGTTATTTATTTCGGCAGATCTAAAGCGGTTGTTGTTTGATTATTTTTCGGTGAGATGATTATTAAAAAACGGCATCACAAGCCAGTCCAGCTCCAGCAATCATTCGTATAAGCATAATATAACGGGAACAATCCCTTTTTTGTAATAGAAATGCGTTTATTAATAAAATAGTTATCACTGTGTCCACCTTTTATCCTTTTTATGGCAACACTTAAATGGGGCTGATATTTTCAAAACCATTGCCACTGATATAACTGAAGCAGTAAAAGAGAGTGAAGAGAATGACAATAAAGAAGGGGTAAATGCAATTCCATCATGTATCAAGGCCTTCGAAGCAGTTTCAATAATAAAAAAGTTTGTTATTTGTGAAGGTTTTGACGACCAACAATTACTAAACAGCATTTATTTTGTTGACCAAAAACTCGAGAATTTTTGTTTTGAAAAATGCAAATGTGCAAAATAAAACAAAATAACTGTTGAGTTATGGACATTTAAGCAATTAAAATCGTCAAAAACTTAATCAATGGTACGACTAAGATAAAGCTTTAGATTTATATTATATTTAGGTTTAAAGTGGGGAAGAGACACTATTCCTGAAATATGCTGATGATATGTTGTTGACGGTTTTAAGGTGCTTTTAGTAAAGCCATGTGTGTTACATACATATAGGGATGATACAAAATGGTATAGTAGTGTGGTGTGGACTTGCTTTCCAAGTGGTTTAGAGATGAAAAATAGATTATATAAAAGAAACCTATTTGTGTTATATTTTTCATAGCCTACTCCCTATAGTAACAATTTTTTTAAGGCTTTATAATTTTGTATACAATACACATGTAGATAAGTTGTGTGTTAAATAAAGTATGTAGGTACATATTGCATAAAAAACGTATTAAAAGCAGAATTTTTATACACATGACTTAAAGAAAATTTATTTTTGGATATAACAACCAACAACTATAACGACCTAATAGCCATGGTCTCTCCAATACCGTTATAACTAGATTGTACTGTATAATAAAATAAATAATAACATGTGTTGAGAGGCAATATGCTGGAATATCTTCTAAAGGAAGCAATAGATCAAAATTTGACAAGAATGAAAAAATTAAGATAAAAGAATATTTAGTTTAAAAAATTAAATACATTCACTATTGGCAATTACAAAAAAGAGTTGTGGGGGAGAAGGAGGGGGCAAACAAGTCTATGATCCTCCAAATTTCTCCACTCTAGTTAAAATTTTTTTAACTTAAATTATAAGAAAAGTGCATCTCATCGAACTGTGCATCACTGCTAAACTTCATTAAAATAGGTGAAGGAACATCAAAGTTATTAACAACTTCAACATCCTATATAGTGAGTATAAAGAGCTGAAGAAAAAAGTCTAATTACTTTTGCTCAAGGAATCTACAGTTAGCAGATTGACCTACTAATTTGCAACACCCTGTATATGCCTACATACATTGGAAATACAATCGACCAGATCCAACAAGCAATCAGTTATGGTAAGTAAATTGACTGTTCCCTTGGGTCCTTGTATTAAGCAAGTTTTACTGTATATTAAAAATTAAAAACGATGTAGAATGTTACGTACCCTATTAAGATTCTCAGTTTCTTTAAGATAATTTTTCTTTCTTTGGTAGATTTGAAATATATATATATTGAGGGTCTTCCAAACCTCTGAACAATCTTTATCCCTCTGTTTCCCATTTCATTCACACCTTCAAGACGGGGTTCATTTAACACGTTTCCCAAAATTAGTGGATCGTCTGGAACAATGGTTAAGACTATACTGTTAATTTGAATGAAGCCATAATATGACTCCCCATTCGTCTCTATTCTGACTCGTTTAGTATTCATGTTGGAAAGTCTCTGTTCATGAATATCTATCCAATCTTTAATACATGTGCTTATTTTATCTGAAAATTAAAAAAAATAAGGTTTTTTCACTTTTTTATAATTTAGGTATGCGTACCGTTCCCCATCTTGATTATACTCCAACAAAAAATTGCAAGCAGAAAGCGGTGTGGAGATTGTGTGTGCGTGTGTTTACCGATTGAGATGTCGGTGCACGCTCCAATGCAGTGTGCCCCTGGAGTGAAAGGGTTCGTATTGCGTTATAGTTCCCGGTGGATACACAGGAAAAATCAGTATTCAACCCGACAGAGAAACTGCTCCAGTAGATTAAACAAGCGCTTTTCCTACTAAACCACTTTATTTTGCACAGAATTAAGGTTTGCACTAATTATCACAGCTTAGTATCACTAATACTAAGGGTGACGTTGTGGTATTTTACCTCGAGAGAGTTCAGGGCAGAAAGAGACATTTTTGGGGTCGTTTTCCCTTTTAAAGGGTAACAACCCTCTTGGTTCGTTTACTACTGTCACCCGTCAATTGAGACTTCCTGACAGTATCACTTGCCGGTGCAGGTTCTTGGAGTGAACGATCTCTCGAGTGGTGCACCACAGCGGTACGACTTCAGACAACTGATCGAATTGTCCCGTCGTCCATGCGGGGAATCACTAGGCGTTTTCCATTGAGTGTCAGAAATAGGATTACCACACAGAATTCGTAAAACAGGAACTTTATGTGTTTTATTACGAACTTAGAATATACTTATACAGAGCATGTTTGTTACCAGTTGGAGTACATGTGGAGGGGGCGAGGCCCAAAAGAAAAAAGAGAGACCGTTGGTGGTGTGATCAACGGTTTTATAAGGTTTTTGATCGAACTATCCAGAATGTATTTCCGGAAACCGTTACGGAAAATGTTTTCCCGCCGTTGTTTTAGTTCTCTACAGAACCTAGATGTTGCTCTTGTTCGCGGTGCACTGTCACTAATAGACGGGTGATACTGCACCGCGCTGCTGGCTCCGCCACAGAATTGACAGTTGGCAGTCATGTCAGGAAGTCTCACTTGACGGGTGACAGCAGAGAACGAACCAAAAGGGTTGTTAGTCTTTAAAAGGGAAAACGACCCCCAAAAATCTCTCTTTATGCCCTGAACTCTCTCGAGGTAAAGTACTACAACGTCACCCTTAGTATTAGTGATACCAAGCTGTGATAATTAGTGCAAACCTTAATTCTGTGCAAAATAAAGTGGTTTAGTAGGAAAAGCGCTTATTTAATCTACTAGATCAGTTTCTCTGTCGGGCTGAATACTGATCCTTCCTGTGTGTCTACCAGGAACTATAACGCAATACGAACCCCTTTACTCCAGAGGTACACTGCATTGGAGCGTGCACCGACATCTCAATCGGTAAACCTTCGTTCATTCATTTAGTGGGCAATCATAATCTCAATCTTTCCCATTCCATTTAGTTTTATCTTTTACCTCACAATATTTTATTTTACATTGAGAAATAACTCTCATCCAACATTATAGGTTGTTTCAAGATTAAAGTGTTTGGCTCTTAGCTCTTTTTAAAACTGTGGTACTACTTTAAACTGTGATAATAAAAATTAACCGCCTCTCTTTTCAATAATAAGGAAATCCCGATAAGATAGGTACCTGAATGCAGCAGTTCTCAGATTATATTCAATGAACGAAACACACTTAGAATATCTTGACATTTTTGATAAAATAATCGAGAATTGCCATCACTTCTTTTTTCACCCTGTTCTACGCAAAAGGTAATTTTCCTCAGTTCGACATTGAAAGCTAGATTTTTAAATTCTTTTGCTTTTTACACCTGAGTAGGAAAAGTTTTGTTTTTTCAAAATTGGGGAGATTAAGTAGATATCGCAAATTATTATTCAAAACATTTCTTCTGTTCATAGGTGTCGAATTCTATATATGTTCAAAACCAAAATCAAGAAGGTCTTATATGAAATTCATTAAAACATATTATGTTGTGTATATCGCATCGTTTTGCCATGATAGTCTCTTAGTACAAATTACATTTCCCAACTAAATACATAAATAGTCATTTTCACGTGTTCTAATATATTTCTAAAATTACAAGTTACTGTTAAATAGATTCGTAACAAATCTCAGTTAATCGGTTATAACAAATTAATATCTAAATTCTAAAAGCGAATTGAAATTTTAAAATAGTAAAATAGTTTAATATTGAATGTTTTATCTCCATTTTTCTTCCACAAAGAACATCAGAGAAATTTTCGACCAGGGTTACGTAGACCTTACGGCCCAAGAGGAGGTCGTTTCGGTAGATACCCACCCCAACGTCCTGGTTGGAATAGACCGCCTCCAGCATGGGGCAGAAAAGATATGCGAGGACCGCCGGGGCAGTTTCGCCAAGGTGGACCTGTGGGATGGAGACAGCCACAAAGAGGTGAGGTTAAATACCTTCAATTTCCCGGTCAAAATATGTTCTTAATTAAATAGTGTTTTCGTTTATACCCAGCATGTATTTTACAATTGCTGTAGTAATAATTAAATAATTTTATTCGAACATATTTTTGAACATTTGTAACTAAGAAGACACAAAAATTCAGTAGATAGTATTTCCCCCTTTAAAACACACAAAGCCAACAATAGAAGCCTTATGTTATATAATTTTTATTATGCACCTCTATGTTATTGCATCTCTTGGATGGATAAAATCAGATTCTCCCTTTACTTATTTATGTATATCCCCATTTTATTATGCATCTATTATGCGTTACTCAGATATCGCTATTCACCTATTAGTTAAATTTCCCTCTAAATATTCCAAGACATCACTTGCTCGTAAAATTCATAACATTGTCCACATTTATCAAAAACGACAGTTGTGTAACTGTTGTAAAACTTTTGATGTCATTTACCATTTAAATGTATTTTAAAGATAACTTGTCACTCATCAAAAGTTCTGACAGTTACTCGTCTATCAATTGGGGCCAATCGCTAATATTTAAACATATTTGCAAAATGTGGATTTTATTTGACATGAAATATAGAAAATAAACAAACATAATGCATCGAAAAAATATTTGGATTCAAAAAGTAACAATTTTTTTTTCTATTTATTTTAACATTTAATTGTATGTAGAAGTTCACGAACTTATTTACTAATGCATTGGTCATTCATACTCAAAGGTGTCTGCAGTTTATTGGTGATGCCAATTTCCAACACAATTGGTCATAACAATAAATACATACTTTTCAGTTACTATTTCCAATTATTTTAAAACGGGTGTCACTAATTGAATTGGGTTTTGGGTAACGAGATTAGAAGAAGTTTAGTGTTTTTTATTATTACTTTACAAACCGATCGCTTTTCGCACGACTTCAATTTCTATTAGTCCTCATATAGTTTTTATTGGAATTAAGTCCAGAGGAAAAAGAGTAATAAATATTTATATTAAAACGCTTTCTGGCGTTCTTGAAATCATTTCCAAAAGGCAACTTGTGCATTGAAGATTCTAGATAATTTTAGATCAATATCTATTCATGCAACGTGCTCTAAATTGTATCGATCATTTTTAATATACTTGTTATATTACTTGTGAGAGTCTATGCTTAAATCTTGCTCATTCTGTGTTAAAGAGACTTTATATAGACCTGCCCATGCATTATATTTTTATTTTTATTAACCAAAGTTAAAATCTTTTGTCATTTCGTATTGAAGTAAATTTTTTCTAAATAAGTCTTTTTTGGTGAGGCAGATCAAAACCGACCTCGTGATAACCGTATTGGTGGTGGATACGGAGGCGGACGTAATAATCAGGGCGGATATCGCAATAATCAAGGCGGCCAACGCAACAACTCTTGGCAAGGCAACGGAGCCGGAGCTTGGGGATCTGGCGGCAATCAAGGAGGTATGAAAAAATAATTTCATTTTTATTATCAGTATTATCGAATTTTACATATTACCAATATTCTTAACGAAAAATATATTACCGGCAGTTTTGCATCACTAACAATAGTTGATCGGACTAGTTCTGAGAGCTGTGGGCTGCGTGTCTATGTAAAACATGTAACACAAAACTAAAACAAGTTACATCATATGCAGTTATTCCCTATAGGTTGTTTTTTTAGAGTTTTATTTTCACGTTTAGGTTGGAATGCCTCTATGTATGGCTCTCACGGATATGGTGCGTGGAATCAGAATAACCAAACTGCCCAACAACAGGCGGCATGGAAGTACGGTGCCACACAGAATACATACGGTAACCAAGGACAACGTGGATATGGAGGATCTCAAGGTAAGATCACTGATGCACAGGATGTTCCAGATTTCTCCTAATTATAGTTTTCACTTAATCAAGCGATATCTTGCCTCGCATTACCTTTTGGCATTTTATTTAGTATTTTTGTCTTGTCTAGTGTGTCATGCAAGCAAGGGCTTGTTGCTAGATATATTTTTAGAGGTAGATTATAGGTAGATTTTTTTGAAATTTTAATGTTTGTTTACCATAAAGTCTCTAAGTAGATAACTGAAAGTTTTCTAAATTATCTGGCGCCTTTGAGAAAAGAAGCCATTTCTTACCTTTCTGGAAATTTTCAAGTTTGGGGTATTTAAAAGGGAGTCATTTTTCTTAAACTACGATGCCAAATAAACCCAACTACATATATACCATTGATAGTGACATCAGAGTCATAACCGAGTTTGTGATTCAAACTTTCGATTTCGCTTCTAATTTCATTTGTTGTAAGTTTCTGGTAGACTTATTACGAAATTATTAAATATTCAACATACCAATATAAGCATGGACAATACAGTACATAACAAATAGTCTTGAATAATGAGGCTAGAGTAGAGATCTGTCCGGAAAAAGTACCAAATTGTCATATTTCATCAATCGGTATGTCGAAATTAATAGAAAATTGAATGCCTCCCACGTCATTATCCCATATTACTTTTATTTTAATCCCATATTGATATTAAATTGTTGATAGAGTAATATTCAGTGTGTCAACGAATACTTTATTATAGTCCTCTTCCATTTAACTAGACAGATTTTGCTCAAATTATGGTTATAGCTGTAGTACACAGCGTGGATGAAAAAATTAGAGCAAAGTCAATAAAATCTGTATAGTGCGTTCCGACATATCAAACGTCGTGATTGTCGTAAATATAACGTCATTTCCTCTTTTTTATATTTTTAAAGGTAATCAAGGCTACGGAACACAGGCTGGATACGCTGCTCAAGGCGACTACGGTCAGGGTTATGGTCAAAGCTGGAACTATTACGGACAGTATGGTCAACAACAGGGTTGGGGAAATCAACAGGTAAGGTTATTCTTCCTAACTGCCACAAGTTTGTGTAAGTGGAAATAAAAAATTACCTCACGTTTCGAATAGAGGTGCAGTGCGATACATAATAAATAAAAAGTTGTCCGTTTCGAATTTCAGTGGTTAGAGAGGCACAACTAACTCGCAACCATAAAAAAAATGCCAGCCTTATGTAAATTCAAATCTTAATCAAATTACAAAATTTTGAATTCAGATTTTTATTAGTGGAGTATTACTTCAAAAATACATCAAAAAGTGTTTCCTTGTTTAAATCACTTTTTTGCGAACGCAAACCTTGTCAAAGGATCTATTATTAGTATGCCTAGTTTTATTAATAGCATTTCTTGTTAAAAGTAATATATTAGGTGCAAGAGACCGTTATCCCCCAGTTTCTTTAGATTTTTATTACTCTAATAATTTCTTTGTGGATTGAGGGCTCATATTGAAAAAAAAATCCCTTGACAGCATTTGCATTAAACCTACTTGATTTTATTTTAAGCAACCCTCTTTTCTTCCAGCCTTTTGCGAACTCGTAACTATAATTTTCGTAATTAAATTTTGCTTCCATTAATTGTCAAATTCTTGACATTATTCCTTCTTTTTTCTTTCAGAAGAAGCAATAGATCATCTCTTTTTGACCACCATTTAAAAACTTGGAAGTATCCGTCATGAAACACTAGTCATTGTTTGACAGTGGTGAACTTAATAAGCTCTTTATGAAAAAAAATATATTGTGAGAGAACCGAACATTAAAATTAGCTTAGTAGATTAGAGTCTGTACGAATCTTTTGGTAAAAACAAAAGATTAAAAATAATTTCTGGGATATCCCTACAATGCTATAGAATTAATAGTTAGTTTGTTTCACTTCAATTAATTTTGATATCCATTGAATAGTATATTTAATATCATTAAAGCATCTCCTAAAGATAGTGTCACGTTTTTGTGAGTGTAAAATTAATTTTTTTTTATAGCGATATTATTATTGGTTTCCACTGAATCGTTACTTTAGAAGAAAGTATCAAATGATAACCTTTTTTGTGGAACTTCTTAGTGATAAGAGGTTTTTTCAGATGTATAATTTTATTACAATTGGCCAACATTTTTTTCGTACATTATGTATATTCAATTTTATAATAGGTTAAACCCTCATATTTCCGTCGTACGGTCAAACATTTTTAAGTACAGTAGTATTAATCTCACTCTGAGATATTTATAGTATACAAATTAAAAGGTTTTGCTAAAAAATTGAGTCTTAATTATCGAACCTTCCTTGAAGTGTCGCACCTTAATGTCCATATTCTCCGTTTGCATCCTGTCATTTGTGCACTCCACTTGAAGTATAAGTTCAGCGTTAATAGTAATTTCATGCGGCATAATGCTTCAAACTAGGCTTAAAAAAGTATCGTATGCGTCTGCGTAGGTTTTATGGAAAACTGATAGTCTGTACGGAAGAAAAAATATTTTAAAATGCTAAATAACTCGGTAGCCAACGAAAAAAAAAACTTCAGCTTGCTCGAATCTTCAAATTATGGCAGAATTTCCAACACTAATATCAGACTGTTACACAATTAAACCAAAAAACAATACAAAATGCTTGAGAGTCCACAAATCGACAAAAAACTGAAATTCACTAAACACGTTCGAAGTATGAGAATTGAAGTTAATAAATGGACAAAACACTGCAAAAAATTCAAGCAAGATGAAAAGACCATCGTCACAAGTGGTCCATTGGAAACTTTGTTTGCCTTACAAGGCAAATAAGACAATCCCGTTGCCCTTTCCCTTCAATCACTACAAGAAAAATTCCAAATATTTATATGTAAATGAAATAGGTGTAATAGTAAAGTCGATATCCCCTTTTTCCGAAACTATAACTTTATTATAAAATATATCTAAGTGTGTCTCAAAGCTAGACACTGGAGATTCCACACTTGGATATCAAGCTGCTTTCAATCATGACATTCTGCCGAATATTAACAATATGAATATCAGTAAGACCAATAGAAGAGCGCTGTGATTCTGATGAAATTAAATTTAAGGGTTGAATATATTTATATTTAGTCTATATTTAATTATATAATAAAAGTCTATATTTATCTGAAGGATTTTGGAATTTTATTGTTAGTGTAAAATTTTAGTTGTAGTAGTAGTAATAATCTTGATTTCAATTAATCAATCAAGGAATCAAGAATTACAGAAACAGGCTACCGACCTATTGATCTTTTTACCCTCTTAACATCTTATGTAATTTACAATATGGTATATTATGGGTATGCACTATTTACAATGGTGTTCATACTTATTCTAATATACTGTATAGTGTTTACAATACTTGTTGGCTCTGTTCCAGTACGGTGGATATTGGCTAAACAAAACAGGATTATCTTGTTTGCCTTGTTAAGCAGAGAGGGATCAGGATGGTTCAATTGTGAGAGATGTTTTTCCATTTTGTTTATAAATTCGCTAGTTTTTCTTTTATCCTCGTCAGATTTGTACCTTCGTATATCATTTGATTGGATAAACTGTATAGTGGTGAGAATTTTATTTTATTAGTATCTTTATTGTCAGTAATTTTTGTGTAAATGGTTTACCTACTATAGTTAAGAAGTTGTGAAAGTGTTAAATTTGTATACTCTAAACACATACGAACACTATATTAATAAGTTCTTGTTTTTAAGCTTCCATTTTTTCAATAATTAATTTATGTAAAAATGCACTTTATGTCAGGCATACGTGGTAACAAATTTATCTGATTAACAAGCGTGCTGTTGTTGCCTATTTATTATTTATATATATTGCTTAATGCCTATATTGCGCTAGATCACTTAAGTTAGAGGACATATTCCCTTCGGTAGATTCTATACTACGTCAAACGGCAAAATAATATGTGAGGGTTTTATTTGAAAAATGATTGAAAACAGTTTTGAAATGTACAATTTTTACAAGCTAAACTTGGATTATAATAGAACATGGTACATAATAGAACTTTTTCTTTATTGTATAGTATTTTTATATAACTGGCAATAAATTTAATAGCACACTATGACTACCAAAGAATTCTTAGATTATATTTAATTTTTTTGGGTCACAGCAGGTATATTTTTCAGCTTTTAATTTATGTTTCTTTAAACTACTGAACTCTTCAACACCTAAATGAAATTCGTAGTTCTAGTGGGTAGTGTTTCAGGACCCTGTATAAAACACATTAGGTATACAACTTTGGCCAAAATTATTTGCCACCCCTTTCAATTCTTAGAAATTTAATTTTTTTTTAACTCTAAGAAATTATTTTGTATTTTATTATTAATCGGTGCGATCACCTGAATAACGTAAATAAAGCATACCATCATAAACATGCAAGAACAAATCGCGACACGATAACAGCAACAAACTTGAATTTTATTCGGTCACTGGTAGTGTGCACATCCACATCGATTAACAATTATTAGCTTATAGTCGTTTATTCTAAAGAAAACTCTTATTTTTTGACAAAAATGCCAAAAACGAGAGAATTAGATTTAGCAAAACGTATAAAAATTCAATTACTTTTTGAGGAAGGTAAAAACAAAACACAAATGGCAAAAATAGTCAAGTGTCCTCATAGTACTGTAAGAAATACATTAAAACGTTATAAAACATCAAAGTCATGAAAATTTAAAAAGAAGTGGAAGAAAACGTGCTACAAGTGTAAGAGAAGATCGGCAATTGGTGCGCACTTTACAAAATCGGAAAGACACATCTTCTGAGCTGGCTGTAAAATTATTCGGGGGCACTGAGAAAAGTTTCTGCCAGAATTGAAGTCGTTTCAGGAGACGGCTTCAATATGCAGGGCTCAAAGCTCAAAGTTGTAAAGCGAGGAAGAAACCGTGGCTGTCAGAACATAAAAATTTCATTGGAGGATTTGTCAAACATCATGTGGTCGGACGAGTGTAACTTCGAGGTATATTTGTTTCAATTACATTACAGTAATAGAGAAGCAAGTAAAATTCCTATTAGTCGTCCTTTAAATATTCAATGATTTTTGTAATAATTTAAGGTTTTTGGTACCGCGGGTGCAACCTTTGTTAGACGCAGAATAAGTGAAGAATACAAGCCAGAATATATCATACCAACCATAAAACACGAAGAACGAAGTATAATGGTATGGGGTGGTATGTCGGTACACGGGGTGGGCGAAATCGTTGTATGTGAGGGCCGAATGGATTCAAAAAAATACATTCAAGTACTGGAAACGGCACTAGAACCGTCTTTCAATAAAATGTTTGGTGACACCAACATGGATGACGTTCGTTTTCAGCAAAACAATGAAGTGGTTCTCGGATAATGGGATTGAGGTCATAGATTGGCCTCCTCAGTCGCCGGACCTCAACCCCATTGAACATCTTTGGGCGATACTGAAGCGCAAACTTAGAGAACACTCTATTACATCAAAGGAATCACTAAAAAATGTTTTGATTCGAAAGTGGCATAATATTACTCCACAAGAATGCCGACGTTTAGTGACAAATTTACCCAAAAGATTCGCCGCTGTTATTAAAGTTAAAGGGTT
Organism: Euwallacea similis; assembly: GCF_039881205.1. NCBI lineage: Eukaryota > Metazoa > Arthropoda > Insecta > Coleoptera > Curculionidae > Euwallacea > Euwallacea similis. Next base: position 819,184 of record NC_089625.1, read on the forward strand.
TTCTACTAAATATTAATGTTTAATATTTTATTTTAATAAATATAACAATACAATTAATAAAATATGTTTTTTTAATGGATTGCAAAAGATCAATTGGCTTCGGGACTTGAGGATTCTGGCGACTCGGACGTGCTTGAGTCACTACAAAAAATACAATAATTCATTACACAACACAATATAAACTGCAAAACAAGTTGCAATCGAAATAATTAATAAGAGTATCTAACCACTACATTTAGCAAACAAAACTACAGCTAAATATCAATGACACATTAAATTTTCATTTCAACTATTTGCATAGGTACATGCTCATAACTGAAAGTTACTACAGTAAAACTCGCTTAATACGAGATCACGGTTATAACGCCCAATTTATAAAACCCCGTTAAAAGTTCCATATAAACATATGTATTTGTGTTTGTTTATAACGAGGTAGTACCGTTTAGAAAGAGCACATTTGTAAGTCCTAGTGTAGAAATAACAGCAGTTTGCAGTGTCTCATGCTTAATCATTTTTCTCGAAAACAGTTCATTATCGATTTTAAACCAGAGTACCTTTTTTGTGTATTTTTAAACAAATTCTAAGAAAAACTGACCAAATATGCATTTTGTCCACGCACAAAAAAAATTTGCCGAAAAAATTTCTAGGCCACCCCTGGCTATTTGGTTACCATAGCAACTAAAAATAATGTACTCATCAATAGTTGTTGCACCCGTCGGCCACATCTTGTGTACCAACTTTCAATAAAATCGCAAAAGCCCTTTGGATGAAAATAATAGAAATATGTTTTTCCAAACTATCATAAGACGCCCCATATCTTTTTTTATTAAGCATTTTTGGATACACATTTATATAGAATTTCTGGCATAAAATAATCTAATCTACTTTCCATATTAATTTGGCACCATAATTTAGAAACAAATTCAATAATAATTAAGATATCGACACAAAACCCTTCTAATTGATAAGTTTAGATATAAATATGGTCTAAATCAGTTATAGGGCAGTTCTTATAGAGAAATAAGAATGTCAAAACGTTAATTATAATAGTACCAAAACCAAGGGACGTTTTCATTATTTTCTTGCATCGAGGTACATTACACAATTTTCAAAATTTTTCCGGTAGTGGAACAGTGAACTTAGGAAATAGTCAAAAAAATGTTATTAATTGTGCATAACTATCCCGCTCATTCAAAAGTTGAGAATTTAAAGCTAATTAAGTTATGTTCATTGACCCCAAATTGTACTTCCATTTTACAACCTATGGATTAAGGTGTTATGCATTCACTGAAGACTCCCTACCGTAAAATGCAACTTTTAGAAATGATAAAAAAATAGAACTAGGAGAAAAAATCATTATAACACTTGTAGATGCTATTCTGATATCTGCGGCCTGGGAGAAGGTTACTCCTGAAACAATTCAAGGTTGTTCTTCGACATGCAGGTTTTGGAAAAAATAGTACAAATGACAAAAATGATTCTGATGATAAAGACAACATTCTCTTAGCACAACTTAGGCAACTTAACAATAACAACAGATAATGAGCTACTTGAATTCATAAATGTTGATAACAAAGTAGAAACCCGAGAAGACTTAAATGAGGCTGATATTTTCAAAACCATTGTCACTGATATAACTGAAGCAGTAAAAGAGAGTGAAGAGAATGACAATAAAGAAGGGGCAAATGCAATTCCATCATGTATCAAGGCCTTCGAAGCAGTTTCAATAATAAAAAAAATTTGTTATTTGTGAAGGTTTTGACGACTAACAATTACTAAATAGCATTTCTTTTATTGACCAAAAACTCGAGAATTTGTTTTGAAAAATGTAAATGTGCAAAACAAAATAAAGTAACTGTTGAGTTATGGACATTTAAGCAATTAAAATCGTCAAAAACTTAATCAATTGTACGACTAAGATAAAGCTTTAGATTTATATTATATTTAGGTTTAAAGTGGGGAAGAGACACTATTCCTGAAATATGATATGCTGTTGACGGTTTTAAGGTGCTTTTAGTAAAGCCATGTGTGTTACATACATATAGGGATGATACAAAATGGTATAGTAGTGTGGTGTGGACTTGCTTTCCAAGTGGTTTAGAGATGAAAAACAGATTATATAAAAGAAACCTATTTGTGTTATATTTTTTATAGCCTACTCCCTATAGTAACAATTTTTTTAAGGTTTTATAATCTTGTGTACAATACACATGTAGATAAGTTGTATTAAATAAAGTATGTAGGTATATATTGTATTAAAAATGTATTAAAAGCAGAATTTTTATACACATGACTTAAAGAAAATTTATTTTTGGATATAACAACCAACGGCTATAACGACCTAATAGCCATGGTCTCTCCAGTATCGTTATAACTAGATTTTACTCTATAATAAAATGAATAAATTTAAAAAAAATAAATAATATCATGAATTGAGAGGCAATATGCCAGAATATCTTTTAAGGGAACTGATAAATCAAAATTTGGCAGGAATGAAAAAATTAAGATAAAAAAATATTTAGTTTAAAAAATTAAATAAATTCACTATTGGCAAGCACAAGAAAGAGTTGTGGGGGAGCGAGGGAGGCACGTCTATGATCCCCCAAATTTCTCCACTCTGGTTTCAAATTTTTTTGCCCAACTTATAAGAAAAGAGTGTCTCATTGAACTGTGCATCACTGCAAAATTTCATTAAAATAGGTGAAGGAACATCAAAGTTATTAACAACTTCAACACCCTGTATAGTGAGTATGAAGAGTTGAAGAAAAGTCATATAAGTAAAGTCTAATTACTTTCGCTCAAGGAATCTGTAGTTAGCAAATTGACCTACTAATTTGCAACACCCTGTATATGCCTGCATAAGTACACATACATACATTGGAAATACAATAGACCAAATACAATAAGCAATTAGTTATGGCAAGTAAATTGGCCTTTCCCTTGGGTCCTTGTATTAAGCAAGTTTTACTGTATATTAAAAATTAAAAATGAGGTAGAATGTTACATACCTTATTATTATCCTTATTTTTGTAATGATATCATTCCGTTCCTGGGGTGACCTAAAGTAAATTGTAATTGATGGTTTATCATGCCTTAGTAATAGTGTTATCCCTTTCTCCCCCACCTCGTTAACCCCATTGAGGCGGGGTTCGTCTAAATAGATACCCGAAACATGGGAGTCGTCAGGTATAATAATTAGAAATGTTTGTGTAATATGAATTGAGCCATAGAATGACTCCCCGCTACTGGTTTCCACTCTTGTTCGCTTTCTAGACATGTTTGAAACTCGCCGTTCTTGAATTTCAATCCAATCTTTAATACATGTACTTATTTTATCTGAAAATTAAAAAAAAGAAGGTTTTTTCACTTTTTTATAATTTAGGTATGCGTACCGTTCCCCATCTTGATTATACTCCAACAAAAAATTGCAAGCAGAAAGCGGTGTGGAGATTGTGTGTGCGTGTGTTTACCGATTGAGATGTCGGTGCACGCTCCAATGCAGTGTGCCCCTGGAGTGAAGGGGTTCGTACTGCGTTATAGTTCCCGGTACATACACAGGAAAGATCAGTATTCAACCCGACAGAGAAACTGCTCCAGTAGATTAAACAAGCGCTTTTCCTACTAAACCACTTTATTTTGCACAGAATTAAGGTTTGCACTAATTATCACAGCTTAGTAACACTAATACTAAGGGTGACGTTGTGGTATTTTACCTCGAGAGAGTTCAGGGCAGAAAGAGAGATTTTTGGGGTCGTTTTCCCTTTTAAAGGTTAACAACCCTTTTGGTTCGTTTACTACTGCCATCCGTCAAGTAAGACTTCCTGACAGTGTCACTTGCCGGTGCAAGTTCTTGGAGTTGTCGGGTTTATAGGTGTTTGCGTTTACCGATGGGATTCGGAGTAACGCAGCGTGTTGTTGGTGCGAACGGGGTGATCTATTCTCCCGTTACGAGTTGAACACGCTCAAGAGACCAGTATTCTAACCCGGCAAAGATACTAGTCATAGATACAAAATACGCGCTGATACTACTCGACTGTCTTTATTTACACAAAACTATTGCTACGTTTATTATCACAGTCTGTATGTTCTATACCGAGGGTGATAATCGTGGTACGTTACCTCGAGAGAGCTAGGAATAAGAGTATAAGAGTTCAAGAGCTTAAAAGCTTTTTGGTATAAGAGCTTAAAGGTACGAGAGGCTAAGTGTGTAAGAGAGATTTTAAGGGTCTTTTTTGGTTTTTATAGCTAACCAACCCTATCGCTATTTCCGCCCCTGCTACTCGTCAACTGTCACTCCTGTGAGTGTCACTTGTCGGTGCAGGTTCTCGGTGTGAACTACTCTCGAGTGTATAATGCACCACAACTCCAAGAACCTGCACCAGCAAGTAACACTGTCAGGAGGTCTCACTTAACGGGTGACATCAGAGGACGAGCCAAAAGGGTTGTTAACCTTTAAAAGGGAAAACGACTCCTAAAAATTTCTCTTTCTGCTCTGAACTCTCTCGAGGTAAAGTATCACAACATCATCCTTAGTATTAGTGATACTAAGCTGTGATAATTAGTGCAAACCTTAACCCTGTGCAAAATAAAGTGGTTTAATAGGAAAATAGCGAATTTAATCTATTGGATCAGTTTCTCTGTCGGGGTGAATACTGATCCTTCCTGTGTGTCCACTAGGAACTATAACGCAATACGAACCCGTTCACTCCAGGTGCACGCTGCACTATTGCCGACATCACAATTGGTAAACGCACGCACACATAACCTCGACACCGCTTTCTGTTTGCAATTTTTTGTTGGAGTATAATCAAGATGGGGAACGGTACGCATACCTAAATTATAAAAAAGTGAAAAAACCTTCTTTTTTTTAATTTTCAGATAAAATGAATACTTGTGTCAAAGATTGGATCGAATTTCAACAACAGAAACTTTCAAATATGAGTATCAAACACGTTAGAATTGAAACTGGGGAGGATTCCTATTATAGCCGCCTTCGGATTACAAAAAAAATCCTCAGCATTCGTCCAGATGATCCTCAGAAAAGACCATATTTTTTCGAAGAATGCCACCTCAACGGAGTTGACGAAGCGGGAAGTAAGGGCATCAGAATAAGTGAAAGATTTGGGAAACCATCGTTCCTTATTTATTTTCGTTCAACAAGGGAACGAGATATGGCACTTCAAAAAATTAGGATTTTAATAAGGTATGTAACATTCTACCTCATTTTTAATTTATAATATACAGTAAAACTTGCTTAATACAAGGACCCAAGGGAAAGGCCAATTTACTTGCCATAACTGATTGCTTATTGTATTTGGTCTATTGTATTTCCAATGTATGTATGTGTACTTATGCAGGCATATACAGGGTGTTGCAAATTAGTAGGTCAATTTGCTAACTACAGATTCCTTGAGCGAAAGTAATTAGACTTTACTTATATGACTTTTCTTCAACTCTTCATACTCACTATACAGGGTGTTGAAGTTGTTAATAACTTTGATGTTCCTTCACCTATTTTAATGAAATTTTGCAGTGATGCACAGTTCAATGAGACACTCTTTTCTTATAAGTTGGGCAAAAAAATTTGAAACCAGAGTGGAGAAATTTGGGGGATCATAGACGTGCCTCCCTCGCTCCCCCACAACTCTTTCTTGTGCTTGCCAATAGTGAATTTATTTAATTTTTTAAACTAAATATTTTTTTATCTTAATTTTTTCATTCCTGCCAAATTTTGATTTATCAGTTCCCTTAAAAGATATTCTGGCATATTGCCTCTCAATTCATGATATTATTTATTTTTTTTAAATTTATTCATTTTATTATAGAGTAAAATCTAGTTATAACGATACTGGAGAGACCATGGCTATTAGGTCGTTATAGCCGTTGGTTGTTATATCCAAAAATAAATTTTCTTTAAGTCATGTGTATAAAAATTCTGCTTTTAATACATTTTTAATACAATATATACCTACATACTTTATTTAATACAACTTATCTACATGTGTATTGTACACAAGATTATAAAACCTTAAAAAAATTGTTACTATAGGGAGTAGGCTATAAAAAATATAACACAAATAGGTTTCTTTTATATAATCTGTTTTTCATCTCTAAACCACTTGGAAAGCAAGTCCACACCACACTACTATACCATTTTGTATCATCCCTATATGTATGTAACACACATGGCTTTACTAAAAGCACCTTAAAACCGTCAACAGCATATCATATTTCAGGAATAGTGTCTCTTCCCCACTTTAAACCTAAATATAATATAAATCTAAAGCTTTATCTTAGTCGTACAATTGATTAAGTTTTTGACGATTTTAATTGCTTAAATGTCCATAACTCAACAGTTACTTTATTTTGTTTTGCACATTTACATTTTTCAAAACAAATTCTCGAGTTTTTGGTCAATAAAAGAAATGCTATTTAGTAATTGTTAGTCGTCAAAACCTTCACAAATAACAAATTTTTTTTATTATTGAAACTGCTTCGAAGGCCTTGATACATGATGGAATTGCATTTGCCCCTTCTTTATTGTCATTCTCTTCACTCTCTTTTACTGCTTCAGTTATATCAGTGACAATGGTTTTGAAAATATCAGCCTCATTTAAGTCTTCTCGGGTTTCTACTTTGTTATCAACATTTATGAATTCAAGTAGCTCATTATCTGTTGTTATTGTTAAGTTGCCTAAGTTGTGCTAAGAGAATGTTGTCTTTATCATCAGAATCATTTTTGTCATTTGTACTATTTTTTCCAAAACCTGCATGTCGAAGAACAACCTTGAATTGTTTCAGGAGTAACCTTCTCCCAGGCCGCAGATATCAGAATAGCATCTACAAGTGTTATAATGATTTTTTCTCCTAGTTCTATTTTTTTATCATTTCTAAAAGTTGCATTTTACGGTAGGGAGTCTTCAGTGAATGCATAACACCTTAATCCATAGGTTGTAAAATGGAAGTACAATTTGGGGTCAATGAACATAACTTAATTAGCTTTAAATTCTCAACTTTTGAATGAGCGGGATAGTTATGCACAATTAATAACATTTTTTTGACTATTTCCTAAGTTCACTGTTCCACTACCGGAAAAATTTTGAAAATTGTGTAATGTACCTCGATGCAAGAAAATAATGAAAACGTCCCTTGGTTTTGGTACTATTATAATTAACGTTTTGACATTCTTATTTCTCTATAAGAACTGCCCTATAACTGATTTAGACCATATTTATATCTAAACTTATCAATTAGAAGGGTTTTGTGTCGATATCTTAATTATTATTGAATTTGTTTCTAAATTATGGTGCCAAATTAATATGGAAAGTAGATTAGATTATTTTATGCCAGAAATTCTATATAAATGTGTATCCAAAAATGCTTAATAAAAAAAGATATGGGGCGTCTTATGATAGTTTGGAAAAACATATTTCTATTATTTTCATCCAAAGGGCTTTTGCGATTTTATTGAAAGTTGGTACACAAGATGTGGCCGACGGGTGCAACAACTATTGATGAGTACATTATTTTTAGTTGCTATGGTAACCAAATAGCCAGGGGTGGCCTAGAAATTTTTTCGGCAAATTTTTTTTGTGCGTGGACAAAATGCATATTTGGTCAGTTTTTCTTAGAATTTGTTTAAAAATACACAAAAAAGGTACTCTGGTTTAAAATCGATAATGAACTGTTTTCGAGAAAAATGATTAAGCATGAGACACTGCAAACTGCTGTTATTTCTACACTAGGACTTACAAATGTGCTCTTTCTAAACGGTACTACCTCGTTATAAACAAACACAAATACATATGTTTATATGGAACTTTTAACGGGGTTTTATAAATTGGGCGTTATAACCGTGATCTCGTATTAAGCGAGTTTTACTGTAGTAACTTTCAGTTATGAGCATGTACCTATGCAAATAGTTGAAATGAAAATTTAATGTGTCATTGATATTTAGCTGTAGTTTTGTTTGCTAAATGTAGTGGTTAGATACTCTTATTAATTATTTCGATTGCAACTTGTTTTGCAGTTTATATTGTGTTGTGTAATGAATTATTGTATTTTTTGTAGTGACTCAAGCACGTCCGAGTCGCCAGAATCCTCAAGTCCCGAAGCCAATTGATCTTTTGCAATCCATTAAAAAAACATATTTTATTAATTGTATTGTTATATTTATTAAAATAAAATATTAAACATTAATATTTAGTAGAAAACCCTTTAACTTTAATAACAGCGGCGAATCTTTTGGGTAAATTTGTCACTAAACGTCGGCATTCTTGTGGAGTAATATTATGCCACTTTCGAATCAAAACATTTTTTAGTGATTCCTTTGATGTAATAGAGTGTTCTCTAAGTTTGCGCTTCAGTATCGCCCAAAGATGTTCAATGGGGTTGAGGTCCGGCGACTGAGGAGGCCAATCTATGACCTCAATCCCATTATCCGAGAACCACTTCATTGTTTTGCTGAAAACGAACGTCATCCATGTTGGTGTCACCAAACATTTTATTGAAAGACGGTTCTAGTGCCGTTTCCAGTACTTGAATGTATTTTTTTGAATCCATTCGGCCCTCACATACAACGATTTCGCCCACCCCGTGTACCGACATACCACCCCATACCATTATACTTCGTTCTTCGTGTTTTATGGTTGGTATGATATATTCTGGCTTGTATTCTTCACTTATTCTGCGTCTAACAAAGGTTGCACCCGCGGTACCAAAAACCTTAAATTATTACAAAAATCATTGAATATTTAAAGGACGACTAATAGGAATTTTACTTGCTTCTCTATTACTGTAATGTAATTGAAACAAATATACCTCGAAGTTACACTCGTCCGACCACATGATGTTTGACAAATCCTCCAATGAAATTTTTATGTTCTGACAGCCACGGTTTCTTCCTCGCTTTACAACTTTGAGCTTTGAGCCCTGCATATTGAAGCCGTCTCCTGAAACGACTTCAATTCTGGCAGAAACTTTTCTCAGTGCCCCCGAATAATTTTACAGCCAGCTCAGAAGATGTGTCTTTCCGATTTTGTAAAGTGCGCACCAATTGCCGATCTTCTCTTACACTTGTAGCACGTTTTCTTCCACTTCTTTTTAAATTTTCATGACTTTGATGTTTTATAACGTTTTAATGTATTTCTTACAGTACTATGAGGACACTTGACTATTTTTGCCATTTGTGTTTTGTTTTTACCTTCCTCAAAAAGTAATTGAATTTTTATACGTTTTGCTAAATCTAATTCTCTCGTTTTTGGCATTTTTGTCAAAAAATAAGAGTTTTCTTTAGAATAAACGACTATAAGCTAATAATTGTTAATCGATGTGGATGTGCACACTACCAGTGACCGAATAAAATTCAAGTTTGTTGCTGTTATCGTGTCGCGATTTGTTCTTGCATGTTTATGATGGTATGCTTTATTTACGTTATTCAGGTGATCGCACCGATTAATAATAAAATACAAAATAATTTCTTAGAGTTAAAAAAAAATTAAATTTCTAAGAATTGAAAGGGGTGGCAAATAATTTTGGCCAAAGTTGTATACCTAATGTGTTTTATACAGGGTCCTGAAACACTACCCACTAGAACTACGAATTTCATTTAGGTGTTGAAGAGTTCAGTAGTTTAAAGAAACATAAATTAAAAGCTGAAAAATATACCTGCTGTGACCCAAAAAAATTAAATATAATCTAAGAATTCTTTGGTAGTCATAGTGTGCTATTAAATTTATTGCCAGTTATATAAAAATACTATACAATAAAGAAAAAGTTCTATTATGTACCATGTTCTATTATAATCCAAGTTTAGCTTGTAAAAATTGTACATTTCAAAACTGTTTTCAATCATTTTTCAAATAAAACCCTCACATATTATTTTGCCGTTTGACGTAGTATAGAATCTACCGAAGGGAATATGTCCTCTAACTTAAGTGATCTAGCGCAATATAGGCATTAAGCAATATATATAAATAATAAATAGGCAACAACAGCACGCTTGTTAATCAGATAAATTTGTTACCACGTATGCCTGACATAAAGTGCATTTTTACATAAATTAATTATTGAAAAAATGGAAGCTTAAAAACAAGAACTTATTAATATAGTGTTCGTATGTGTTTAGAGTATACAAATTTAACACTTTCACAACTTCTTAACTATAGTAGGTAAACCATTTACACAAAAATTACTGACAATAAAGATACTAATAAAATAAAATTCTCACCACTATACAGTTTATCCAATCAAATGATATACGAAGGTACAAATCTGACGAGGATAAAAGAAAAACTAGCGAATTTATAAACAAAATGGAAAAACATCTCTCACAATTGAACCATCCTGATCCCTCTCTGCTTAACAAGGCAAACAAGATAATCCTGTTTTGTTTAGCCAATATCCACCGTACTGGAACAGAGCCAACAAGTATTGTAAACACTATACAGTATATTAGAATAAGTATGAACACCATTGTAAATAGTGCATACCCATAATATACCATATTGTAAATTACATAAGATGTTAAGAGGGTAAAAAGATCAATAGGTCGGTAGCCTGTTTCTGTAATTCTTGATTCCTTGATTGATTAATTGAAATCAAGATTATTACTACTACTACAACTAAAATTTTACACTAACAATAAAATTCCAAAATCCTTCAGATAAATATAGACTTTTATTATATAATTAAATATAGACTAAATATAAATATATTCAACCCTTAAATTTAATTTCATCAGAATCACAGCGCTCTTCTATTGGTCTTACTGATATTCATATTGTTAATATTCGGCAGAATGTCATGATTGAAAGCAGCTTGATATCCAAGTGTGGAATCTCCAGTGTCTAGCTTTGAGACACACTTAGATATATTTTATAATAAAGTTATAGTTTCGGAAAAAGGGGATATCGACTTTACTATTACACCTATTTCATTTACATATAAATATTTGGAATTTTTCTTGTAGTGATTGAAGGGAAAGGGCAACGGGATTGTCTTATTTGCCTTGTAAGGCAAACAAAGTTTCCAATGGACCACTTGTGACGATGGTCTTTTCATCTTGCTTGAATTTTTTGCAGTGTTTTGTCCATTTATTAACTTCAATTCTCATACTTCGAACGTGTTTAGTGAATTTCAGTTTTTTGTCGATTTGTGGACTCTCAAGCATTTTGTATTGTTTTTTGGTTTAATTGTGTAACAGTCTGATATTAGTGTTGGAAATTCTGCCATAATTTGAAGATTCGAGCAAGCTGAAGTTTTTTTTTTCGTTGGCTACCGAGTTATTTAGCATTTTAAAATATTTTTTCTTCCGTACAGACTATCAGTTTTCCATAAAACCTACGCAGACGCATACGATACTTTTTTAAGCCTAGTTTGAAGCATTATGCCGCATGAAATTACTATTAACGCTGAACTTATACTTCAAGTGGAGTGCACAAATGACAGGATGCAAACGGAGAATATGGACATTAAGGTGCGACACTTCAAGGAAGGTTCGATAATTAAGACTCAATTTTTTAGCAAAACCTTTTAATTTGTATACTATAAATATCTCAGAGTGAGATTAATACTACTGTACTTAAAAATGTTTGACCGTACGACGGAAATATGAGGGTTTAACCTATTATAAAATTGAATATACATAATGTACGAAAAAAATGTTGGCCAATTGTAATAAAATTATACATCTGAAAAAACCTCTTATCACTAAGAAGTTCCACAAAAAAGGTTATCATTTGATACTTTCTTCTAAAGTAACGATTCAGTGGAAACCAATAATAATATCGCTATAAAAAAAAATTAATTTTACACTCACAAAAACGTGACACTATCTTTAGGAGATGCTTTAATGATATTAAATATACTATTCAATGGATATCAAAATTAATTGAAGTGAAACAAACTAACTATTAATTCTATAGCATTGTAGGGATATCCCAGAAATTATTTTTAATCTTTTGTTTTTACCAAAAGATTCGTACAGACTCTAATCTACTAAGCTAATTTTAATGTTCGGTTCTCTCACAATATATTTTTTTTCATAAAGAGCTTATTAAGTTCACCACTGTCAAACAATGACTAGTGTTTCATGACGGATACTTCCAAGTTTTTAAATGGTGGTCAAAAAGAGATGATCTATTGCTTCTTCTGAAAGAAAAAAGAAGGAATAATGTCAAGAATTTGACAATTAATGGAAGCAAAATTTAATTACGAAAATTATAGTTACGAGTTCGCAAAAGGCTGGAAGAAAAGAGGGTTGCTTAAAATAAAATCAAGTAGGTTTAATGCAAATGCTGTCAAGGGATTTTTTTTTCAATATGAGCCCTCAATCCACAAAGAAATTATTAGAGTAATAAAAATCTAAAGAAACTGGGGGATAACGGTCTCTTGCACCTAATATATTACTTTTAACAAGAAATGCTATTAATAAAACTAGGCATACTAATAATAGATCCTTTGACAAGGTTTGCGTTCGCAAAAAAGTGATTTAAACAAGGAAACACTTTTTGATGTATTTTTGAAGTAATACTCCACTAATAAAAATCTGAATTCAAAATTTTGTAATTTGATTAAGATTTGAATTTACATAAGGCTGGCATTTTTTTTATGGTTGCGAGTTAGTTGTGCCTCTCTAACCACTGAAATTCGAAACGGACAACTTTTTATTTATTATGTATCGCACTGCACCTCTATTCGAAACGTGAGGTAATTTTTTATTTCCACTTACACAAACTTGTGGCAGTTAGGAAGAATAACCTTACCTGTTGATTTCCCCAACCCTGTTGTTGACCATACTGTCCGTAATAGTTCCAGCTTTGACCATAACCCTGACCGTAGTCGCCTTGAGCAGCGTATCCAGCCTGTGTTCCGTAGCCTTGATTACCTTTAAAAATATAAAAAAGAGGAAATGACGTTATATTTACGACAATCACGACGTTTGATATGTCGGAACGCACTATACAGATTTTATTGACTTTGCTCTAATTTTTTCATCCACGCTGTGTACTACAGCTATAACCATAATTTGAGCAAAATCTGTCTAGTTAAATGGAAGAGGACTATAATAAAGTATTCGTTGACACACTGAATATTACTCTATCAACAATTTAATATCAATATGGGATTAAAATAAAAGTAATATGGGATAATGACGTGGGAGGCATTCAATTTTCTATTAATTTCGACATACCGATTGATGAAATATGACAATTTGGTACTTTTTCCGGACAGATCTCTACTCTAGCCTCATTATTCAAGACTATTTGTTATGTACTGTATTGTCCATGCTTATATTGGTATGTTGAATATTTAATAATTTCGTAATAAGTCTACCAGAAACTTACAACAAATGAAATTAGAAGCGAAATCGAAAGTTTGAATCACAAACTCGGTTATGACTCTGATGTCACTATCAATGGTATATATGTAGTTGGGTTTATTTGGCATCGTAGTTTAAGAAAAATGACTCCCTTTTAAATACCCCAAACTTGAAAATTTCCAGAAAGGTAAGAAATGGCTTCTTTTCTCAAAGGCGCCAGATAATTTAGAAAACTTTCAGTTATCTACTTAGAGACTTTATGGTAAACAAACATTAAAATTTCAAAAAAATCTACCTATAATCTACCTCTAAAAATATATCTAGCAACAAGCCCTTGCTTGCATGACACACTAGACAAGACAAAAATACTAAATAAAATGCCAAAAGGTAATGCGAGGCAAGATATCGCTTGATTAAGTGAAAACTATAATTAGGAGAAATCTGGAACATCCTGTGCATCAGTGATCTTACCTTGAGATCCTCCATATCCACGTTGTCCTTGGTTACCGTATGTATTCTGTGTGGCACCGTACTTCCATGCCGCCTGTTGTTGGGCAGTTTGGTTATTCTGATTCCACGCACCATATCCGTGAGAGCCATACATAGAGGCATTCCAACCTAAACGTGAAAATAAAACTCTAAAAAAACAACCTATAGGGAATAACTGCATATGATGTAACTTGTTTTAGTTTTGTGTTACATGTTTTACATAGACACGCAGCCCACAGCTCTCAGAACTAGTCCGATCAACTATTGTTAGTGATGCAAAACTGCCGGTAATATATTTTTCGTTAAGAATATTGGTAATATGTAAAATTCGATAATACTGATAATAAAAATGAAATTATTTTTTCATACCTCCTTGATTGCCGCCAGATCCCCAAGCTCCGGCTCCGTTGCCTTGCCAAGAGTTGTTGCGTTGGCCGCCTTGATTATTGCGATATCCGCCCTGATTATTACGTCCGCCTCCGTATCCACCACCAATACGGTTATCACGAGGTCGGTTTTGATCTGCCTCACCAAAAAAGACTTATTTAGAAAAAATTTACTTCAATACGAAATGACAAAAGATTTTAACTTTGGTTAATAAAAATAAAAATATAATGCATGGGCAGGTCTATATAAAGTCTCTTTAACACAGAATGAGCAAGATTTAAGCATAGACTCTCACAAGTAATATAACAAGTATATTAAAAATGATCGATACAATTTAGAGCACGTTGCATGAATAGATATTGATCTAAAATTATCTAGAATCTTCAATGCACAAGTTGCCTTTTGGAAATGATTTCAAGAACGCCAGAAAGCGTTTTAATATAAATATTTATTACTCTTTTTCCTCTGGACTTAATTCCAATAAAAACTATATGAGGACTAATAGAAATTGAAGTCGTGCGAAAAGCGATCGGTTTGTAAAGTAATAATAAAAAACACTAAACTTCTTCTAATCTCGTTACCCAAAACCCAATTCAATTAGTGACACCCGTTTTAAAATAATTGGAAATAGTAACTGAAAAGTATGTATTTATTGTTATGACCAATTGTGTTGGAAATTGGCATCACCAATAAACTGCAGACACCTTTGAGTATGAATGACCAATGCATTAGTAAATAAGTTCGTGAACTTCTACATACAATTAAATGTTAAAATAAATAGAAAAAAAAATTGTTACTTTTTGAATCCAAATATTTTTTCGATGCATTATGTTTGTTTATTTTCTATATTTCATGTCAAATAAAATCCACATTTTGCAAATATGTTTAAATATTAGCGATTGGCCCCAATTGATAGACGAGTAACTGTCAGAACTTTTGATGAGTGACAAGTTATCTTTAAAATACATTTAAATGGTAAATGACATCAAAAGTTTTACAACAGTTACACAACTGTCGTTTTTGATAAATGTGGACAATGTTATGAATTTTACGAGCAAGTGATGTCTTGGAATATTTAGAGGGAAATTTAACTAATAGGTGAATAGCGATATCTGAGTAACGCATAATAGATGCATAATAAAATGGGGATATACATAAATAAGTAAAGGGAGAATCTGATTTTATCCATCCAAGAGATGCAATAACATAGAGGTGCATAATAAAAATTATATAACATAAGGCTTCTATTGTTGGCTTTGTGTGTTTTAAAGGGGGAAATACTATCTACTGAATTTTTGTGTCTTCTTAGTTACAAATGTTCAAAAATATGTTCGAATAAAATTATTTAATTATTACTACAGCAATTGTAAAATACATGCTGGGTATAAACGAAAACACTATTTAATTAAGAACATATTTTGACCGGGAAATTGAAGGTATTTAACCTCACCTCTTTGTGGCTGTCTCCATCCCACAGGTCCACCTTGGCGAAACTGCCCCGGCGGTCCTCGCATATCTTTTCTGCCCCATGCTGGAGGCGGTCTATTCCAACCAGGACGTTGGGGTGGGTATCTACCGAAACGACCTCCTCTTGGGCCGTAAGGTCTACGTAACCCTGGTCGAAAATTTCTCTGATGTTCTTTGTGGAAGAAAAATGGAGATAAAACATTCAATATTAAACTATTTTACTATTTTAAAATTTCAATTCGCTTTTAGAATTTAGATATTAATTTGTTATAACCGATTAACTGAGATTTGTTACGAATCTATTTAACAGTAACTTGTAATTTTAGAAATATATTAGAACACGTGAAAATGACTATTTATGTATTTAGTTGGGAAATGTAATTTGTACTAAGAGACTATCATGGCAAAACGATGCGATATACACAACATAATATGTTTTAATGAATTTCATATAAGACCTTCTTGATTTTGGTTTTGAACATATATAGAATTCGACACCTATGAACAGAAGAAATGTTTTGAATAATAATTTGCGATATCTACTTAATCTCCCCAATTTTGAAAAAACAAAACTTTTCCTACTCAGGTGTAAAAAGCAAAAGAATTTAAAAATCTAGCTTTCAATGTCGAACTGAGGAAAATTACCTTTTGCGTAGAACAGGGTGAAAAAAGAAGTGATGGCAATTCTCGATTATTTTATCAAAAATGTCAAGATATTCTAAGTGTGTTTCGTTCATTGAATATAATCTGAGAACTGCTGCATTCAGGTACCTATCTTATCGGGATTTCCTTATTATTGAAAAGAGAGGCGGTTAATTTTTATTATCACAGTTTAAAGTAGTATCACAGTTTTAAAAAGAGCTAAGAGCCTTCTCAATGTAAAATAAAATATTGTTAGGTAAAAGATAAAACTAAATGGAATGGGAAAGATTGAGATTATGATTGCCCACTAAATGAATGAACGAAGGTACAATTAAAAAAATATATATAAGTAGACAATTTTTTGCTTTTAGCCGCAGTTAAGCACCTCGATTTTACCAGTTAAACGACCGTATTCAACTGGACTTAAGATCACGTTTTCTCCGAATGCTTCCCATAATACTTACTTCTATTGTGTTGCCATCTCTTGAAGTAGCCCTTCTTGTTTGCTTCTTCATTGTACTCCTTAACTTTCTGTTTCGCTTCTTCCTCGTTCAAGTCGGGAAAAATCAGTTCTTCCACCCATTCGCATTTCTGGGGAAGCTCCATTTGCGCTAAAAAATATTATTGGATAATAACAACATACAGGAGCGGTTTTACCGGGAGAGAAAAAATCTATTTGTCCATGCCAATGTTACATTTCATTCCTTTGTTATTTATGAAATGTAATGGATGATTAGAAAAGCATGTTACCTTTTAGTTGCTTGGCCGATGAAATGATATTTCTACAAGATAGGCACCCAGTTAGACGTAATTAAATCTCAAAGTTATTATTAAAAAAATTTGATAATTTAAAACCAATCGGACAGAGAAAGAATTAATGGTTCTTTATAAAACTGGGTACATGTATCGAATAGCCTTATTTCAGTATATGAGCAAATAGCTAAAACTTTTCGTGCCTTTGGTTGGAACGTATTTTTTGCTTGCCATAATCCTGGCTCGCTTTAATAAATGTTGTGCACCCAATAAAGTTGAATAAATTAATAATTGAAATAGCAATAAAAGATCGAATTCTACTGCCACAGAAGAGCAATCTCAAAATCGATTTTGCCAAACTTCTTATGGATCAAATACCAAATTATTATTGTGTAACATTTCTTTACTTAATAAGACAAGCTACTAGAGAAAAGTTATAAGACCGAACATCTGTTCCTAACAAATAAATGATTTTTTTTATCTGCTTGTCTTTGGATAAGAGTGTTTTTTTGATTGATAGTTTTCTGGCAGCTTCTGACGTTAGTCTTAGTTATGAAACAATTCCCTTATTTCTGGTGCTGATAACATTAAAGAGACGTCAAAAATATCCGTTGACGAGTAGCTAAATAACTATTACATTGTGTTCTACCGACCAACTTAGGACCAAAGTTTGGCATTATTTTAGTAGACATAAACACACTCCCAAAACTTTCTCCTTAACCATGCGGCTTTTAAAAAGCTAATTTTTGTTATTTATCAATATAAAATGGATTACTTTGCCGAACCCTGCGCTTGGAATTTATAACTAATTGTAACTCTTAAATTTCATTGGTCCGTTAAAAAAGTGTTTCAAGTATAAAAAGATAAAGAGTAATAATGCGATGTTTCTTTATGTTTTAATAACATTAGAGCTTCACATCAAACCTAACAACGTAAAATTATGCCTAAAATTTCAACCCCCTGGCTTTATCAAGAGAGCCCTTATATACATATATATTTTAGAAACTTGAGATTTCCACTAAAAAATAAAAGTGATGTAAGAGTCCTCTAGTATTCGTTCCTTTAACACTGGCATGGACAAAGACAGTAACACAAATAACCCAAGAAATTCTACGAAAAATAATCATATTATAAGGAGATAGTAGGAAAAAACGAGAAATCCCACAATATGAATATTCTTACAGGAGGATACGGTGTTATAAGCACCTGAAAAAAAAATTAAGGACAATATTTTCGTAAGAAATCGATCATCAAATAGATAAAGAAACGTTAAATGTGTTAACCCTAAAATACTAAGTAAAATCATTCAAAATAATTGCCATGCATTGTTAAGATTTCTTAATGTAATTCTTAAAGTACAATTGAATAATTATTGTACTGTATTTCAATTTTTTCCAAAGACATGGCAAAAAATTCGAAGAAAAACATATCACAATTAGATACCTTTGAGGTCGTACATAGTAGACTCGGGTACACTTTTACCATAGTCGTTCTCCTGGTCCAATTGCCTACGCGCATGTTCCTCATCGTCGCAAACTACGATAACCGCCTTTCGGTTGAAACCTTCGAAGTTGCGCAGTTTGCGCTTCTGTGCATTCGGGAACACGTTCGTCTACCACAATATACGCTCAGAATTTAGTTATTGCCCACTATCAGTTGGCTATTAATTATAATTTTAATCCCACCCGCCCCCCACCCCCCATTCGTTTGATAGGAACAAGGTTTACAACGGGCGCATTGCAGCTTTGAACGAAACTTCGACACGGTTACCAATGAAACAAAGTGAACATTAAATTAACCCCGTTCTGCCACATATTTTAAGATAATATGGTTAAATTGCTATAATAAGCCACAACTCTCAATACAAAACTCTGATATTAATGAGCAACTAGGTTGCTACCTAGCGCATAAAATATTGTCATACTTACGACAGTTTTTTACTGATCAAATGTCGTTTACTTTAATTATGGGCGCCTTATCTGCACATTGCGAATAAACTTGCATTTGTGGTACTAATGTACTTTTTGTTCCTTTGTGGGGTGGCCCAATTCCAAATATAGCTACAGTTGTGGCATGCCCCTACAGGGCTTTATCGGTGGAGGCTTCCTACAAAAATACTAATAAACAAGTCAGTTGTATTATTTCTAACTCAGAATTTCGAATATTTAAATATTAGATAAACTTGCGTTGGCCTCTTTAATATTTTGCAGGAAATATGTGATGTCGGAGAATCAGCTATTTGCTGTAAAATGTCTGAGATGTAATGCGTTAATATTTCACAAATACGTGTTCTTTATCAATATTCAGCTGCAGAAAAGCTTTCAAGTATTCTCTAATAATTATATGCTCCATCTTTTCCTACACTCCAATTGGCCAACTTAACTTACATCTCAATATCCTGGAACGTAACCTTCTAATTGACTATTTCCCTACATAGTGTAAATGGGAATGATTCAATGTGTTGGTCTCTATCCTCTTGAAGTGAGTATCTAATCGAGTAGCCGTCACTAAGAAATATATTTCTCCCCCTTTAAATGCAGTCGAATTTCAATAAGTCGACCTGCGATAATTTGAATTAACACGACTGTCACTGGAACCATAAGTCTAAACAGCGTGTAATTTTTTACTTGATAACTCGAACTTCTTTTACTCGAATATCTTGATAACTCGAAAATAAACTTTTACATTTGATAAGTCGAATTTTCTGGGGAATTCCTTAGCTATACGGGTCTGTACTGGTTTATTTACAGCGAAGAAATGCAGACTGTTCGGTTTCTGCCCTACATGAGTTAATACTTATCGAGTATATTTTGTTACTGAATTGAATATTTATAATAGTGTGTTTACTTGTTTTGTTTATTACATATTTGTTGCAATATGTCATTGAAACGAACGTTGAAAACTATATATTGAAGAAAAGTTCCGACTTATCGAAGAAGTAGAAACTAGTTCTGGAAAGAAAGATGTAGCTGTGAAGTATGGCATTCCAGCAAGTGCACTGTCTACTATTTTAAAGAATAAACAAACAATTATTAACACGATTAAAAATAGATAGATTAGTGGAAGTTTAGAATAGTTTAAGTCAGCAAGAAGTCAGAATTTACTTGTATCCGAGGTGTTAATTAAACAAGAAGGGTTCAAATTTAGTCAAAAACTGGAAGAATCGAACTTAAAAGTAAGTACAGGTTGGTAAGATAATTGGAAACGAAGGAGTGTATTGATTGTCCACCACGATAGCTGAGAAATTAGGATTTAAAGTTTTTTTCTTAATTTTAGATCTGGTGTGTGCCATAAGGCTTGTGGAGAGAACAGTGATATGAGTGAGGAAGACTGTATTAAATGAAAACGTGACATATTACCTATTTATCTGGAAGGTTATCAAGCCCATGATATATTTAATGCAGATGAAACGGTCTTGTTTTTCAAATATCTCCCAGATAATACCTTAACTTTTAAAAATAATAAATGCCACGGTGGAAAGCATAGTAAATGGAGAGTTACATTGACGATGGGCGCAAAGACGGATAGATCAGAAAAATTAAAATTACTCTTGATAGGTAAAAATCAACCCCGTTGCTTCCGACGAGTCAAATGGTTGTCGCTCAATTACAAAGCAAATGCAAGGGTGTGGATGACAGCAGAACTTTTCGAAGAATGGTTATTTAAGTTAGACAAACAATTTTGAGACCAGAAAAGAAAAATTATTCTATTTATTGAAAACTGTCAGACCTATCCAAAAGACGTCTAAGAAAGTTTAAAATGTATCAAACTTGCTATTTTCCTTCGAATATGACATCCGGATTGTACTTGATCAAAGAGTGATACAATACAAAATATAATATAAAATGTCATTATCATCGCAGAATTCTGAAAAAAAAACCTTAAAATCCTTAGAAGAACAAAAAAACCAACATTACGTTAATGGGCTATGTTGATGAAATAACTAATACATGAACCATGGATGTAAAACCTAAGACAATTTCTAACTGTTTCAAAAACGCGAGTTTTGGACAATTCTATGAGTGGGATAAAGAAGATGAACTTCCTTTGATTTTCTTAAGTGAACATTTGAATGAAAAAAGTGAAGAAAAAATTCAACTACAAATGGAATGTGAAACTTGAGAAAATATCAGAAATATTCAAGGTGTCACCTTTGATGATTTTATGCATGTAGATAACGACATTGCTACTTCTGAATATCTTACAGATGAAGAAATTATGGAACTTTTCAGTTCTGAAACAGAATCTGTGCTGTTGGAAAGTAATAAAGATGACAGAGAAAGTGATGTAATGGAGGATGACTTGGAGTATGATTTGCAGCAACCACCATTAAATGAATTTATTGCAAATTCAATAAGTATTTTGTGTTCATATTTAAAAAACAATGAACATACAAATGATTTTCTTTATAACAGTTTAAATAATATTACAGCTTTTTTTTGAAAATTAAAATTAAAAAAAATACATATCAGTTGCAAATAACCCAGGTTTTTAAATAAAAATAAAATTATGTACGCCCACAACTCACATTTTACGTTATGTATGTATAATGTTTTAGTATGTTTGTATGTTCGATACTTTCACAGGTATAAATTTAAAATACTTACATATTATGTGTTTTATTTTATAACCCGAAGTCTTGATAACTCAATTTGTTTTGTGGCAAGTCGCTATTCGAGTTATCGAAGTTCAACTGTAATACCTAATAAACTTTATTAATTATTTATGCCTAGCTTGAGGCCTCAGCACGGTTACTCAAGGACTTCTTCTATTATACGGTCTCTCCATCATTACTAGTATGGAGATTTTTAAGCATATTAACCATTAAGCACAACAAAACTTATGAGATATACGCCTAGAACTTATCACATAAACCGACAGAAAAGGCTATCCAGCCTTATTTATAATAATAATAAAAGCCGTAAGAAACAATTTCTGCTGATAAATGACCACACAACTCAATATCCTACCAAGTGATCGAATCGACAATTATTAATATTAACGAATTATAATGAAGTATATTCTGCAAAATACATTTCCTACAAAATATGCCAGTAGTTTATCTAGTAATCTAAATATCAAAACATAATCAACACCTTAACGTTGACAACTCCTAAACATCCAAGATAGAGCAGTATGTATCACAACATACTACATTGCAAGTAGTAATCGGAGATGGATGCAATGGCATCATATAACTTGAGGCTACAAAGAGCCTATCGCGAAAGTATTTGCTACAATCTGTAAAAATAATTGTGTCCTTATCTTCACCATCCAATGCATAGCCATAATAACCTGTGTGTAAATGGATTAAAACACAAATTAATTACACGTAAATAACCGGTCTTATTTCGTTAATTTTGCTGCAATGCTACCGCCATAAACATATTCTTCTCAAACCCGCATGTGGCAGAATAAAACTTAATTAATTCTAATATTAAGGAATGAAAGAAAAAAATGGCAGTATTCGTAACATGGACTAAATATCCATAAGGATTAAATTAAACACTTAACTAACCGGGCCTACGGCCTCTATAACACAATGTTGATCCCACATTATCTTCAGTGGCCAAGTCAGCACCACAAAAATTCACATTCAACAATACCTTGTGTTTGGTAATCAATTTCGCATCTGTTTCCATGTTAACTGCCGACTAAATTTGGAAGACTTACCTCCTGTGTCACTTAAGGCCTACGATTTTTTTGGCAAGCATCAGTTTAAGAGAATATTTAAATTAAAAAGTACCACGTTTTTTCTTTTAAAATTGAAAAACTAGAGCTACTAATTCCAAATCCGCGTTATCAGTAAAATTCATAAATATGTCACATGGGCAGCTGTCTACAGTTTTGTACAAAAATATTGCAGGAAACATCAAATTATTATATTTCTAATTTTCTACGAAATAATTTTTGTATTTACAGTTCTTTTGGTTAGTTGACTGTTCGAACATTCGTGTATTTGAAAAACGCCATACCAATCAGAAAGTAATTTTGAGCATACAATGATGATTCTTATAAACGATTATTGAATTCTCATCTGATGATGACCATTACATGTCAGTAGAACATTAGAATCGAACAATAGAATTTACAGATGATATTCAAAAAATATTGTTTGGTAAACGTTTCAAGAAATCTCTTTTGCAAGTTCTCCGCAATTCATTTTTCAATGTTTCGGTTCTCGATTAGTTTTTATTAATAAAAACAGCTGTACCTTTAATTGGTTCTGTAAAAACGATATTTTAATAGATTTAACAAAACATTTTCAACGAAAATATAAACCCCTAAGGAGCGAAAAAAATACTACAGCTTTATCTTAAGAGAAGTGAAAAATAGTCATTTATATCCAGACCCATGTACAAAGGTGAAACGAAATTTACCTCTTGTATTTAAGTTTCATGACGAGAATATTACCTCTCCCCTAGTGATTACATTTAAATAGTAAATACAACAATTACTGGTAAGCAACTTACCTATTGTTGAATTGAATTAGAAGCATCTATTCTTATACAGGATGAATTTCAACGCGGGGATCTTGGTAACCACAAAAGCGTCGGTTAATTGGAAATAAATTGAGTTTTGCAGTAGAGATTAATATCCAATTCTACCATTTTACAAACTCCAGCTAGTTTAAAAAATATTTAAGAACAAAGGCAAATTTATCAAGCAAAAAAACGTCTCTTTTGCAATATTGTTTTCATAATTATGTTTTAATGGTTCCATTTTTGAAGATGGAACAGAATTAAAATTACTTTCCTACAACACTTTTCCAAGATCTATAACGTGGTCATATAATTTTTAAAATGACATTTCTATTTTGAAATACCATCTTCAACTTTAAAATTTGAAAAGTGAACGTGGCCCCAAAAGTGTCTTTGGGGTACTACATAAAATTCAAGTTATATCCGCGTCACTTCGATTGAAATGACCGCTGTGATTAATAAAAATAAGCGTAACACTGATGTTTATTCCTATGTATTCCCATATGTAGACGTTCCCTAAAAACCTAAGATTCTAAAAGTTTCCTGAAAAACCCCAAATATGAGATTTTTCTGATCAAATATCGTCAATCAAATACAACCAACATATGTAGTTTAATTAAAGATCAGCTTCAAGTCTTGTATTTTGACTACTGGCATCTTTGGTATAGGTTTGTACAACTCTCTAGGTACACTTTATCTATTTAAATAATTAATAACCAATATTGCTAAACAGAAAACGTTAAAAACCTTCGCCGATGATTTTTCAAAGGTACGTTGATCATTAGTCATGACTGTTATGACAGAGGTTTATTGTAACTAACGATCATTTGCACCTCATGATTTACCACGACTAACGATTATTTGCACGTCTTTACCATAAAACAATATTGTAATACACATAATAATGTTACCAAAATTGTTAAGAAAATTTTCGCCTTTAAAATAACCGTTTACCATTATTTAGAACAGTAAGATTGAAATGCAGCCATCTATATTTAACTAATTATATTTGCCTTTCATTACGTACCTCCAAGATAAAGTATCTATTAAGGAAATAGTATAATTTCGATTAGAATAGGTATTTCTCTGAGAAAAAAACACTTTAGTAAGCATCTGCCATGGGTTCTGCCTTGACTTCAACAGCTAAAAACGAACCATTTCTAATAATGCATTTTCTGATATTTAATGTAACAGCAAAAATACATAAAAATATTAAAGTTTCTGCCATTATTTTCTTTCTTTTGCACATATTATATCAAGTATTCTCCTTCTTCAGTATGCCCCAATTAGACGTTAATCGGATTGTTATAATCTCAATTTACATTTACGTGAGTACCAATAAAATTATCAGTCAATAAATTGCAGCTTTCAAAACTAGATCTTCATTTCATTGACATGCATGACCTTCCTAATGGACATCGACAATCTAATAAAGTCCCAAAAAAGAAACTGCTGGCATCTAGATAGTGCCGGACTAGCGCTCAAACAAGAAATCTTCAGTGTCACCAAATCTCAAGAGACTTTAACCCTAATAGCTCTTTTAATTTTAACCCTGTGTCTTCTTTATGTTTTCACCATAAAACATTTACAAATGGGCGATTACATCCTTATTTTAGGGAGAAAACACCTGTCACAGTTGGAGCCTGTCTACACAATTTGTTTCACAGCTTTCATAGTCTTTATTATTTCCCCTATGTGTTTTTCCTGGCCTCTCCATTTTATGTATTTCAGTTGGCATGTGCAGATGCAAGTCTTTATGCTAACGAAGTTTGTTAGAGGTAAAGAAGTATTAGAAATACAGAATTTCTTCAAAAGTTGGTTTATAGATTTAGGAGAGAACGTTGCTAAAGACTTTCCTTTGACACATTGTGGTGTAATCCAAGATGAATATCATCAACGCTGCATTTGGAGGAATTTAAAGTTCATTATTCAGCGACATACAGAAGTTTTGAGGTAATTATTAGTCCTTAAAATTTGTTAAAGAATTGATTATATTTTTCAGGTACAATCGAGAGTCGATGAGAGATTTGAGAGTTAGCATCACTTCTTTACTGCTGGGAATTTCTGGCACTTGCTTGTGCCTCAGTGCACTATGTATGATAGTAAGTAACTTTTCTGCAATACAAAAAAAAATCCCTATTGAATGTCAACATATTTAGATCATCAAACAACAAATACAAGCAGGAATGATGTTACTGGTTTTCCTAGTTTTTCTCGAAATGTTGGGATTTTCTGCTCAAGCCTATGAGGACAGGGTATATTTTATTTCTAAACGTGCCTAAATACTTGATCTAATGTTTTTTTTTTGTAGTTTGGTGCAATATACGACCTAGCATTGCAAGCTCCGTGGTATGAATGGGACATAAAGAATCGAAAAGCTTATTTGGTTTTGATTCAAAAGTCCGCACAAGTTGTACCGTATCGGTTCTTCAATACTCGTGTTAACAGAGCGTTCCAACTGGAGGTAAATTTCAGTTTTAAGCTGATAACTTGAAGTTAGACAATTGTATTTTTTCAGCTTTTGAAAGCCATATATTCGGTTGCCAGTGTTCTCATTCATTTCTACTTTTAGAAAAATATTTCCTAAATGTAGTTATTATTTTAAATATGATGAATTATGATGAAAATATATCTAGATAGTTTTTGTCATTTTGCAAACAATGATAGTCAACACTTCGTCTCAAAAGTATATCAAATTAAACGCCGACACCGATACACATTTTCGCGATTTTAAAAATGTCTGAATATTAAGAGATGTAAAATTGCATTTCCAAGGCTCTAGAATCTTAAACAATACAAATACATACAGCATTGTGGCCTTAAAAACAATTTTAATCATCTCGTCTTCTATCAAACATTTTTTATCTACTAAGCGTTATTTTATGATTTTATTGATAATTTTTATTTTATATCATTAGATATTATTGATTTTATCATAAAATTTAAAACAGGAATGGAAAGTTATTTAAAATTTGTTAAACGAAAGTCAATGGTAGGTAGAAAGGAAATAACCGCGAAAAATCAAACGTTTAGAATTTCGTTTTTCTTAAATATTATAAGAACTACTTTTATATAAAAATAAAAAAAACTTTCTTAAGGAATTACCTTATTTCCATAGCAGATTTTAGAAAATGCTTCTTTTTTACTATTGATGCAATTTTCAAAACTAAAAATGATTGACAAATTTCAGAAAATACTATAGCACCCATAAAAAATTGTTTTGTAATATTTGCATGTTGGGACAAATTTTATGATTTATTTAGTATCCCTTTAAAGTATCTTCTATATGATGTGTTTGTTTCTCTAAAGACATTGTGCATTTTTAAGATCATTACTATACTTTTACAAAGTATGGTCTAGGTTAAATTGCCAAAAAAATCAACTAAAGAGACAGATAACCTTATGAAGATCAAAAGTATAGGCGTTCATTAATTCTATCTACTTGAAAAACTACATATTCGTTAAAACATATCTAAAATAGACACGTACATATAATTACAGTTAATTTCAGTACATAAAATCTATGACACACTCTATTGCATTAATAATTTCTTGGTTAATTAATATCTTTCAACCTTACTGACTTATTCATCAATATCCACATACAGCAAATATTCTAAAGTAAACTTATCATAAACATTTACTCATAGAACTGGTAATAGTGATTATCAACGTGTTAACGTAATTTGCCGAATTTTTTCTGACATTACATTACAACCTAAACCATTATGTCTTGTATAAAGGTATCCGAAAGAAATAGGTGATCTTGGAAAAAAACAGGTTCATCTTTATGAATTTATATTGGCTACGATCATCACCATTGTATTGCCGCGTCACCTTTTTTTACATTAACTAATTGTCACATTAAGTTAATTAATGAATGCCAACGTGTCAATTATTCCAATCATATTCACAAGCGCGCATATTGTTATTTCGTTATTCCACTCTAAACTATGAACTACTGGCATTATCATATTATGCCTTAGCCTCAAACGAGTAATTTTTTTTTGTTTCGGGTTGCGTTACTAAATACACATCATCTTTTTCAGACATGGATTTTTTCAACTAAATTTCGGTTTGTTGACTAATTCCAACAAAAATGGTATATACATATAATAAGATATCATTTATTATAACATTTTATTGCTTTTACATTGATAACAAAAAATTTAAATTTTAATTAACGAAATAAAAAAATTACATAAAATGATAACTGGTTATGTCCAATTTTTCTTGAAAATAAAAGAAGAATCGAAACTTAGGGAAAAAAGTTCATGATTGTGAAAAGCCGACACGTCGAATTTGAAAGAAAAGTGGCTACTATGATGTAAAACTTAGTGTTTCTCTTTTTTTCTGCGTTTATCACGCCGTTAAATAAAATATAGAGCGTCTACGATAGTGACTAATCTGAAGAGTACCTGGCAGTTGTAAAAGGCACTGAAATGTAAGTATTTGCTCCTGTTGACATCAATTGGTGGTTTAAAATTTCTTGAAATATTCACTGGAAAGACATTATGGAGTTGGCAAAAATGATTTGGGGATGGTAATTTTAGGATTATTGTTAGGCTCGTTACGTAGGTAACGGTTACTTTAAAGGTGATTAGCTACATATTGTCATGATTCAATGATTCCAATCAATGGATAATTTTCCAAAAGTTTGACAATTTTGTCGCAATATTATAAGTCCTGACTGATAAATAAAATGGGTCGGAAAGTGTCAAACACATTTCAGGGATGCCAATCTGACCAAAACATATTATAACCTATCATTATTGTTAAATTGTACGAGTTAAAAATCAAATTACACCAAGTTTATATTTAAGTTTTTTTTTGTATGACTTAGCGGTAAAGCCGCAGTACCAAGATCAAATGTGGCAATGAATTTGGATTTTGTCTCAGAAGTAATAAAGCAATCTGTCGATTTTTGTTAACAAAAGATATGCTTATTGTGTAAGCTATACGTCATTTTTGTATCAAAGAAAGATTTTACAGAGACTCATCAATATGACAAGCTGTTAGGTTTCACGTCACATGACCTCAACTATAAAAAATTACACCCAACAATATATGTCTAGAAAACTTACAACTACTGCAAATTGCGAGTTTCGCGGGTGTTGAAGCAGACGACAATATAAAATAAGGTGAAACAAGTAAAACGTTTACTTCTTTCAGTACGTATTGCTAACGGACCTGTTAAACTAAGAGTACCGTAAATAGCGAATAATAAGGTTTAATGAACTACTGAATTTAGTTAGAATTTATTATTGTAAACCTTGATCGTTCAAACATTCGACAAGGCTCTTGTATCAATGAATTCAAATCCCTTACGTTATATATTCGTTAAATGAAATGATTCATTTTTTTCTATCATAAATTTCCTTTGAAGTAATACAGTCAACTGATTTAAAGTGATATCCATTATTAAGACATCCTGCTGCGCATGAAAACTTATTGCCTTGTTAGAAATTACAGAGTGGCGTACGAGCAATATGGCTGTTGTATTATAAATTTTGTGTCAAATATTCGTAAATTGAACATCACAGTATTATCTTTTTTTTCATGGAAAGGAATAGTGCATCACTAATGGAACACAAACAACAAAAACTGATGCTTGTCAAAGAAACACTTCTCGCGAAGCCTTAGCCTAACCTAGACCTAGATAGTTACCTTCCACTTGAGGAAAACTCTCCGAGCTGAAAAGAGCACTACTTACCGTTGTCGTACGACCAAACAGCACTTTTTTAACTGTTCACGTATGTAAATGGCTTACCAATAACGCAGAGGATTGAACAAAACCTTCCTACGTCTACAAAATGTTACCTGATCGATGACGTAATTACGCCGACGCAAAGCTGCTTGGTCCGTTAGCTGGTTGAGGCATTTCTGGATTCGATCCACTAGTATCTTCCAAGAACCTCGGAAATGAGATTTAATCGGCTCACCTTGGACCTAATAATGCATATATTCCAAGCATGAACCTGAATGTGAAAGTGGATTTACTTACTGTCATTCTATCGAACAAAGGATTGTTTCCAATAACCGTATACTTTTTATCTAAATTGGTGGCCACGTGGTTCTTTACCCAATGAGTTTTTCCCGATCCAGGCAAGCCGATTAATAGGAAAACCTGAATTTACCGAACCGAACTAATTAGACAGATTTCTGAATAAGCTGACAAAACACTAACCTCACAGTCTTCTCGTTTCTCAGGCCTTCGCGGTCCCTCAATTTTATGTTCCGCTTGCTCTAGGAATTGGTACGTTTGAAGTGGCTCTGGATGAGGGAACCACGGCTCCTTGTCGCCGAAATTCACCTCATAGGCATAGTTGCGACATAAAATATGAGGGAATAAACTGAAGTTTTCTTGCGGCAATTCCGAACGGGGCACTGTGATGGCAGTGGGTTGTAATACGCCGTTTACCGTATATGTTATGGTGACATTTTCATCATCAATATTCTAGAATAAAAGAAACCGTTATTTACATGTGCTGAAAGAGCAGTCGTCAACTTCTACTACTAGGTTCTTGACTGATCAGGTAATATTTTATCAAAGTACTTGATTGACTTGATATGAAAGTACTTGGTTTCAGTCGTACTGGTTGACTATGTACATATATTAAACTGATGCACCTGACAGTTCATGAATTAGTTTTAAGTTCCAGTTGCTTGAAAATTTGGCACATAGTAACTTAATGACAGTGAAAATAATTTTTAATTTAATTTAAGGCCGGATTTTAGGATGAATAAACTCAAAAAACACAATTTATTACACAAAACTCATTAAACCGAATGAAATTAGGTTAAATATTAATCTTTTTTGTAACGACTTTGTCTATCGTCCATAACATATAAAAAATCCACGAAAGCGACAGACGATAACAGACATTTAATTTTTCTTTAATTTCGGCAATCAACGTTTACCTGATTGAACTTTTGTTGTTACCGAAAACTGTATAGATCAAAAGTAACGATGCCAAATTAAATTACTTCCTAAAAACATTTTAATTTAAAAGCACTCTAATGTTTAACTCTGGTATTTTGATTTTTGAAACTTACAAATTTTACAAACTTACAAATACTTACAAGATAAGCTCCAACAATATCTCCCACTCCAAATGAAACTCCATAATCTTCAAAATTGTTTTGAGAAATGAATTTACCAGTTGATTCATAAGCGTATGAATATTTAACTTCACCCAGCTGCAGCGAAGTTTCAGGTAATGAGAAGCCGACCCGAAAGAGATGGGTAGGGATTGGGGGAAGATGAGACTTATCCTCCGGCTTCACTTGATTTTCTTCTGATTCCTCTTTCTCAATTTCCGCCTCCTCCTAATATTAAAATTCAAAATTCTATTCGATAAAAATGACATAAATGATCAAAATGTTAGAAGGATTTAAATATTATTGTTCGCGGCCGATATTCACAGCTTGTTAAATCAACTATGATATTGGAATACTTATGCCATTCAGAATGAACAAGAAAATAAATTTCTTTAGATTTGAAATATGATTACACTTCTTATATTCACTATTAATTCAATATTAGAATGAATCTTTAATGACAAAACGTAATGTTTGATAATAAATAAACAATTGTTTGTTTTTTTGGGTCCACGGTACATAATGGACATTTTTAGTTTTAGAGATTTTTGAAAAATTCAAAAACAGGGTTCTTATTAAATTTAGAAACTACTTAGATAATTGATTGAATTTTTACAAAAAATTTTCCATGAAATAAAATGTCTTACAGGACCATGGAGTGACTAGAGGTGCAGGGTGGGGTAAGGTAAGGTAGGTAGGGTAACCAAAATGTAGTTTTGGAAAATTGGAACGATAGAGATTAGCATGGCCTCTGCATAAGGATGACACGCAAAATTGTGGAGATTAGGTGAAGTGGTAATACTGTCTGTGGTAATCCTTGCACAGGGGCCATGCTAATCTTCTCTGTATTCTTCCAATTTTAGTATATGTACCGTCGAAACGAGTACATTCTAACCTAGTCTGACCAAAGCAAATATACACCTAAATCAGGTTTTGTTTACCCCACCCAGCACCCCTTTTCACTCCACGGTCCCGTAAGACACTTTATTTCTAGAAATTTTTTTTGAAAAAATTCAATTTTTCCTCAGTTAGATAATATCTAAATTTAATAAGAACCCTGTTTTTGAATTTTTCAAAAATCTCTAAAACTAAAAGTGTCCGTTATGTACTGAGGATCCGTTTTTTCAAAACAAAAAAAGCAAGTACTGCAAAATATTAAAAACCTTTAAAAAAAGTAAAAAAAAAAGATAAAATCTTACAAGTTTGTGACAAACAAAAAATATGTATAAAATTTCGTACCTCTTCGCCCTCTGTTTTTTCAACAGCGACTTCATTAGTTGCGGCACCCTCTTCTTTCTCGCTATTTCCCGATTCTCCCTGCTTATTTTCTTCCATATCTTCAGTATCCATTTTCTCATCTCCGTTTTCATTTTCTGGAGTTTCTTCTTTGTTACCTTCAGAATTTTCATCTAGATTTACTTCTTCATCCTGAAATTATACAACACATTATTGTTTCTAATCATAACACGTAAAGTGACAGTTCTTTTATTCAATATCGCTGATTAAACGGCTTTTAATTGACAAACTAGTTACATAATGAAAGGTGTTTCTTCAATTCATAACTCAATTGACAAATGGAACCACTAAAGATAATTAATTTTTCAGTTTAGTTTTTTATTTTACTTAGTTCTTGTCTCTATAAAGACTGAAAATATAAATGACCGGAAAATAAAATTGTTTTGACAAAATTGTCAACAAGTTAAAGTTAATTTAAAAAAATCAACTCTTACGGTACTTCATTTTGGCCTAGAAGAAACACTCCCTCGTCGAAAAAATGGTGAATAATTTCAATATGACAATATTTGGTACAATATCCAATCTATTGAAATAGGGATTGTTGCCATGGATTCCATTGATAATTGGAGTTGTTCCAATTACAAGTGAAGGAACTTTACTTCTAAATACTGATGGCAAATTCGTTACATATTTTACATGTCAGACAAATGCAGATAGCTTTGGCTAGTGATATTATTACACTGAGTGCGCAGTGGTCCGGGTACCCGAATTCGCCATAACTAATAGCAGCAGATACCTTGATTATTCAAACCTGACACAATACAATTTACCTACATGCATGTCTTGCTGTCAAATAACGTCAAGGTCAATACTTATTTTCTAGACCCTTTACTGTCAACAAATGGAGAGTAACTTAAAATTCAAATGAAAACTAAAAGCTCGCTAGTACATGGTTTGTTGATTATTAAATCCTTCACAGGAACAAACATATTTTAACATTAATAAAATGTTAAAAAGATAATAGTCAATGAAATAACTTGCTAAGCTCACCTTTTTTTCTTCTTCATCTTCAAGTTTTTCTTGGCCACCCTCTGGTTTTTCTTTGACTTCTTCAGGCATATCTTCATCACCTTCAGGCTTTACCGACTCTGTTTTACGACGATCAAATCTGAACCTTTCCCTGTGAGATTTGTCCAATCTTTCTAGCATTCTGTCAGCTAAATCGTCCCACTTCAGTTCCTCTGTCAATTTCACTTCAAAGCATACCTGAAGACAGACAACATATTGAAAATCCAACTCGCAAATCTTATTACTGCACATTACCTTTCCTGACGAAACTCCATGAGTTGCTCGGACTCCAGCCCAAACATATCCAAAGCAACCCTCAGTAAGTGGTTTCGCACTTAGGAATGTCTTGTTGTCAATTTTAAGGTTTAAGTCTGAGTCAACTGGTATTTAAGTTGGTATTAATTTGATTATAGTTTAATTTGGTAAGGAAGTACTTACCCCAACTCAATAAAGTTTTCTCTAAGTCAATTTCTGGCTCATCTTCCCTTGGTGGCGGTCTCTCTCGAACTGGAGTCTCTGTGGTGGACTCCTCAAGATTCTCTGCAGGATCTTCATCCTCACGCCGCTTTTTCTCTCTTCCTTCATTATCTTCATCATCATCTTCATCATCTTCATCACGTTTCCTTTTAGCTCCATGACACTCAACTTCTATTTGTTCATCATCTTTTTGTGTCTCAGCCTAAAATAAGATGTTGGTCTTAGGCCTGTAAATGCAATGATTTTTCTAAAATAAAAATCTACCTGATCATCCTCCTTTGGTGTTACTGAGGACTCCTGATTAATCTGTAAAAAATATTAATGGTTAAATGTTTATTTGGAGTCAAATATACCATGTCTTTGAAAAATCTTAGAATGTTTAAGATGTGCACTATAGCAACCTCAACACAAGCAAAGCTCAGTCATTTTAACAGTTTTTTTACAGTGTGTGATTGCTTCAAAGATTGGAAATAAATAGAAATTGTGAAATGGAAATTTTTGTGAGACTTATTTTAAACTTGTGTTCTTATTAACAGTATATGAACAGAAATAAAGTTCTATGAAGAATTTTTCTTTCACAACTGAAAAAGCTATTTTTGAAACAAATGTAGTTCCAAAGTTCTAATAAAGTAATAAGCAACGACCTATAAGAGAATTATGACTAATGTATGTTGCACAAGCAATTCACAGTTGAAAATTTCATAATATATATTTTGGCCGATATCATATTTACATTACATGAAGTTACCTTCTCTGGTGAAGATTTACTGGCTGGAGACAGACACTCCTTCTTTTGTATTGGTATTTTCTGAGGAGATGGTGAAACTTCCTTCTTGGGCGAAGTTGGAAGTTCTCTTTTTGGAGATGGGCTTTTAGATGGCTCCTTTCTGGGCGATTCTAATTCTTCCTCTGCTTCTTTATCACCTGCTGACAGGACTTCTGGCTCAGAATCTAGGATTGCAATTTAAACTTTAGAAATAGTCTGAGAGGCACTATATTAGAAGATGAAAATAATCAACTGCAATTATGTAAGGACTATGAGTTATAACTTTTGGTTTTATATTAATAACTTTAAGTAATGCTTTATTTATTTATTTTATGTTATATGTATATTTGACTATACAGAGTTTTAAAAAATTCTACATATTGACACTTTTCAAAGTCAGAATCTGTTAGGTATTTTTCAATGCAGAGTAATTTTGAGTAAGGAAACCCAAGAAGTGATAAAATAAATTGTTTCACCTATTTATTCCAGTTCTCTAGTACAATTTTAAACACTTAACTAGTGTTTCATTAAATGGGTATCATAATTTACAAGATCATTTGTTTTAGAAGGAGGAAAACTTAATTTTAAAATCACAATAATATACTTGGTTGGTTGTTCCCTTATTGAAAATTATCTCGAAATTGAATGCCCTATTAATTGCTGGTATTTTGTCGTCACATCACAAAAAAAATTACAG
Source organism: Euwallacea similis (assembly GCF_039881205.1). Classification (NCBI taxonomy): domain Eukaryota; kingdom Metazoa; phylum Arthropoda; class Insecta; order Coleoptera; family Curculionidae; genus Euwallacea; species Euwallacea similis. The sequence continues at coordinate 854,070 of NC_089625.1, forward strand.
CAAGAAGTGGTGTTGCACCAATATTTTGGGTGTCTGGGCAGATGTCAGTACCATAGCAGCAATTTGTTTCTTCTGCCAAGGTAAACAAAAAAAATAATAAATTGCAAAGTGAATCATATGACAAATAACATTGAGTGTGTATCCTATCGAAACCTATTAAAAATTCTAAGATAAAAAATTGAGTATGATGGTTGAAATGATTAGTGACTAACTAAAACTGGTATTGATATAAAATTTGAAAACACACTAGTAAAACCTATGTTGTAATCTAATAAAAGGTAAAACTGATCAAAATAGCAAAGTATATCCTAATACATATAATACATAATACATAAATAATACCTAATACATAATGATGGTAATTAAAAAAGGCTTAATCTTGTTTTACTGTGGGATATAAGGTTTGATTCCTTTAAGAATCACAGCATCTTATTTACATATATATATATCCTTTTAAAATGTAAACAAACTTCTTTCTTGAATTATTTTAGTTGTTGATAAAAATATAAATAGTAGAGATATACTAAAATCAAATTTTTAAGTAAATTTGGGGGTTAGGAGGAACTCTACTAAAGCTCTCCATATATTAAATTTACTTTATCATGGATATACTGAATTAATGACGATTCAAAACAAATGTTAACATACCTGCAGGCTTTAATAACAAAAAAAGACATTACAACATTGGGATATAATTTTAATGGAGAGAGACAGTGTGTTTATTTTAAGTTATGATCACTCAGTAGAGTGGAATTGAGAAAACAAGGGAATTAATGACTATTAAAAATATGTTATCTATAAATTTAAGAAGTAAATCGAATTTATGAAAAATCGAAATAAACTTACCACCAGCAGTAGCAGATTCAGCGTCCAAAGCATCCTTCAAACGTTTCACTAGAGCGGCTTTAACTCCTTTAGTGTCCAAGCCCCGCTGTTGTAATTCCTTACGTAAATCAACAACCTTTAACTTTTCCGGATCCATGATCACTTTTTAGAGAAAGGTACGTAGGTACTATGAGCTTATAGGAATTACAAATTTACTGAAATAGAACATAAAAACACTGAAACTTGTCACGACACCACAAAACGGCTGCTACTAAACGTGTGATGACCACTTTCTCAAAATGGCGGATATATTGACAATGTTGACGTTATGAAATTGTCAGTAAGTGATTGTCATTCAACCAAACCGGATATAAATTTTGTTTCCATTTACTAGGAATGATGGCGAAAAGTGAAACAACAAATCTGCCCGGCAAAATAAGAAAACCAGGAATTAATGAATAAGAATATATTGATTAGATTTAAACTTATAATTATATTTCAGTGTTTTGCTTATAAGGGTATTGTCTCTACTACAGCCTTCTTGGCATTGTTGCCACAATATTTTATAGAGAAGAAAAACTTTTTCTACATAACCACACTTCCATTTGTGTTTACATATTTTTTATATACAGTTTTTATCGAAACATTAGCTTAAATCTAATCTAACGATAAATTTAAATATTATAAGATGCCTAAGGCATACTTGCGTATATTAGTTTACCCATAGTGAAGAATCACAATGTGTTTGTCTGTGAACCTATTGATAAGTCTTAAAACACTGCTTAGTACTACTGCACTACCGATTATTGAGTGCTCTATGTGCAAATAATAATATAATAAGGTTACTTTATAGTACAGTATATGAACAATACTTACATTAATAAATTAATTTGGAATGTAGCAATCTGCAAATTGAATGCGCAACATGAAAAGTTCGGAAAAAGTAGTCTTCACAATGTTTTTACAAATTAAAAAAATATTTTGAATTCAGAGAATGACAGTACTTTTCTGAAGGTGCCATTTTTTGGTTTTTATAAAATAACTCAAAAACGAAAAAGGGAGAATGAGCACATTGATTTTGACGTTTCTTGTACTTTACAACGTTTGCGCATGCTGAATAGTAGGTGCGTTTTCAAAATTCTATACCTGCATTGGATGGAAAGGCATATTGCACAATTGGATTTGGGCAGGAAAACAGCATCTGCATAATGCCACGCACGCAAGCGTCAATCAATGTTGTCAATTGTTCTACGAGTCGCCTCGACTCAAATATAGATTTGTGACGATAGAAAAACAAAATAAATGATATAAAAATATTTCTTACATTTGACTAATTGTTGAAAATATTAATGATTTGGCAACAGCACATGTATATGAGCGTGCTTAATTGAGTAGAGTTTCATTCATCCCCATTTTTTCAACCCAAAATTGTCAATGAATGCGCAGTATCTCATAGAACTACATTTATATAAAGGGTGATCATTAAAAAAAAACGAATGTTTTAATCTATGCCATAAGTCTACTGATCACCGTTTACTTCGACTTTTTTTATGATCACCCCTTATATGTTCCTATTCGGTTCGGCATTATTCGGAAATCGATTGACAGCGAAGCGAACAAGAATAAACTGTCAAAAGCGAAAAGATAACCTTTTGAAAACTATTTTATTTATATCACAAATTTATCTGAAAAATTGTCAGTAAATGAGTAATCAAGAACTGAGTGAATAACTCTTACGCTAGCATTGTTATGAATATATATGTGCACAACACACTTTAATTCCTTTGGCTGTTTTTATAGAAGTAACTAAGGTAGGAAACGATCATAAAACATATTTTTCTTTTCTTTGTATTAATGTATCAGGACAATGAAAACTCAAAGATGTTACCCTTTTAGGATGTTTTCTAATGGAATTAGTTGCAATTTACCCTTTAGTTGTATGAGTGTGGCAAGGGATTCTGGTTCAGATGAGCTGCTGCCAGCACAAATGTCTCGAGAACCAGTCCTGTTGAATGTGTATGATATGTACAAAATAAACGAATATACCTCTAATATAGGTCTAGGAGTGTTTCATTCAGGTAAGTGTGTAGAATTATTAATTTTAACACTGTTATATTATATAGGTATATAATTTTCAAAGTCAGTTCTAAAAGAAACTGCAACACCATCTGTTCAGATTTTATTAGATCTCTATCCCTAGCTTAGTCTATTAAACGTGATGAGCTTGTTTAGGCTAAAATTATTAACATGCTGTCAAGTTTATTTGCTGATTTTCATAAAAATGCTAAAATAGAACACCTATTCATCTGATTTCTATGGAAACTGATTTAATGTTAAACTTAACAACTCACAAATGATTTGGCTCTAATAGATATTGCTTAATTTTTCTATAAATAAGCTACTTAAATGAAAAAAAAGTTAATCTAATTTTAACTACATATTAATTTTTATAGAAATGTTAAAATAGAGTATAGGTATTTGTCACATTCTTCATTTTTGTGGCAATTAACTTGCAGTTGTAGTGCAGTATAGATAAGTAGCAGGTTTAATACAAAATAAACTGTTTTTCTGATCATAGTTGCCAGAACAGATATATCAAAATGTAGTTTTTGCCATTAACTATTTCTCAAAAATCAAGCTTATGACATAGGAATTAGTTTTTCTTTATATAATCAAAAAACAGGGTTTTTCTGTCAAAACAGTCCAAATTGGACAATCCTATATACATAGAACATCTAGAATTTTTTGTTTTTGCCAAATATCTTTTTATTAATGAAGATAGAATGATTTAGTTTTTACAAAATTAGCTACTTTTTTGTGCAATAAACAAATAGTATAAACGAATTTTTCATAGCCCTCTTCTTTTGTTGGATAATTTTTTAATTTCACATTTATAGAACTCTGTTGCCTTTTCAGTTTTGGGAAAAATAACAATGCCATGCGTAATATTTAGTGATTTAGAATACAGTGGTGACAATTTCTCTTTCTATATAATAGATAAATTTAGCTATAATATAGATTTAGATTTGAAGTAAATGTAAATTTTAAATAGACTATTGGAGCCTTAACAAACAATTGGTTTGGCACAATTTAACAGGTGACAATAAAAAGAATGTAAAATATTTCCAAAAATGTTTTTGAAAGTTTATATTCAATTGTTTTTTTAATAAGATCTTCAGATATTTCAGAGAAAATGCTATGACATACATACTCATCATACATATTTTCAAAATTATCAAATAGCGTGAGCCAGACTGGTATACAGCCGCTGGTGAAAAAATCTTTTGTCATTAATAAGATCCAAGAACAGGATAGGTCTGAGTACTGAAGCTTGTGGATTTTTATTGTGAACTCAATTAAAAGCTTTTTTCTTTTTTTAATTTCTGTAAATTGGTTAGGGTAACATTAAGATAACATCCCCTGTAGAATCTCTCACTAATTTTATGACATATAGAAGACTTGTACTGTATAATAGCATCACTTGTGTAACCTTTATAGAATCTAAATTGATTACTTTAAACTAAATTAAATTCTTTAAAAGAGGTGCTTATTTTTCCAGTACAATTCATAGCCCATAGACTTTTAGCTACAGAGGTAAAATATGAAAAATATATTTTGATTCAATAGGTGTAGAAATTTACAATACAGAGTTTGCCTATGGAGGCCATCAATACCCTTTTACTGGAATATTTGAAATAAATCCTAGGGATGAGAAAGAATTGGGAGAGCAATTCAGATTTAGGTAAGTCCAAACTTTCATCCTCATTTATGTTTTTATATTTGGTGCATTTTTTAAACGCATATTCTATTCCTTTCATTGAAACTGTTTATTTTTTAATGTCTTTGAAAGTAGAAAAAATGTTGCCTTTTGTGAAGCTCATTCAAGAAACACTAATTTGGGAACATCACATTTTCAATAGTTCGTTCACAAAATTTAGAGATACAGTAGACACTCGATACCGTGAACAAAATAAAACAATGCACGTTCACGTTAACGATTTATTTATGTAATCGGGGATTAATCTAAATAGAGTGGAAAACAGATTATTGGGTGACAAAAAAGTGTGAAATTTTAGTTTGCTTCTTAGGATTTGTAATTTTTTGCACAAGGGCTGTTTCTCTTAGTCTTTTTAAAACTATGAGGTCTGTGAAGTCCACACCACTATATTCTGCCCACTGCATTGCAGTATTTAATGCAGTTATAGCGCTGTCCAGTGACACTTTACTTGACATTTCTTGAAAATTCTCGACTACATGAACTTCACATTCTTCTTGGTCGTTTTCACATTCTTTGTCAGCATCATTCCATTCCAATACATCAGTTTCCTTGAATGTGGCCTACAAATATACATAAATTACATATGTAATAACAGATTTAAATTGTAAAGATAAATCACTTACTTGTGGTGCTAGTGTATTTAGAAGATCACAGGATTTGGAGATTAAGCCTGCCTTATCATCGTCCCATCGACGTTTTAAAACAGAAAGAGGTAATTCATCCTCGGACATTTCCTTCCTTCATTTTTCTAAAATATTTCTCCAACATTTTGCAATAATTTGTGAATCGAGTCGATTCCATGCAGCCGTTAAGTTGACAACAGCTTCCTTAATAGTCAAGTTTTTCAATGTATCAGTTATGTTTGAATTACTTGCTATAACATCGGCAAGAAGGCTATTCCTGTAATATAATTTTGATCCATAGTTTGGATAAGCGGCGTAACGTTAGGTGGAAGAAACATTGTTACTATCTGTCCATCTTCGCTCTTTAATTCTTCTTCGTTTGAATGAGATGGCGCGTTATCTAGCAGAAGTAAGGTTTTTATTCGGGAGCCCTTTATTTGACAAAAAACGTGTAACCTGTAAAGGAATACGTAAATTTATGCTACGATTTCAAGAAAAATACACAACAAAATTTACCTGAGGTACAAAGGAATGATGGAACCATTTTTAAAAAATCCACACACAGCAGTCATCCACGCTGTCTTGGAGTGTTCATAATCAAGAGGGCAAGTAAAGGTTTTAAATGACCTTGGATTGGCAGCATTACCGATAACTAATGGTTTTACCTTATGTCTTCCAGTAGCATTTGTGCAAACTGTTGTTATTCGTTGTTTTTCAGTCTTTCGTCCCGGCGCGTTTTGTCCGGTAGAAGTTTCCAGTATAAGCCCGTTTCGTCAGCATTATGAAGTTGATCTAATGTAATTCCAAGTTTCTGCATTTTATTTTTTAACTGCTTTTTGAAAGGGCCAATAAGTTCCGGTTGGGAAGAAAGTTTTTCCCCGGAAATTTTTAAAAACCGAATTCCAAATCTTTTTTTAAACCTCTGTAGCCATCCCTCACTAGCCGTAAATTCCTTATCAGTTTCCTTTATTTCAGAACGTATGGATTTGGCTTTTTGCTTTATCATTTCTCCGCTTACGACAAAATTTTTATTTCGTTGATTTAGAAACCATTTGTATAGCTGTTTTTCCATTTATGGTAATCCAGATCCAGTGACAAAGTGTTTTTCTTTTACTTGATCCAACATATGTATCTGTTATTACTCTTAAAATGGTTTCTTTCCTTTGCTTTATTTTGCAAATCGTAGATTTAGCTATATTGTATTTTCTGGATAAATTTGAAACACTTGCACCTTTACTTAGCTCCTGAATTACAAGAGATTTTTCATGGAGAGTTAAACACTTTGGTTTTTTCAGTGACATTACATATAACAATACGTATTCACTAAACCTTTCGACAACCTTTCAAAAGCAACAGGCAAATGTTGCAATGCAAAAAATGAAACTACAAAGTAAAATTGGGGAAATACCGGGCACGACTGCCAGGGAATCCCCAGAAGTAGTTCCCCCGGTAACGGAAATCATTTGTTCACGTTATACGGTGGTTAATGTGATAGAAAGATGATTCACGTTATCCGATGTTCACAGTATCGAGTGTTTACTGTATTTATAAATAAGATAATTAAGCACTAAAACCTTCTTTGTATTTTGGCAATAATTATTGAGAAAATATAATAAGAAATAAAGTTGATAGCAAAAAACTGGAAAAAGTTATCCTGTGGTTTGAAAAGCTTACAAATATACTTAAATGCTATCTCAGTGATAAAAATACCAGACCTCTATATAAAACAATTAAATTAGTAATGGTAACTCGTTTATCAAATATGTGTGGTGGCACGCATCATGATTCAGTGACTAAAATCTTATTCAACGTCATACTTATTGTCATATTGTCATATTATCATATTTATCCTTTTATTTTATTATCCAAGTTTTAAAAAAGAAGGCGACGATTTTGGTAATTTTCATATATTTCCAAAAAACTTGTATAAACCATTCAAAACGTGGTAACTCTGCACGTCTTTTTTAATGAGGTCAGTTAAAGCCAGTTTTCCATAATTTTGCCTAATTAACATTGTAATTCAGTTCGTTTCGAAAAAAACAATAGTGAAGGTATTATGAAGTCCTTGTATATGATGGTCACTTACAATGGTACAGATAAATTTACTTTCAATGTTTTATGATAGATAAATTGAGTTATAAGGTGGATTCGTTAACATTAAAATATGTAACTTTTTCCTAATTTAATCAATCTTGTAATCACGTTTTCACAGATTTCAGAGATCCCTTTGGTGGTTATTGTAAAAGCGACTGCTTTGTATACGTTAACATTTAATTTTTATGTTAACTCCCGTAAGTAGTAATCAATACTGATCACTTTTAGACAAACTGTGCACATTGGATATACAGACTTTACAGAAGAAGACGTCAAACGAATCGTTAACGAGTTAGGAAAAGAATTTCGCGGAGACAGATATCATTTGATGAATAATAACTGCAATCACTTCTCAGGGTCTATTACAAAGGTAAGTGTTTCCAGGTCAGATTTTTGGCATTGTTGTCATTAAATCTGAAATTGCTGTCATAGATATTATGTGGTCAGGAAATTCCTCCTTGGGTGAACCGTTTAGCTTACTTTAGTAGTTGGGTACCATTTCTGGAACGATGCCTACCCAAGGAATGGCTAACACCAATGGCGCTGCAGCATTCATTAAGTTGTAGACAAGACTCTACTTGTTCAGAGGCCTCGACGCCCTATTAACTTTGCCAAAGAATAAAATAAATAATACTTTCCTTTGTCATTTTTATTGGTGAGTAGATGAATTATTGTTACTATCAATTAGAACAGTTTCCATCTGTGGTTTGATAATTAAGAATGTGAATTGTTTGAGGATCTCAGTGTGCTTTTGCTTGGACTTTTTAATTTTTTATTATTTGATTATTTTTATTTCTATCTTAATAAATAGTTTTTTTATTTACGAAGAAGTTTAATTTTTTTATGTTTGGGATGGGCGCATTATTATTTTTGAAAACTTCGTCAATTATTACTGAGAAATTGCAGAATGTTTATGGACTATATTATCAAACTATTCAGTGTTACTTTAATTATTTAGTAAACTGCAAACACAGACAGATATGTACATGTGTTCATCTACTGATTGTTCCTCTAGAAAAGAAATCATATTTCTTATTTGATATTGTTTGTGTTTGCGAATTAAATTTGTTTTGTGTCAGTCTACTCACAAGTGTAGTGCGAAAAATACAATATTTTAAATTTTATAGCGGGTTAAGTGTTAAATATTATTAATATCAAATTTTATCATAGTCAGAAAATAAGATACAAGTACCCTCTGTACTTCCTAGGAGTCATCTATTTGTCAAATTTGTAATCGCATTCAATTTATCGTTTACCACCACAAAGAAGTACTAATCGATAGTTATCAGCACCCGCCTACGTTAATCTGCGCCATCAATACAAAAATAATGCTCCTCGGTCTTGTCAATAGGCAAGATTGTCTTTAAATAATAATTTTCGTTTATGAAATAATTCTGCCAGTTTGCCGGCAACTAAATAGATTCCTTCCTGTATCTTATTTTTTGACTGGAGCGCAAACCACAATGTTCAAATGTTAATAAAATTAAAACTCATAAGCAGGGTGTCTCATTAAGTATGTTACAAAATAATATCGATGAATGATTGCGTAGCCATTTTAGTTTAGAAAACTGTAAAATATAGCAGGATGCCCCGAAAGAAAACCGCTATACTTTAACGACGCATTTCATCAAAGATACTACATTGAAAAATAGTACTGGTTTCTTTTAGGTATAAACATGACACAAAATAGATACAGGGTGAGTTATAATTAGTGAACTAAATTTTAAAACTTGATTCTTTATTTGGAAATAGTGGTTTGTTATTAAAACCCTAGTCCAGAAATGCGTTGTTATGAAAATATAAAGATTAAATTGCGTGTATTGAGACAGAAGGTGGGCATTTTGAATATTTGTTTTAGTGTTCAACTTATTATTTGTTCCTTGAAGTTGTTTATGTTTGTTGTTGAAGGTAGAAGTTTAACTAACAATCTGTGGCCATAGAATTGCTATAAGTCTACCATGATATTTGTGAAATAAATTAACGAAATGCATATACAAGGTGTCCCAGTTGTAGAGGTGGTAAATTTAACCACGTATTCTACATTGAAAAATAAGTGTAGTTTGTTATATAAATTATATACCAAAAATGCTTCATTACGAAAGTACAGGGTATTAAAGTTTTATTAAAAAAATCACACATTTTTTAATATGTCTGAAACCGCTTGAGATATTTTAATGAAATTTTGAAAAGTTTGACAGTTACTAACGTGTATTTTACGATAAAAATATTGTTTTTAGTTCTACCAGTGACGTGCGTACAGGCAAGCCGCTTGATATTTTTAAAGAAAAAAATGGTACGCCACTGTTTTTTAGGTTATAAATTATTTTTGAATTTCTTGTTCAATAAGAAAGAAAAAAGGTCTCTTGACTTTTCTTTGTACGACGTTTTCGAACAACGAAATAAAAGTCATTTCAATATTTCTTTTTTACTACCTACTGTATTTTTACCATTTCAATGTTTTAACTAGAGAACAACAAGTGACTTTATTACAAAAGTTGTTGAAAGTGGCCACTATTCTGTTCAATACACAATTGGGTTTTTTGAATAATCGACTGCCATTGTGATTTTTTAATAGAACTTTAACACCATGTACTTTTGTAACGAAGCATTTTTGGTATATAATTTATATAACAAACTACACTTATTTTTTAATGTAGAATACGTGGTTGAATTTACTACCTTTACAACTGGAACACCCTGTATATTATAGGTTTTATTTTTTTACGTGTTTAACAAAAAATATTAAGAGAGCATTTTTCTTCTAAACTAAAAGGGAACTTTAAAAATCATTTTTGCGTTGAAAAAAACCTACGGCGTACCATTTTTTTCGATAAAGTTCTTCTAAGGTGTACTCGTATGCACGTCACTGGTAAAAATAAAATGATTGATTATACATTAAAACAATCATCATAATTAACTGTTAAAAAGTGCAAAATGTCATCTAAATATCTCAATTATTTTTGGAGATATTAATAAATTTGAATTTTTTAAATGAATCTTTAACACCTTGTATTTTCATAACGGAGCATTTCCGTACTATGGTTTCAATAACAAACTAACACTATTTTCGAATAAAGAATCCAATTCTGAAGTTTGGTCCACAAATTATGACTCACCCTATATAATAATACGGGTTATTAAAGTTTCAGATTTTTGAGAGATTTTATTTTACACTTCCTACAGCCTCCCCATCAATTAATTCGCAAACAGTTCAAGCAACATGTCAACATATACTTTCATTATCTGAAAACAATCTTTTGCTAATTTTGCAATGTTGTTTGTTTAATTCAATTACTTTTTTTAACGATTTAGAAGAAGTTCCTTTTATATATATAAATTTAATATATTATTTAATGTTGTTTCCCATCTCTTATAATAAACTCACTATAAGTTGTCTAAATACATATAAGGAAATATCCTACGCAGAGTAGTACTTTATTAGGGGTCAAATCCCCTTTTTTCATCCCTAACATTTTGCATTATGCCAATCACCAGACATTTTCTGAAATTTGTTTTTCTTGTTCGATTTTGAAAATTTTTATCTCTTAGGTGTTTTTATAATATTATAATCTTTTTTCTATTCATTTGAATTCAAACCCCCTGTCTCAGACAAATCTCAGTAATGAAATACTTTTACTATTTAATATATGTAGCAAACTATCAGGTTGTTCGGAAAGTAATTTCGTTTTTTTATGTGAAAATGAATGACAGTTTTCGTATAATAAACAAATGCTTTATTAAATTATATATTGGCCGTTCTGGTCCAACACCTTTTGCCATCTTTCTGGTAGTAGCATAATTCCACGCTCATAAAATTTTTTGTCTTTGCTGGCAAAAAACTGATCGAGGTGGTTTTTGACCTCATCATTTGAGATGAAAGTTTTACCGTCTAAAAAATTTTGGAGTGACCGGAACAAATAATAATCCGATGGTGCCAGGTCTGGAGAATATGGTGGGTGTGGCATTGTGTCCCATTCAAGCTGTAAAAGCTTTTGGCGAGTGACCAAACTTGTGTGAGGTCTCGCGTTGTCTTGGTGAAACACTACACCTTTTCTGTTGATTAGTTCGGGTCTTTTCTGTTGAAGTGCATCCTTCAGTTTGTCCAGCTGCTGGCAGTAGACTTCCGAATTAATCGTTGTGTTATCCGGTAAAAGCTCAAAAAAAACGATTCCTTTAAAATCCCACCAAACAGACAGCATCACCTTTTTTTGGTGAATATCGGCTTTGGAAATGGTTTGAGTCGATTCATCTTTTTTGCTCCATGACCTCTTGCGTTTGACGTTGTTGTATACAACCCATTTTTCGTCCCCAGTAATGATGCGCTTCAAAAACGGATCATTTTTGTCACGTTTGAGAAGCGAATCGCAGACGTCAATGCGGCGACACAGATTTCTCTCTGTGAGAACATGGGGAACCCATATATCGAGCTTCGAGGATAATCCCAGACCTTTCAAGTGGTCATAAACTGTTGAATTCGATAAATTTAACTTCAATCCGATCTCACGTGTTGTTATTCGACGGTTCGCATCAACTAATGCCTTTATGGCGTCTTTATCAGCTTCAACCGGCCTTCCCGAACGTGGTGCATCTTCGACATCAAAATTGCCAGATCGAAATTTAGAGAACCAGTTCTGACACTGGCGTACTGTCAACACACCTTCTCCATACACATCGGTCAATTTCTTTCTGGCTTGAACAGCATTTTTACCCTTTCTGTAGTAAAACAGTAGGATATGTCGAAAATGCTGCTTATCGCTCTCCATATTTAAAAGGGCACCAACCAAAAACTACTGCGTAGAATTAATTGAAATGTTTCACACACAAGCCTTGTTATATGAGCTCTCAAAGCATATAAAAATTATATGGCTTAAGTGTGAGGTTAAGTGCAAAAAAATACCATTAAATCCTCTGTCGGGAAAAAACGAAATTACTTTCCGAACAACCTAATAGTACTAATTTGCGGGTTTCAACATGTAGTTGAAATATGACGGTTTATTTTCCGGACACCCTGTATATGTAAAGGAGAAGAAGCAACATTTGGTAGGTATATACTATATCTGATCTGATATATTTTCATTCGGTACACTATAAAGCATTTATCACTTTGTATCTATTAGGGTGTTTCAATTTTAATCTGTGCCCTTTTAAAGGGTGGTAGACATGTGTACACTAAATGGATTTGTAAGAAAACATTATTTAAAAAACCTATATTAACAAAAGGACAGTATGTTAAAAGTTTCGCATAATTTTCCTTTTTTTCTTTGCAGTCCTTCCAATTTTTTATATTTAGATTTAATTTATGGAATACATTTCTCATAGTAGTTCTCTTCAATGGGCTCCTTAATCACTGTGAAACTTTTTTTTTTTTTGGAATTTCATTGTTGATGTTGACAAACTAAAAATATATCAGCTGGTTTTACAAAACCATCGGAATATACATGCCATTTTTCAGACTCCAACTTATAATACATGAGTAAGATCTTAAACGAATGGAGAAATCTCACAGATCATCTATTATTTTGCAGAATATCTCGAAAACAGTTATAAACAAAGAAAAAATGCAAAAGACAGAGAAGCTTCTAAATTTAATAATTAAAATTTTGAAGGTCAGTAGCTTAAATGCTACAAATAAGTGTGTGTTGATAAATGAGCCCTAACTTGCTTAAAAAAATTATACTGTATGAAACTTATGAGAAAGATTCTGCCACTCTTGAAACGATTAAAACCAAGGCCAAAACTGAAACACCTTTTATGGTACTCTATTCTCTAATTTACTGCTATAACATTGTCCTTATTTCATACTGGAAAATGCACTTCTTCAGTGAGCTTCTAAAAACGAATATTGTCTCTTCCATTAACTCAATTTCCCGATACTTGAATTTGCGTGTTGAAAAAAGAACGCGTATTTATGGCCCGTCAAACTCTCAAAAATAAATCCTATGTATCACCATTCGGTTCTTACACTGGCACGGATAGAATTTGCAGATAACTATGTATAAAGGACATTTCAGATTATCGGTTAGGTCAGGATCAGGTCAAATATTGTAAGATTATTGATGTATTAATTAATGCGGCGCGCTAATGTGAATAAACAAAACAAGATGTATTTTACAATATTTTACCTGACTGATAATGGTTTTACAATAATATTATGGTAAATTAACAGGTTTGGCTAAAATAAATCTCAGCAATCACGAATGCACTTCTTTGGAATACCTAAAGAAGCCAGTAGCCAAAGTATCTATTAGATTAACAAGTTCAAAACTCATATTAAAGTGGAGAAAAAAAAATCAATCCATTAAAATATATTTTATCTCGTTGCTCCTTTTGGATGGTCATATTTGAAAACTTTATAGAGTGAACACTAAAATTATGAAAAGACTTTTTACATTAAGGGACGCTTAATAAGTCACCCTATGGGCTAATTTCAATTGTGAGAGAATGGGCTGTTTCAGGTAGTACAAATTATTGCTACCATCAATTTTTTCTCTTCTTCTGGGCGTAGTGCTTTGCAAAGAACGTGTTTTGTCAATAACTAACTGAAACAGCTTTTATCGCAATCTTCGACAAGGCCAAGAACGTTATGAAAAGCATTACTTCCAAATACATAATGTTTTGACAACAAGGTATCTAAGTTTAACTTTAAGGACAAGAAGGGCTAACCCGTTAAGTTACTTTTCTTCTCTTTCTTGGTCTTATATAGATTAATGTTTCATTAGAGATAGGATTGAAGTTATGTTAAGTCCAATAAATAGGTTTTGACCATAACGTGGCATTTGCTTGGGAGATGTACGACCATCGATTATATATATATATATATTTTACAGTTTAAATCTATTTTCTAGATTGTAGTTTATTTTGCATCGCTGGCCTAGTAGGTTTTGTATTAAGTAGTTTTTGTATTAATGTTAATTTCGGCACAATTTGATAAAGACCTATCCCGCAAGGCTTAGACGATTTAATTCTTCTGTTTCACACTACTACTGCATAGATATTTCCATGTAAAATTTTATTACATGTAGGTACAGGACGTTCAAAGTAGAACTGCATACCACCATCTTGAGTTACACCGTATATTTTCCAAAAATTGAAAATAACCTTTGTATGAATTGATTGCATAGAATTTAAAAATGCTGTTGGGTGTTTTACAAAAAGCTATATAATATGAAATTTCGATACTTATAATAAAATACCTTGTATATTGTCATTTGTTCAATTGTTTAAATAAACTTTTTCATGCTGGTTTAAAAAATATAGCGGTTTCGTGATATTGTACTTAATAGTTTTCACTCAAACGCAATGTTGTACAAGGATAGTCTAAAATACGAACGCATTTTGATTCCACAAGGTGATTTGTTCATATTACACACTATTATTATGAAATACAAATCATTCGTTTGAGTATAAAGGGTTAGAAATAAAATCACGAAACCCTATATTTTTGAAAACTGGACGAAGCCGCCATTTACTACAATATTATACAGTGTTCCAAAATGGGAATTTTACATCGAATTTCTTTTGTTCCACATTGAATCATTTTTTAATAGCATTTTTAAATTCGACGCGTGCAAATACATGAAATTGCTATTTTCAATTTTTGTAATAAGTACGGAGTGAAGTCAAAAGAATAGGGTGTCTAGCCCTACTTGGAACGTCCTGTACTTATACTTATGATTTCTACCAAAACTTTTGCCTCATACTTCCAACCCTCAGGGTGTATAGCTATCCACTATAATTCCCATTTGGACGGGCTACCTTTTATTAAATTTCAAAGTTGTAGATGATTTGACCATCAATGGCATGAAGCAAACGGAAGAAAAAAAATTGGAATTCATGGCCTATTGCTCTAAAATTGTTACTTTCACTTTTATTCTTCTATTGGGAATGTTCAAGTTTACTTGACTTGCTGATAGCACCAACGTTCCAATACTGAGAGTATTTAGACTTCGATGTTATTAGAAAAAGTCGCTTACTGGGCTTTTGACTCCACTTTCTTGACCCGATTATAATGAAGTCTTATTGGTATTTGATAAATCATTGGAATTTTGAGCAGGCGGCTTTTTTTGAATTAAATTCCACAAGTAATAAAGTGACAAATTCTCCCAGAAAGCTAACTTCTGACATAAAAATCTGAATGATACAATACTGACCACCGTATCCGCGTTTGAGAATGATCGATTACAAATTCTGACTTGACTAACAAATAACTTATATCTCAAGATATCAAATCTACTCCAATTGTTTTCGACTATCCGTAGCATGAAAGTAAACAATAGATTCCCACCGTTTTTTAATGTAACCTGAACAAAATTTCTTTAGTAATAACCCCCTACTACAGCTAAACTTTAATTCCTTTACTATCTGATACTATTTTGTTTGATAATTCTATTTTGTGTTGTTTCATGCAAAATAATTTTTATTGGAGCTACACGTAATTGGGCATGTTGTAATGTGCCAAAAATTATCTATTTAAAGGAGTTGCAGTCTACAACCATTTAACGTTAACAAACATTTTTATAGGGATCATATACAGACAATGGAAAACAATGAGAGAATCTACTAATTTATTTCTCTTTGCTGCTCTGTGGCCTAAATTAAAAGCTTTTATATTTTCCAGTGCACTTTTTGCTTGTAAATTCTCTAATTGGGGAAGAGGGAGCGATAATGTTTTGTGCTATTTTAGATACTATACGAGCATAACCGTGAATATCAGATGATCTTACATCATCACCGGGGAATATATTCTTCCCAAATTTGAGAACTTATTACTTAATACTTATTATACCTAATTTAGAGAATTTTCAATAGGAAATAAATTAATAAAATCGAGAATTGTTATCTTGAAATAATAAACCCTTTTATAACAATTTCATTAAATATCAAATGAGATTTAAAGTCCTCTTGTAATAAAAAAATACTGTGATTTAAACAATGCGTTAATTTTGTCTAGTACTCCATAACTCCTTTATTATCAAATTCATCACAATCGGAATTTGTTTTTATAGTCGGCCATAATGGGCTACTGCAATTTAAAATCTATTTTCAAAGACAGTAATCACTATGGTTCTTTATCGATTGCTTAGGAAACAGTGGTTTCATAGGAATTATTATTTTGTTACTATATTTTTGCTATTGTAATAAGAACGAGAATGAAACTATTGTTTCCAAAATAGGTGGTAAAAACAGTATTCTTCTAAATGCTCTTTTGGGTATCTCGTGTCATATTATAGGACTTCGCTCGCTCGTCGTCCAGAATACTACTCGCTGGATAAAACAATACTATTCCTAACTAAAAATAAATAGCAATTTCTTCTTGAAAAGTGCATATAATGTAAAAATAACTAAAGACAGGTATATGTCCTCTCTACTTATTAAATAAACCTGTTACTCTTATAAATTTGATTGCCGATTTTTTGCATATCTATTCATTGGGTGTTAAAGAGAGGTGGATAGGTAAAAAATAAATATTTTAAGACTAACGAGATACCTACATTTAATTCTTGAACATGGTACACATTCACTTTTGAACTTACAACTTAATAGAGAACCTAAAAATATAAAATAAAAATGGGGTTATTTTAAAATATTTTAATCTTTCAGTAGTCAATAAGAGCCACTAAGTATCACTTATATACTATTATGTATATACGATACGGTATATGATTTCCTTATCTACCGTCTAAATGTATACAAAATTTTGGATTAAAAATTCTGATTTTTCCAAAAGGTTAGGTAGGGATACGGTGTTTCAGACAATTTTCAATAATTTAGGACTGCACAGACACATTCCACTAAAAAAGTATTTAGATACTTTCTAAGAATTTGGAAACTTAAAGAACTGATAATATACAAAGAAATTTGAAACTTCTTGTTAAAATTATTACTTTATCAAACTAAAAACGTCAATACGAGATACATGCCGTCTCTAAACCCTTTTTAAAAGGGCAATCGCTGCAAATACCTCTCACAAATGTTCATATATTTTGCCTGTTATCTTTGCAATGTGAAATCACCAACCTTTTTGCCACCTACTTAGCACAGGTAATTTTATACGTTTGTGATAACAAAAACCCGTCACTTGTAAGATTATAAGCTGTAATGTACTATGTGTTTGCAAAGAATTAATTCGCTCTGCATTCAAACGATTTATTTATATTTTGTATGAAATATTTGTAAATAAAAGTATCACACAGTGTTCAGTTTGTTTTTTTTTTAAATATATTTGTGGATTCCAATAAGTGCAAGTAAGAATTTGAAACAACTCATTCGGGTAGAAAAATAAATTTACTTTGCAATTAAAAATAAACAAAAGTAGGTAACTTAATGGTCGACTAACTTAGCGTAAGTCTCGCGAAGACGAACTAAACGTTCGGCAGATTCCATAACGTTCTGTTTTAATTCTGTAACGGATTTCTTTTTCCTTTGCAACATAACGTACATATTTTCCTGAAATAAAAGGTTCGTTTTACAGAAAATTTATTACATTTTATTGAAAATTTATTATTAAATTTATTAATTGATTTGCATTGAACTTTGAATTAGACTTCTAGATAATCACATCGCTTGATTTATTATTGGAATATCGTTGAAATCGTCGATGAACTTTTAAATAAAATTTCTATTTTGCGAAATACTAAAAATGATGCATTACCGCTAGGAATACATCGTTTTAATCCTTGGAAAATTTACTTTTTTTGTCATGGAAAAATCATAATTAGAAAAAATTGTTGGAATACAAAAGTCATCGGGGGACACTCGATTAAAATATTTTCAAATTTGAAAGTACTTGGAAAAATAAATTTTGGAAAAAATCAAAGTCATTATTACTAAATAAGATTGAACATCGTCTCATACTTTTAATGCAGATTTTCAATGCTTAAAACGGACTTACTACAAAAAACGAGTTTTTACGAATATTTTCTGTTTTCAAAAGTTAGTTTTATAATCATCAAATTAGCTTACCTCTATTTTTTTAACATCCTGTATTATCTGGTTATGCGTCTCCAGACAAAAGGCGACATAATATTTAGAATTTTTGTCAAATTTATCCAAAAGATTATGGTGCCTAAAAAATGTACGAAATTTTCTACTTAAATTCCGATTTACCAGTCAATATGTCCTTGGTACCTACGTTAATTTTAACTCATCAATAATTTCCTTCTGTTTGCGGATTTCAGCTTCTTTATTTTGCACTGAAGCTTCAAGTTTTTCTTTGTGATGTTTCTTGCATTCTTCAATATCGGCAAGTAATAGCTTATTTTTTGCCTTTATTGATTCGATTTCCGCCTTCTGGTCATTCAGCTTTTGACGTAACAAACTCGTTGAATTGCCTCTTTCTTGGAGAGATTTTTTTTCTTGTTTCAACAGTTCGAGAACGTCTCGGCCCTCTCGGAATTCCTTAAGCAATTTTTCTAGCAATGCAACATTTGTTTTGTGGTTTGCCTCAATTTCCTACGACGACACGACTGTATTTCCAAACCAATTTCAAGATTATTTATTTACCGCCAAAAATTGTTTAGACACAAAACCTTTCTCCCTAAGCCGCAAGACTTTAAGTTCCGGCAAGAAGCATTTTGTAATGGCCATATTCCAATTATCAACTTGTTTTTCGACCTACAATATTGCACCGTTTTCCACGTTTCAGGTTAAAATATCTGCATCTGCACTCAAGTACCTTTATATGCAGATTCCCTAGATCTATATCCAAGTCATTTCGAACCGACGTATATTCTTTTTGTGATTGTTCCTTTCGTTTGATTACTCTTTCTTGTTCCTTAATTTTATTCAATAAGTTGATTTTATCGTTTGACTAAAACACAATTTTACTTAAAAATATTAGTTATTAATAGGGTGATTTTTGATTGTTTGTTGGTTGAGGACTTCTTTCTATTCGTAAATAAGGCTAAAAAATAAGAATTTTTCCATTGAATGTTTCTGTTATAAAAGTTAGACCTATTAAAATTGCAAAGTTAATATCTGGTCTAATAAGACATGTTAAAAACTTCTTTACTTTGAACAAAAATATTTTTTTCTTTCTTTGTTTTTAGATTTCCTTTCCAATGATGTATGACAAGTTAATATTTTTTTAAAATAATAGGAAAAAAAAGGGTTTCTATTTAAAATAAAAAAGTTGGTGATGGTTAGACTGGAAGTGAATGTCGTTAACATCCAAACTCTGAACTATTTACAATTATATTGAGATCTAAGTTTTTAAGTAAAACGTTTGTAGCAAGAGTTATAGTTAGACCTCTCAAATTAATATGAAAGCCTGGGCTGATTTATTTTCTAGAGTGAGTCCTTTTTTATGATTCAAACTTACCTTAAACGGTTGTTTTGCAATACAATCCTGCAAATCATTGATTGACAAACTTAGCCTCTCCTTTGTTTTAATATATGCAATATACATATTCTGTAATTGCTGAAGTTCCTTCTTAACTTCCAATTCATGGTTACCTTTAGTTTCCTACAGAATATGTATGAGGTGTTAATAATTGGATAAAATTTACTTAACCATACCTTATATTTTTCAATAACACCCTGTCTCTCAGCATTTTGGGCTCCAATCTTTGCATTTTCGGCCACGATACCTTCTAGTAAAGCGTTGACTTCATCGAATTTAACTTTTTGTTCTTTGAATGACGTGCTCACCTTTTTAATCAATTCACAATCGCAGCCAGTTATTTCAAGAATGTTTGCGTAAAATTCTTTTTCTTCTTGAAGCAATAATTCTTTAGAGCCTTCTGGCTAAAATAACAAAAAAAAACACCACGATAATATTGTGGATGGATAAAAAATTGCACTGGAAAGGAAGTAAAACCAATCAATTCCCAACTTACCGAGCGAGCAATGATAGTACTATACTTATTGAAGAAATCTATCAGGGCATAACGCATATTAAAGGTCATTTTTTCTGATGGCTCCAACTGCATCATGAACGTCTCATATACTTGACTCAGTTCCGCGCGGCCAATAAGCCAAAATATTATGGCCACAAAATGGGGCCAGCCATGAGTAGTATTCACTAATAAACAATTATATTATCGAATCTTGAAAATTAGATTCGGTCAACATTTCAATGATAATTAAGAATTTTCTTCCAATTTACAAATATCAATCACTTAATTAGGGATAATATGAATCAATTAAGAAAAATCAATCATACCAGTCTTGAGTGTAGATGCAGTCAACTGAGCTGGATATTTCAATAATCTAAGAGTATTCAGCATTACTTCCGCGCAATTTTGTACATTAATTGGAGGCGTTTTAATGATTCTATCTAATAATTTGGAGACAAGTTCTACGAAAGTACCCATGGTTGGTGGTTTTATTTTGCCCGCTAGTTCTGGATTAAATAGTCCACTGGTGAGTATAAATTCTTGAATCTGAAAAAATCCAATGGAGAAGAAAGAATTATTTCTGTAGCTATTTTTTTTTTGTAGTTGGCTTACTTTGGAAAACTGATTGGCAACCCATTTTTTATCATTAGTGAATATAACTTTTTCACCTGGGGATTTGCATGTATTGGTTGACATCTGAAAATATAACGTGATATTCTTATAAATATGGCCTTGAACGCCTTTAAGGTTTATTAAAGAGATTTTTGCTTAACTTCAAATAAAC
This sequence comes from Euwallacea similis, assembly GCF_039881205.1. NCBI lineage: Eukaryota > Metazoa > Arthropoda > Insecta > Coleoptera > Curculionidae > Euwallacea > Euwallacea similis. The sequence continues at coordinate 875,010 of NC_089625.1, forward strand.
TTCTTTATTTTAAATGAAACATCCTATAAAATGTTGCATTTTTGGGATCTTCTTAATATAACAGTTTTGCAAAAAGGGCCTTCAAAATAATATGCCAGTCCTTGCATCGTATTTTTCCGTATCGATTCAAGCACTGCATTCTAATCAAAACGAGCTACCCTATATAATACGTGTTTCAGTTCCAGTCTGCGTCAGGAGTGACAGCAAACCGCAAAATAAGATAATTTTGGAAAAAAAGGATTATTTGAAATACAAGAAGTTCAAGTACTTTTCTTTTGTATTTTCTTTGCAACTCATTCAATTTTTTAAATATTTGATGAAATTACATGATCTGAATGCACTTCTCATAATAATGGATTTCGGTGAGCGTATATGCAGTGTAAAAGCCTGACACCGTTAATACGAATTACGAACAGACTGTTCTAATGGCAGTTGTTATGTACTTAATACACATACGCGATGAAAGTTTATAAACGACGAATTCAAAATTTTTGATAGTGAATGTCAGTAGTGCACTTAAACAAAGTTTGGCGCGGAAACAGGAGGCCTGAATTCTCAAAAAATATAATCCTGTAGATTTAGAATTGGTTTTGGAGGTCATTTGATATGGACTTTTCTAGAAATATGTATTTCAAATTTGAACTACAAGAGATATGCAGAGGTCATGCCAGTGCTAGACACCAGACAGACCTTTCATATGTATGAGAGAATGGATAAAACACCATATAGTGTTATAGATGTAATAATTATAATAGAGATAATATACATATTGCAGTGAATAAGGGCAATTGTGTAATAGTGCCAACCAATGAGGTTACTAGAATTGCCGCACCCAAGTAGAATAAAAGTTGTCCAGGCATTGCAACAGTTCCTCAAAATATTACAAGATATTGTACTGTCACTAGACCGTGCTCAAACTAGTGACCACATTTCACTGCATATTATGTTGTTACATCATCATTCTAATAACATGAAAACAGTTGAACCATAACCAATACTGTCGAGTGCAGGTACCCATCATGACTCTTGAAGAAAATCTAATTTTTGGATTTAACATAAAGACAATAATTTAGAATTCCAATTTAAAAGATAAGTTTGACAGCGGCGCGTGAATGCAGCTCGCCCGTGATGAGAGTATTGCTGGAAGTATGTGAGTTGTGTATTTCAAAGATTCAAAACCAGTGATAATGACGAAACCATGACTAGAACCTAGACATCAATAAGCATCAAGTAGAACAACAATAATAAGTTAGATAATAATAGAATTGGATGTTAAACTAAAAACAATTGAAAATTTTAGCGTTAGCAGATCATTAATTATTAATTTCGTATATGTTAAAACATGTTAATAGTTAGTTCACAGAAAAATCAGTTTAACTTACTCTTGAACCAAAACTGCTTAGTGAGACACTTCTCTTTTTAGAACTAGTACTGTAGGACGGGGTAACAGAAGGTGTCCATAATACTCGAGGAACTTTCTGATTTGAGTACTTTCTATCACTGCCCCAATTTGGCACTTTTAACTGTGCCATAGGCGTCATGAGACCGTCCGAACTTGGCTCTCGACTGTTACTATAAAAAGTCAATTTCTAGTTGTTAATGATTAGGTACTATAAGCAAGTAATAAATGACTAGCAGTAAGTTGTTCACAGTCATATTGCGGTTTATTAATATAAAAGTATGAGAGACAAACTTCCTTTAATATTCTAAAAGGTTCTTTACATAATAATATTTCAAGGTCCTATCACATGTTGTCAGATAAGATGAGAGACATTTAGAGATTCATTTCATAGAGTATAACAAGAGACATATTTTAGGGAGTACCACTTTCACAAATACTAAAATATAAAATAGTGGAAAGTGCTTAGTTCAGATTATGTTTACAGCCAAGATCTAGAATATCAGAGTAATGGGGAGAATTTTGAAGATACTTTATTTCTTTAAGATTAGCTTGAATTACTTAGAATCACAAATAATGCCGAAATCGTAACTATACTCTAAACTAACATTTATCTAGTATTAATGCTGACAAAATCTGTAATGATAATATATCAATTAAGAAATAAGTATTGAAAGTTGTTATTATCTTAATATCTGCACAGGTCAAAGCACCAGCATAACCGACACAGATTAACTAAAATATTTTAAAAACAATAGGAACTATAAACAAAACAAATTTTGAGAGCTTAATACCCTGTGTTTGGACAACACAGCTTTAAATCACATAAGTTCAAATGAACCGTTCTTTTTATTGTTGTGAGTTCTATCACCTGTTGTCCACAAAGTTTTTCGAATAAAATTTCAATCATCCTCTATAAAGACGTTATTTGAAAAAAAGACATTAAACTTATAGTTACTTACCGAGAAACTGATCTTATCCGTTCCCTGCTTCTGGATTCGACATTTCTGTTTTGTAGGGATTCAAGTTGAGGAATATTTGAGGATGATCGTGATTTTCTCATGATTTCATAGAATTTGTTAATAATTCAAAAAATTATGAACAAAAATTCCGTTGGCCTTTTGACATTTGACAATGTAAAGACATAAGTAATGTTTCGATTTTGTCATAGGGTCTCTCCAATTGAAACCCCACTCCAAAGAGTGATTAGAGCACATAAGGAAAAACATTGGCAAGTATGGGAACCTGCATCATGGGTGCTATTCTATGAGACTGCTGTCATATACATGTATAGCGGAAAATACTTAAAAGTGGGACCCATCTTAACCTAAATCTCAATTTAAAATAACTCATACAAGAGCATTACATTTCAGTAAGAGCTTTTTATTGCTTTCTTTTGATCATGGACAACGTGTTCCGTGTTTAGAAGTACTTTAAACTAGGAGTACTAAACATATTATGTTTACTATGACAATATTGACAATTGACACCTAACCTCTAATCTCCAATGTTCAAATAAAATACAAACAAATGTAAAATTAATGAAACTGAGCTACCGAACAAAGAACGTTTACGTACAATACTAAAAAAATTTCAGGAATATAATTTATACTTTCAAGTACAAGAAATGGCTTTAAGTATATTTTTAGGCATATGGAGTGAAGAAAAACTGAATAGAGTTAGAGTGGATGACTTGGATTTTGATGCAAAAGTTGAGGTCCTGATGCCCTATGTGATCAAGGAGTTGGGAGCAGATGCTTCCAATGATTTTGGTAAGAAAATAAATAAAGATGATAAAGCTAAAACAAAATAAAAATGGAAAAAAAAATTTTCCGGGTATGTCTGGAACTATTGGAAATTTTTTTAATATTAAAAGAGCTTGTGTTTCTTTGTTGTGCCGGTATAATAACGATCCATTTTTGAATCGGATTGTTACTTGTGATGAGAAATGGATCCTATATGACAATACCAGACGTTCATCGCAGTGGTTGGATCAAGATGAACCACCAAAACATTGTGCGAAAAAAAATCTTCATCAAAAGAAGCTTATGGTGTCCGTTTGGTGGTCCAACGCAGGTGTCATCCATCACAGCTTCATGAAACCTGGTGAATCGATTACGGCTGATGTCTACTGCCGACAACTGACCGAAATGATGAGGCAACTGATGGTTAAGCAGCCAAGATTAGTCAATCGAAACGCACCGCTATTGTTGTATGACAACGCTCGGCCACACACCGCACAAGTCACCTTGGCCAAGCTACAGGAGTTGGAATTGGAAACTCTTCATCATCCACCGTATTCATCCGACTTAGCACCCACTGATTACCACTTCTTTCAAAATTTTGATAACTTCTTGGTAGGGAAAATATTCAACTCCGACGAGGCTGTCAAAGCTGCCTTCCAAGAGTTTATCGACTCCCAGCCTGCAGGCTTTTACAACAGAGGAATCAATGAACTTCCCGTTAAATGGCAGAAGTGTATTGATAATGGTGGTGCATATTTCGATTGACAATAAAAACATTTAATATGAAAACAAATGACTAAAGTTTCAATTCAATTCTACTCATTTCATACTACACAACCTAATATCATACTATTTAGAATAGAATAGAATGTTGAATACCAAAGTTTTAAGATTTTCTGTCAGTTTTCCAAATGTGTTTAAAAAAATTTCAAATGACATTTGCATCTTTTTTAACACATTTAACACAAGCTTTCTTATTTTTTCATTTAGAACATCTAACTTCATCAATCTCACTTCATCACATTTTTGGATTTGCCTTTAAATCCTATTAATATTTCATTTAGCATACCTTATTTTGGTTTTCAAGTGTTTTTGAAATATGTTACTATTTACAATTTCCACTATTGTATGTTTCAAATTGTTTGAGTTATGGTAAAATTGCTTTTACATTATTATCTTGGTTTTTCAAGATCAAATTGGAACATCAAATGTGACATATGCTTTAAAGTGGTAAAAAAATTGGTATATGATCTACGATCACCTAATAAATTAGCATAATCATGATAATCACATGGCTTGTGTTATGTATTTTGGTTAAAAATTTTGAAATGCAAATAAAATAAACTTATAATACCTATGCTTGTTTGAAATATGTCTTAATTATATAAGTAACTAACATATAAAACATGAGAAAGTTCTATTTTAATTATTTGTACCTAAGCGAATGGCACAATTTCTTTTATTTCCAGAATTGACATTCTGTGGGCATCTTCTACAAGCCTCCAAGCCACTTACAAGTTATGGAGTAACTTCAGGTGTAACTATCCATGTGATTGAAAGCTTGATCCATAGCCAGCCTAGCAAACCTGAGCTCACCAAAATAACTGAATCCACCATTCAGGAGTTTGTTAGCAATTATAGGAGCTTTAAGTTATCTCCCTCATTTAGAACCACTTTACATGTAAGGTTTTTAATTTGAAAGAAAGATTGGAAAGTTTTAATTTGTATTGTCTTAGCGCTTAGAGAGTCCTGAAGACTTAGATAAAGTCATTCTTGCAGTGCCAGGGCTTCGATCTGATCCAATTGCCATTGCATTTGTGTCGAAACCTGATCTTCTTAGCCAATTGGAAGATCCCAAAGCGTGTTGGACAGTAAGTTTATTAACTATGAGTTAATAATAAACAGCTACTAAAACTGTGGATCTGGAATATGTTTTTAATAGGTTGCAGAAAAGAATCCGTTGATACTGTTCGCAGCTCGATATATAATTACGGAGTTTCATAAAACTACAGTCGCTAGCGCTAGTTCAGCTCTTCAAACATCGCCCCCATCTGGGCATTCATATTCATTGGATGCGCTCTCTGATGATGATGAAGAGATGGAGGGAGACGGGCCTTCATCGGGAGCTATCACAGCTGCTCAGTTGGCAGACGCGTTGGCAGCAGCTTCAGCTGCACCTGTGTCTAGGATTACTACTGAAATGTTGCAGCAGGCATTGACTCCTGCCAGCAATAATTCAAGGTAATGTAAGATCCTTATTTTGCTCTTATCACTGTATCTTTTATACAATTGTTTAGCATTGGAAGCTCCTGTCTTATTCGTACACACAGTTATAGCTTTTAAAATGGAGACTGGGCGCAATTCTAGATTTAATTTTATGAGGGACTGACAATTCATTTAACACGTGAATTGGAAGATCTAAGGAGTTGTAGTACCAATGAACATAACACGAGTTTATTTCCAAACTCTATTTATCGTAACAAATTTCATGACTAATTTGATCGATAAACATAGTTTCAAGGGAAACTTTCCTTTAAGTTCCCTCGTGCTAATGTTTATTATCCTCAACGATTCTCAAAGTTTTACGACTCTGGAAAATAGTATTTTCTAGTTAACGGAATTTTTAAGTTACTTAATAATACTGGTCAACATTAAAACTGAGTTAACATGCAGTGATATTGATAAAACACCTCGTCAGTGTTAATGCTAATTGTAATCGCTATATATGAAAACACCAAATAAACTATTAACGAACAGACAATGTACAGGGGGATTCATGGTCAATGGCAGGTTAGATGTTTTCGGAAAACGGTACACATGACCTACAGTATTTTCGCCAGGGACGTTGCATGCGATGTTACCGGTTATATAGATTTTATTGTTGTATAACAGTTGACTACCGAACCCAGCTATTATCTTGAAAGTTACCAATCGAATCAACAACAACCAAGAACTTTTTTATATTATTTACGATTTTTTAATGAGGATCTACGTAGTGCCATGGACGACCTTTACTCTGTATAGTATGGTCAAAATTTCAGACTCTTCAATCCAGTCTTAAAACCGTAATATATAAGAGTCAGTTAAATTGAGGCAAGGTTACGTAATTAGCCACTTAATAAAATGTGTCTTATAGAGCAAGGAAATTTATGGTAGTTTTAGAACTATCCAAAAAAAACGGAAATTTGCAAAATCGTTTTTATTTTTTCTCGCCTGTATTTTACAAGATATTTTTAAAATAACATTTCATTATTGGTATTCTTTTATTATAAACCTCTTTCACGCTATATTTAGATGTGAACTAGGCAAAACCCTACTGGTTTAACGTTTGCACATATTGTATAATTTTAGCTTAAGAATGAAGCTATAAGCACTGTGTGTACTAAGTATAGTCGTTAATTCTTTATCAGTCAATGTCAGTAATGCCAATTCTTAGGGATAGACAAAGATCAAAATTTTCCTTAAATGTGAAATTTGATGTAAACATAATGTTCTCTTATTCTTTCATACCGATACTACGTGTTTATATGACTTATCATGAAATTAAATGCAGTAAGGAATTTGGATTGGTGATTCACAAATTGCAAAACAGTTCTCTTGACTGTTTTCAGGTTCTTTTTCCTCTATTTTCGCAGTTTATATACACAGAGCGGAATATTTTGGAGTCACATTAGTATTTACCTATGACGTGAACATACGTAAAGTAACATTCCTCCATAAGAGGTAAACGCGATGGCGATCTTAATGGGCAAGCGGAGCATCCAGAATAAGGTTTATGTTTAAGTTTTCTTTGAGACTTAAAATATCTATTGTCGGCCTTATGACAGTAATAACTAAATATTTTATAAAAGTGGAATTTCTTGCACGAATTTAACTATTTCATTTTGTCCTTAAATATAAATAAAAATTATGAAATTATTGCGATAAGGTTGTGTTTGAAAATTTTTCTGTTTTTGAATATTGCACGATGATTTGTAATATATTTTTGTTCATATTCTTCACATAGGTATACCTCACAATTGCGCCAAATGAGGGAGCTTGGTCTGAACGACGAGGGAAGAAATTTAAGGGCTTTGACAGCTGCGGCAGGCGATGTTCAAGCTGCCATCGATCTAGTTTTCAGTGGAGCTTTAGATGACTAAAGAGTTGTCACTTTCAAAATTTATAATATGTAACTTGATATATTATTTCTTTGTTTTTTTTTTTAATTTATGTTAAAGAGAAAGAGAGATATATCATGTGTATGCACTAACAATAATAATTGTATAAAAAAATTTCGAGTAATCAAGTGGTATCTATATATTTATTTAAGTAAATAAATTCGTTGTTATTTTAGGTGCTGTATTTTAATTATGCTAAATATGAGCATTGTGTATACTATACTCTATTTAGTAAAGGTTTATATGGTGTCTGTTCATGGACATTTTCCTGTGTAATACACTTTTAGATAGCAAATGTCTATTTCCAATTGCTACTACAGTTTTGTAAAAGCAAGTTTATAATTTTACGATAAATTTAACAAATTTTTGAAAACGTCCAATAGTACTCAAGGATATTCTTTTAAGAACGATTTAAGCAATTGTTAAGCTGTCTGTGACGTTCGGAGTGACCTTTAAAAAATGCGTCAGTGTGGAAGTTCGACGTTTTAACTCGGTATTCCTAGAGCTTTAAATGATTTCAATGAGTTTTTGTAGCTATTTGGAAATACATTTGAGTAATGTACCGAATAACTATTTTCTTTCTTGAATATCGCATATTCGGCGCACCTAATGGGCCGAACTAGGATATTCGACAAAGCTGCATAGTAGTGAAATGTAGTTCTATGTCACTGCAAGTTTGTTATATTGTGTTGCTTACTTATATATATTTTCTTTACGTGCTGACAATATTTTAACCGCAAATGTATGCTGGACACGTTCAGAATTTATTACATTAACATATGTGCTATTCTATCTCGAAGAAAAAAACATTCACACAAACAACCAAATTTATTTTCCATTATAGTATACATACAAGTTGCTTCAACAATGCCTGTTCTAAATTTTGGCTGCAACTTCTAATCTGATATTGCCATTGGTTCACGTTTTTGATATGACTATCAAAACTTTTCACAGATCGATCTTTCACCAGATAGAAGGTGCGTTTGCGTGATTTACTAGAACTTCTTTTTCTACTCTTATACTAAATAGAAAGTATAATAGCGTAAGTATAGTCTAAACAGAAAACCAGCATTGCATGGTAAGTGTGTGTGCAGAATAATACGTAACAGTGATCAGCTGTTAGCTATTATAGGGCATAGTTTAAAGACAAATATCCATGACAATCACGCCATAATGTGTGTGTTATCTGTGATACTTCAGGATTTGAAACGTGAACAAATCAACCATCATCCCTGGAGATTGGTATAATTAATTAATTAGATTCAACAATTTTATGATCAAATGGTCAATATAGTTCTTATTCTCTTGATGTTTTCGGGCATGGGAAGCAGTAGAAAAAGCATTGTACCACTGTACGAGGCGGCGCTTTTTCGACAGACTTAAGGGGTATTGGCAAAATGATAATAAGTGGAGCAATGAAGCTTACACATATCATTGTTCTACGGCTAAGTGAATTCGTTTTTGGGATATAGGGTGTTTTTTTTTTAAATCTATTTATATAGACGTAGCACTGCATCTTGATTATTATAGATGATAGAAAAAAGTTCAACTAGCAGTTTTTGAGAAATTTTTAGTTAGAATTTAGTGGCGTACTTGACGTTTTTCTGTTGATACAAGCTTGAAATACCATCACAGTATTACCAAATTATTATTGGTTTCATTCAACTTATCAATATTACCTTTTTTTTTAAATACGGATCTGGAGTTTTTAAAATTTATTTTTGTAAGTCTTTCTATTCTCTGTCCAACGACGCATTCCTTTTTAACTTTAAAGGCCTCACTAAAATCTAATAAATATCTATATTTATTTGACATTCCGTTAAATGTGCCGTGATAAATCTAAAAGACTTGTTAAAGTTATTAAAATATTTCAAAAATAGATAGGTTCCTACTTAGAAAATTTGAAGATAGATTCAATGATATGTTAATTATTTTTTAAATTTATTAACCATTTTAATTATTATAAATGGTCTTTTCTTGAAGTTGAGATTGGGTGTCTTATTGTTTAGTTTTAAAATTTACAATTTAAAAGAAAACGCAATAAATCAATAATTTCTCAATGATATTCTGAGGTATTATAGGCTCAACAGTTCCCACAGAATTGAAAAAATTCTTTGGAGAAATCTGAGTGTCTGTCAGATTTTTGAAATTATTGGTTAAAAATTTGAAATTTTTTAGAAATACAGACAAGAAAGAAAAATACCCAACGACGCTCTCACCGTTCGCAGAAAATCGTACGTCAGTGCAGAAATCTCGAAGTTACAGTAATCAAAATTAATGCATTTTTTGGCTGTCCCACTACATTTGGCGATTAGTTTGTGTTCTGGATTTGATTCCACTTCTACGATTTATTAACCTTTTCATGAAAAATGCGACATCATTATCTTTAGACCGTTAACATTTCTCCTTTTTTTTTGAGCGCTAAAAGCACGAGTGGTGAAGTAGTTAAAAAGCGAGACCTTTTTCAATTTTCCCACCTACTCTCCAATATCCATCCAAAGACATTAGACCATAGGACTAAACTTCACATTAAACTTCGAATGCCTAAAAATAAATTAACCTTGTATCTTTGCAATATGTATTAAAATCAATACTCTACGCCTACAACGGAACTCATTCCCTTCACTTCACAAAAAAGATATCCTTGTGTAAACTCTTCCGGTAAAAAGAAAGCGTTTAATATTATTCTCGTATACGTTTATCGGCCGTTATAGAAAATAAAAGTCAATTAAAATACACACTAAACAAGGTAAACAGACCAAATAGCGTGTCCAAAGAGCCTCACAAAGGGTCTTTAAAATCCTAACATGATTCGCCTGATTGCCTTTGGTGGCCCCGCCCTTAAGGGCACGCCTTAATGCACCCCCGCCCGCCATATTGACAGGGCATGTGGCTGCATTGGTCGATTTTTTAAACAGGCGAACGGTGTATATTTTACGTATCGATGGATTTCGCTAAGAGGGATGCTATAAGATTAGGGGGAAGCTTGATTTTTTTTTTGGCGGGGGGATTGATAGGCATTTAAGGACTTAGTGGATTGAGGAGGATTCTCGGATTCTCTTAAATTACACATCCGTTGATGGTTTTTGTAATATTTTTTTAAGCTTGGGGCTAATTTTAATACGAGATGGATTTGAGGATGAACCCGAATGTATTTGGCAAACCATCGAAATCGAATCTTGGGAGGCAATATTGTCTCAATAAAATTTGAAATTTACTGGTAAAATTCAGTTGAGTAGAATTATAGGAAATTAATTATCATTTGTGACCAGATTACAATAGCTTATGCGCCATATTCAGGGATCTATAAATTGGAGATTGGACATCAGAATCTCGGGAACGGTAGCAAATGACTATAATCTTCTATTATTGCCTCAATTTGGTTGGTTTCAAATTTCAATGAGTTTGGCCTCTATCAGGAATTTGTGTTTTTTATCGGAAAATCTTGCCGTCTATTCAGTTGTATGAATTACATTTATCGAATCCTTTATTTCGTCCAGCATATGATTGATAGCTGAGCCGTGCTATATGCTGCTGGTAGCTATCAGTTTATTTCACAATTTTTGGGTAGATGAATTTGAAAGTCCCGCCTAGCAAGCCATTTTTACTAGGAGTTTCAAAGTTTTTAAAGCTCCTTATTATAACTATTTATTACCCCCTTTAATTATTAAGTACGTGTCGAACATTTAAATATGTTAATATAGCGTAATTTAAAAACATGTTTCCTGAGTATGTAAATGTATAATATAACATTTTTACTGCATCAAATAAATATTTAATCACCCTAAACACAATGCTATTTTTAAAACGTTACTCTTGGTAATGGTTCATTTAACATGGTTAAAATTAATTTTTTCGAAGTTTCTTGGTTTTTTGGTTCACCTTTTTATCTCTTTTTTACATAATTTAAAAAATAATAAAATAACTTTTTAAATTTGCTTTATTTTACCTCATACTTCATAATTCGTCAGTTGGATTACAGACAAAATTCATGATTATTTGTAAACCTATGTGATGTAATATTTTAATTACCATGTTATAAACCTATTAACTTCTATTTAAAGCCTAAAGCAGCACGAAATGACATAAATTAAAAATTAAAACAGGCAAAATCCATACATCTAAAAGAACAAAAAACTTAAGAAAATTGCACTATTTTGGATTTTTTTTTTGGTCATTATAATATATGTTTGTAATGGGGCGCAATCATGTGAGCGTGTTAAGGCACTTTCTTATGAGATATGTACACTGTTTTCCCACAGTCATGATCTGTATATAAAACATAAATAAACAAAAAAGGTGTCCGATCGGGAATCGAATTCGGACATCACCATGGAAGTTCGATATTACGTCAGCGTTAAAGACCTGCGCATGATCACTTTCGTAATGGTCTCGATGCTTTTGACATTTCGTGACATCTTACCAACCTATAGCAATGCCCAGGCTCAAGTCAGTCAATTCATGAGAAATTTGAATCGAGTCCTCAATCTTCGCTTCTTGAGTCCTCTCTTAATTTTTTCTTTCTTTTTTCTCGTTATCATTTGGAGACCATTCTTAAATGTGGGTGACAAAACGTCATCGTTGGTTGCAGATGCTAGTTCTACGTTCTTCGTGTTAACATCCTGACTTCGTACAGCTTTTGTTGGGCTGATGAGAATTTTTTTTTATGAGTCACCTTGGAACCCGTAAATTTTCCCGCGGCATTGTTTAAGATGTCACGACTGTACAATCTCATACACGGACAAAAATAATACAGTTTCTCCCTTGCATCGTTTTTTTTCTTCTCAGTTTTAATTACATGCAAATCAAGTTACCTTTCAAACTGGACACTTTTATGCGACTCTCTTCGATTGTTTCGAATGTCAGGGGCGCCCGTACTCACCCTTTTCTAGTATGCAAATCGGCCGTTTTTTTACCGTAACTGATTTTTGTTTTTTATAAGTGGTTCGAGCGGTGACAATTGTTTCAGGGCCGGATGAAACAGTTTGGAAACGGACCGATTCGCGTCACCCTTCATGACTTGAAACAATGTCCCAAGAAAAAAAAAAGGTTCGCATCGAGATGGGCCCGCAAGGGATTAAGTTTCGGTTTGAATTTGAATACAGATTAAAGAACATGTTACGAGCGGTGTGTTCCGAATGTTTCCGGAGGGCCTGTCATCGTGCGCTTTTGACTTTATGCATTCAATTAAAAAAAAACTTCATTTTATATGTCAGTTTAGTCGCAGAACTCAAGAGGGACTGCTTGGTAAAATGCAGAACTCTGATTTGGGTCAACTACAATATTAATTTGCGACAAAAAACGAATTTCCAACAGGTTTTTCCCTCATAATTTGGAAGTTATTATTCTCAAATTGGGTCATCAATTCTCATGTGATCTAACACATATTCTCATTGCGATAATTATATAAGTTATGTATAACTATATACGTAATGCTGACATTATCAACACTTACAGGTTGGAAATGTCATATTACCTACTCAGCCTTCTCACCGCCCAACCTGATTTCTTGTGCCGATTTTCTATCTGATTTTGGGTCCATATCACTTTAGCCTGACAAAAATTAATTATTTCTTTTTTGAAAAAATAACTTTTGATATTGTAATGCGTGATTGTTTGCAAAAAATTGCGGATTTTTTTCTTTTTTTTTTCGTTATTTTTCATTGTTTTTCGTATAAGTATCTGCAGTATCTGCAAACTTTCGGAACCGTGAAGTGAATTGGGGTGACGGTGGGGTAAAATAAACCAAAAACATAGTTGGATAATGAATAAATCATGTAATGAAACTAATTTAACCGAACCGTTACCAAAGCCACCAAACCTTTCTTGCACAAATGAAAACAATAAAAAAAAATGTAATCATCATTCAATATTTAATAATTATTTATACTTCAATTATGATAGTTTATTTTTATTTGGGTAAGATTAGCTTTGTGATTTATTTTACACCATCCAGCACCCCAATTCACTTCACGGGCTCGAAAGCTTGCAGATACTGCAGATACTTATATGAAAAACAATGAAAAATAACGAAAAAAAAAAAATCCGCAATTTTTTCAAAGAATCACGCATTACAATATCAAAAGTCATTTTTTCAAAAAAGAAATGATTAATTTTTGTTGGGCTAAAGTGATATTGGCCCTTAATTTTAATTAATTTTCTAGCAGTGTTCCTAACTAACTATACAGGGTGGTCTAATTGCTATGGGTCACTATTGCTATCTTCTAAACCGTAAACGTTACAAGCTCGTTTAAATTAGGCAAAAGTTGTCAAATTTGATAACAAGTTAAGATCTTGAGGCACTGTTGGCAAAATTTGTTTGGTTTCGGATATGTTGAAAAAAAAAGAAATTTAGCCGAAACCATGTTTCGTTTTTTCATACTTTTAGGTTTGTCTTTTGGAAACTATAAATTTTATTTTACTCTAATCCTAAAACTTTAATGTAGAACAAAATAAATTAGGTGCCTCTGTTGAAATAAGAAATTAAATTAATGATCCAGGTTATTGTTGAATTGAATCCAAGTCCATATTTAAAAAATTGAAATTAGTATCGATATCTCAGAAACTAAAAGTGCTATTTTTTAAAACTTAACATTAGTGTGTAGAGCTTTAAAAACCAATAAAATGTTGTAAGAAAAACTTTTTTCGAAAACCCTTAGTTTTAGATTGATTTACAAAAAACCTTTTCGGCAAAATTTTGTTTTTTCCCAATACTTCCGAAATCGAACAAATTTTGACAACATTGCCTCGAGATCTTAACTTGTCATCAAATTTGACAACTTTTGTCTAATGTAACCGAACTTTTACGGTTTAGAAGATAGCAATGGTTGCCCATAGCAATTGGGCCACCTTATACATCTCCCGCAAGGTCCATAGTTTTCTCTAGTTACTGTCCAAAATACGTCATTAGCACATTTTTGCAGATCAAATTCTTTATCTTTTGGGCAAGAAACTAACATTTGGTCAGATGTCATATTAAAAAATATCACTATAGAACAAATTCAAATAATAAATACATATTAGTTGTAGATTATTTTAATTCAAGTGACGAAATCCCGAAGCGCGCAGCACTGGAGATCTAAGACATGAGAGTCAAGTCATAACCGTGGTGTATACAGGATGTTATTTAAGTACGTTGCCAAACTTCAAAGGGTGATTCTTTGAGTGATTTTCAGACGAAACGTTTATATAAATAGATGTCCGGTGATGCATCGTTTTCATGATACAGGGTGTCAAACTTTTTTCTTTTAACCGTTATACATTAAAAAAAACTCCCAAATAACAAGAAGACGCAAACTAAAATGACGTTGAAACTTGGCGACAGTTTTTAATGTAATACAAAGGATTTTTTAAAGCTAGAAATTGTTTATTTTCCTTTGTTAGTGGCGTGCACGGGGGGCAAAACATTTAACAACAAGTAACACGAAACTTACAGTAGTTGCTGAAAATGTTCTCCAACTTCAATGTAATATTAGCTCGTTTTAACACTGATTACCGAACACGTTAAAATATTTCCGGCGTATTTTTTTATCTGATTACATGAATTCCGTATTCATTGGATTAATTCTTCTTCAGTGTTGATCGAAGTTCTATAAATGAAGAACTTTTCATGCTCCTCAAGAAAAAATCTAACGGATTTAAATCCAGCGACCTGGGTGGCCATGACTGTGCTTAATGCGAAAAGTTATAAAAGTTTTAAAAAAATCAGTGGCGCATAAATAACAGTAATAACCATAAATAACATTGCCAAATTTCAACAAAATTCGCTGAAAGATTATTAATATTTTTACGAAAAAACGATTTTGTAAGAAAAGTGATACCCTGTATCTTGAAAACGAATCATCACCGAACTTATGTTTATATAAACTTTTTAGCTTTGAATCACCCAAAGAATCCTCCTTGAAGTTCGGCCACGTACTTAATTAACACCCTTTACACCATTTTTCCATTATAAGATTTGAATAGGCTTTATAAAATTGGAATAAACTTACCTGAATTACGCTTAAATTAAACCTGAAACTCAAAGAGACAACGAATTATAAAATCAACAGTGACATTTCGTTTTACAACAATGTCCATGGCAACCATAAATAAAACAATAATGGAAATGATGACGACATTGTGGCCGGTTTGCTCGCTACATAAGCAATGAGTTATATGCGTTATAGTGGTTCAGCACATCCAATAATGGAGTCTTTTAAAGCTAGTAACGGAAAAAATAATACACGAATTACGGCAAGAAGTTTCCTTACTGTCTCGAGATTATAGTTAATCTCCATGCTGCGCGTCTCGGTAAATTGTAAAATCTTTGAATAGGAATGGAACAGTTTACATCTCGGTATGTTACAATCCCTTATTACAATCCCTGCAACAGCTTATGGAACCGAGTTAAATAAGAGTTACGAAAATGAGAAAATTTCACGGAAGGCTTCGAATTTTCAAACATTTCTCGAACTGAGTCGCCCGAGGCCTTAGAAAAAAGGCTGTTTAATATTGTCAAAATTCATTCTAGTAATAAATTTACCAATAATTCGTGCGTTTTTATACTTTTCCATTATTTTCCTCTCACCCTCTTTTAATATTTGTTTCTTTTTCTTACGACGAATTTTGTTTTTTTATTACAAAAAAGACCAATGGATTGACTTAGAGTTTGACAGGTTGAATGGATTTGTGTGTGGGTCATTTGAAAGGCAAAATTACCATCAGTGCTTATTTTACCATTTTCCTAGATTTTGGTAGATGCCCCGTTAGGAAACGATCCTGGAACTATCAGATATTGTTTTTTTTTTAAATTTTTACAAATGTATTTGTTGTCTAATAACAAGCTGTATTTTTGTTATTTTATAACAATAATAACTGGAAAAGCTTTATTTATTTTTTATAAAAATGGCAACCGGAAAAATTCCCCAGGTTTCTATATATCCTGTGTGGCAGAATTAACAAATATTAATTTTTTTTACATTTGAAATAATTACATATTATACAGGGTGAGTTTTTTACGAGTAGCGAAAAAATTTCGGAAACAATTAGAGTTACAAAATCGCTTAAGGGCTAAATGATTAATGATCTGTTAACTTTAACTACAAGCTAATTTCTATAGAGTCTTAATGTTGGTCAGAGTCTTTGTTTCTATGGAAAATAGCAAGGTGCTGAAATTATCAGCACCTTAATAATTTGGACATAAATGGAGAAAGTATTGCAGTTTTAGGGAACCATTTGAAAAGATCTTTCGTTTTTTTTTAAATTAAAAGCACGGTTAACTAACACTAGTTGATTTCGTTTAATCGATCTTGTTCTTTTAAAAAAATTAAAAAATATGAAAATTGGAAACAATGTTCACGTACATCATAGACTAATCAGATTGATTTTGTCAATTATCATTTTTAACATACACAACATAATTATGGACATGAACGTCAGACGCTCGGGTTTCCTGGCAATGATGATCTTGTCAATTTTTGATATTTATTTCGGAAATTTTTGGTCAAAAGGACAGGGGTTAAGAAAAGCGGCAGAATATAGGAAAAATTACTATTGCAATTTACATTTCAGCCCCTATTAAGTAGCCAAGCAATGTTTGTAGAAAAAATAAAATATGCTATTCGTATTCGTGTTAAAAGTGCGCTTAAGGCATTCACATGAGTGGCCAATCATATTATGGTTATAGATTCCATTACAATAGTTCTATTGATTGAACTCTTTTGAAATTTTTGTCAGTTCCAGATAAGTAATTAAAGAAGCGTAAGCCCTCGCCCTTAGTGCAAATATTTACATTGAATTTTACAAGAGAACCGAGCAGCATGCTAATGGATATTCTCCCCTTTTCAATAACCGTTCAAAAATTGAATGGATATTAAAATGACAAGTCAAGATAAGTGATAATTACTGTTTTTTCTCAGCCAGATGTTGGATTTTTCAAGAATATCGTTTGTGGCAAAATAATGCAAAGGAATCAAACCTATGCCAAAAAAGGTTAATCAATTATTCTTAGTAAACCAGGCATTTAACGATTTGTGATATAATTTTTAAGTAATTAATAGATAATAAAAGTAAAAATAATAGTAAAGTAGTAGTAGTAAATAAAAGTAAAAGTAATTAATCATCTGAAAATGAGTTAATGAAACCTAAAAGAGCATAATGATAGTTGCCTAACAAGAGAAGTATGATTTTTCAAACGATTCATCAGTTAACGTTTTTCATTGTTTTTCTCCACGCATCCACCAATTATTTATCAAGTAGATTGTCACCATTATTAATCATCTTTAATTGATCATTTACTTAAAAATAAATTAAGAAAATTGTCAACTGATAAATTGTTGTTATTTATGATGCTACTTTTATTAGCGTGTTTTAGGTTTAATCAGCTTATTTATTATCATACAGGGTGTCCCATTTAAAGCTGTGATTGAAAATTACTCAAAAACGGTACGTTGTATGACAAAAAGTTTCAAATAAAAGTTGTTCGGTAAAGAAGGGGACATGTCATGAAGATGGTGACCTTTAGCCAAAATGTCATTTTAAGGTCATTTAAAGGGCAACTTTTTTTTTCAAATAGCACCCCGTATTTTTTTTACAGATCCTTGTAGACCGTCATAAAATAAATATCTTTTATTTGAATAATTTTTTTATTAGACGTTTTGCTGCAGAGGTATCCTTGATTTTTGTGCAATTTTTGAAATAGTCGAAATTATTGCTTTTTTTTTTCTAGAAAATTTTGCAATGCATATTTTGTTTAAAGCTCATAATCATCCTTCTATGTAATAAAAAAAAAAATTATTTCTATGAAAAAAATATTTTCTTAAATTTTCTCTTGTTAGAGTCTACCTTATAAGATCTACAGGAAATCGATATTCTTTTTTCGACAATCAATCTAATTGTTTTGTGTGAAACTACTTAAAAATTAGAAGATAAGAATTAAGTAATTAGAAGATTAAAAGTTGAGACGTGTTTCGAGCAGGAAGGATATTCTTTTGAACATTTACTTCCTTAAGTTTCTTAACTCAGGATTTTAAATTAATTTGCCAATTTTAAAAATATATATATTTTTTTTCATAGAAATATTCTTTTTTTGATTAGTTAGAAGGATTGTTATGAGTTTTAAACAAAATATGCATTCAAAGTTTTCTAGAAAGAAAAATGCGATGATTTTGACTATTTCAAACATTGGACAAAAATCAAGGGTAACTCTGCAGCAAAACGTCTAATAACAAATTTATTCAAATAAAAGATATTCATTTTTTGAAGGTCTACAAGGATCTGTAAAAAAAAATACGAGGTGTCGTTTGAAAAAAAAGTTGCCCTTAAAATGACGTTTTGGCTAAAAGTTACTATCTTCATGATATGCCCCCCTCTTTACCGAACAACATTTATTTGAAACTTTTTTTCATACAATGTACCGTTTTCGAGTAATATTTAATCACAGCTTTAAATGGGACACCTTGTACACTCACTTTCACATGAAATGCACCACCCAGTAATAATAATAATTAAGTCTTGTAATTTTGGCAAAATAATGCTTCATAATAGAGTATCAAATGATCAGACTTTCAGTTAAAAGATACAACATTTGATAATGAAAAAATTAATAATGAGTGACATCGCCTCGTACGGCAATGCAAGCACGTACTCTTCGCGGTATGCTTTGCAATGTGGTATTCCTTGCTACCTCAAGATGATGTCGTAGGTCATCCACATTGTTTGGAGGCCTCGGTAAATTTCGAAGACGGCGACTCATCATATCCCAAAGATGTTCGATGGGCGATAGGTCCGGTGACCGTGCAGGCCAAGGCAGTATTTCCAATTGTGCTTCTTCCAGGTATCGTCGAGTAATGTTCGCACTATGTGGTCTTGCATTATCCTGTTGGAAAATGCCATTTGGTAAAGTTTGTATGAAAGGTACTAATACTGGCCTCAGAACATTGTCAATGTAGCGACGTGCGTTTAGGGTGCCTGGGACGAACACAAGAGAAGATCTTCTAACACATATCGCACCCCAGACCATAACACTAGGTGTTAAAGCTGTGTGGCGCCTTTCAGAAAATTGCAAATTTCTTCTTTCACCTCGGTATCGTCTGACTCTTCTACGACCATCATTGATCCATAAACAAAATCGCGACTCGTCACTGAAGACGATATTGTTCCACTCATGATTCCAATCAATTCATTCTTGACACCAGGCTAATTTGGAAGCTTGGTGTTGGGCGGTTAGTGGCAGTCGTAGATTTGGGCGGTATGAATGCAGGCCAAAAGACGAAATTCTTCTGTAAACTGTTGCCATCGACACCCGACGATTTAGAGCTCCCATCCGATCTACTGCAATAGACATTGTTGTTTGAAATCGATCACCATTGGCCATCCGTCTAAGAAGTCGAAGCACTTCACGTGCATTGCTGCTACGGGGAGGACGTCCAGCTGGACGATGTCGCTGAACCCTTTCTTCAGACCACGAAGACCATATTCTCGCAATCGTGGTGTGGTTCCGATTCATTCTTCGGGCAATCTCACGAAAAGAAAGTCCACCCTCCTTCATGCCGATAATTCGCCCTCTATCAAAATCCGAAACGTGGGAAAAATTTCGACGCTGTCTCACTGGGGGCATTTTGAGATGTCTTGTTCACAGTTCAACAACAAAATAAACTGATATTTCCATGTAAATATTATTTTATTTATTTCCAATTGAATAAAAAATCTAATAGGTCGATGACAAAAAAACCACTAGCATTCTTTCTTTTTTACTGAAAGTCTGATCATTTGATACTCTATTATGAAGCATTATTTTGCCAAAATTACAAGACTTAATTGTTATTATTACTGGGAGGTATATTTCACGTGAAAGTGAGTATATATTAATAACACTTATTTATATCGTATTTCTCTACTAAAAGGGTCCTTCCGTGAGGTCTGCTCCATGAAGTTTGGTTAGTAACACGTAGAGTTCCAAAGACTTCTTCGCGTCAGCTATCAGCAATAATCGTTTAATTATAGAAGTGAAATTCAGACGGCCAATTATGGAAGTTAGATTTACATTTCTATTTTCCTTCGATTACCCAAAATCCCCGTTACTATAATTTTTCAATTACCAAGCTGACAAATTCGATTTTCCCAACGTCTTCGATGCCCCAACTTGACTCCCCCAAGGGCCTCAATTTTTCAATTTCTCCACCCTTTGAGGGTTTCTTCTTATTTGCGTTCGTTGAAACTTTTTTAATTATAGCCTGGCCCGCGTTACCGCCCCATCTCAACTTCCAACGATTCTTATTCGTCCGCTTTCATTTATTGTATAATAGCAGAAACGTTAATATTACACAAACTTGTCGATACAGTTTTTATTAAGGCTACACTATACAGTAATAATCCATATGCATCTCTATGTGA
Organism: Euwallacea similis; assembly: GCF_039881205.1. Classification (NCBI taxonomy): domain Eukaryota; kingdom Metazoa; phylum Arthropoda; class Insecta; order Coleoptera; family Curculionidae; genus Euwallacea; species Euwallacea similis. Next base: position 895,688 of record NC_089625.1, read on the forward strand.
AACTCAAAGGTTCACTGGATGTCACTCAAACTTAACCGTAAGAGAGCTCTGAGGTAGACAGTGGTCTAATTATTCGCCAAAACGCTCTGACCCGCACACTTTTTTTAAATTGAGTTTTTGTGTAAATTGGAATGTACAGGGTGGCCCAAAAGCCCGGTATCACATCTACTCTTAATTCTTTTAATTTTAAACACCGTCTTTTTGGCTAATATTTGGATTCTGTAAGTATATTAGTTCTAAACATATTTTGATGTAGCATTTTATTTTTCATTTTTCATACTGTAGGGAGCTATAAGTTGCAAACTATTTGAAATAACAAGTAGCAGTTTAGAATTTTCCGACCTAGTTTCACAAGACCTATTAATTTCTTTTTTAATTAAAAAAAGTTTCACTTTTTTAAAAATTTCAAAAAAGTGGTGCAGGAATGCAAACCGCTATTATTTATTTTAAATAGTTTGTAAATTATGACCCCCTACTTTTTGATAAATAGGAAACTTCATACTCTGCTATTCCAAAAGCAGCTAAATACCAAGCAATGGCGTTGCCATTTAAATAATAAAAAATAGTTTTGATATTTCGTTTTTTGTCAGTGTGTATTTCCAATATGCAAAAAAAAATAAAATTATGCGGATCTTCATTTAAATCAGCTCGAATCAGTTGCATGGTATGAATTAAATATGCCTATTTATTGTCGGCCGATTGCACCTTTTCTTATGTCCACTGAGTCGGCTTGACGTCGGCCGACTCATAAGCAACCCGAGGCAGCATTCTATCAAAGGAGTTGTATATTTAAACCATCGGTAGGTATGTTCTGGTTTGGGATATAAGATATCGATCATAATTTGTCGAATATTTCGTTAGGTCAGGCTGTAGAGAAGTGAGTTTTCAAGGACGCTTAAAGTGCGTTCCTATTAAAAATTAACTAAAAGATCGAAAATGAACGAAAACCATCCCCCTCTTCAAATCTTAGATCATTCAGTAAATTCTTCCTGTGATACATAAACTTTGTTGGCGTGGTCGCAGAAATGATTTTCGCCATCATAGGCTTGATTATGTTTTATGATTATTAAATATGCGGTACATATGCACAATCACCAGCAGCAATATCATATTTAATTTTTTTATAATTAAATAACTTTTGCTGTGGTCGGGATACATCCAGATATTTTAAAGTCGGCCAACTATATCGAAGTAGTCGATTGGACGAACAAGAAGATATAATCAACCGACGTTTCCACCTTTCGTATTCAATTCTATACTTAGTACTGATTTTGCTTATGGTGCATATTGAGTTGTCAGTTATGCGACGCTTCGACATAAGCTTGGCTTGTAGGCATATAGAAAATATGGGCATTATTGACCGTCCAATTTAATCGTGAAATGTTTACGGAAATCCTTTGAAAATTGCCCTGTGCGGATTGAATGTACGAGGGACGCGTTTACTGGCTCGTAGATAAAGATAGAAAATGTAACGGACGTATCACTTCCATAAAAAGCCTACTTTATTACTAAGGTCTAGTTATACAGGGCGTGCCTAAATATCACGTACATACGGAAGGAGGTAATTCTTTAGCTTATTTCATGACCAAAAGTTCTTATAAACATAGTTCTGCAAACGCTTTGTCACCTATCTACAGGGTGTTCAAATTTCAAACATTTTTCAGTTTTTTCTTTATAGTTCCCGCAGTTTTTGTAATATTTAGCTAAAATTTGGAACATAGTTCACGCTGTAGGATATACGTTATTGGGTATATCAAATGGTTTTGATAATCTACAGGGTAATATGTTTTCAAGAATCATTTCCCTTTTTTTTCCTCTTAAACTTTTTTGCAGGGCGCCACTGGTAGAATCTAAAATACAAAATGACTTTTTTATTTTGTTTAGAAACTTATTGGTGTCTTATACTTTTTTCATGTCTGCATCAGTTATTGAGAAAAAAAATAAAACACGATTTTCTACAATTCGCTAAATGAAATTAGAGATTTTAAAATGAGTGTGAAAAAAACATAGTAGGCTTTAACTTTATTTGACCAATCTTTTGTTTTTATTAATTCTGACAGTTCGCGTTTGAAATCGTAACTTGTATCTGTATATGTCATATTTAAGTCATGGCCCCCTAGCTTCCCTGATTTAAACAGCCTAGATTTTTTCCTATGAAGGCAACTAAAATATTTAGTGTGCACAACACCAGTAAATACCGTTGATGAGTTATGAAATCGAATATTAGATGCATTTGAAACCGTAAGATATATTCCAGGAGTCTTCGAAAGAATTCGGACACCAATGAGAAATAAGACAGATGCATGTGTAAGGGTTAGAAAAGATCACTTTCAACAGTTGCAGTAACATAATTTATTTGTTAAGGGATTATTATTATTATTATTTAGATTATTATTTCGGATCATCCAAATTATAATTTCATCTTGTGAAGTGCAGAAAATCGTTTTTTATTTTTTTCCTCAATAATCAACACAGATACAACAAAACCACAATAAACCAAAAAGTTTCTAAACAAAATAAAAAAGTAATTTTGTGTTTTAAATTCTACCAGTAGCGCACCGTAAAAAAGTTTAGGGGGAAAAAGGGGAAATGATTCTTGAAAAAATATTACCCTGTAGATTATCAAAACTATTTAATATGCCTAATGATGTAAGTCCTACAGTGTAAACTATATTCCAAATTTTTGCTAAATATCTCAAAAACAGCGGGAGCTATAAAGAAAAATATTTGAAATTTGAACACCCTGTATGTAGATAACGAAGCGTTTGCGCACCTATGTTTATGTGAAGTTTTAGTCATGAAATATGCTAAAGAATTACCTCCTTCCGTATGTACATGATATTTAGAAACACCATGTACGTATAATTAGTTTAAGTCGGTTTGAGCCAAATGTACTTGAACAACTCCATAACAATAAAAAATTCCTGTTTCAACTTACAATAGTAAACTGATACTTGATCATCAAAAACAGTCAGAAATATGCGCTGCGTATACTGATCAGGACAGTTACGTGTATCTCTAACCATTTCCGATGATCCGGACTGCCATCCTGTTGGTGCGCAGCTTTTGCTGTCACCAAGTATCGTAAATGAAATTAATTTGTCAGTGATGCCACTTTTATGGAATGGTTCAAGTATCAGTTCTTGTTCAGTTGAATCCACTTTGAATCATGATTGTACAACTCAGCTTTAGGGAATCAAGATCAATGCCAAAGGTTCTCTTTTCATAAAAGCACATAAAATAAACAAAGATGGCTATATGATGGCAGGAGGTGGCGTTGCGTATTTACACAGCGGTGATAAATGAGAGTTTTAACAGTAAAATTTGTTTTATACTGTGTACTACAAATTCATGTGTAATTATGAGAATCTAGAAAACTGTTAGAGATAAGAGTTTACATGCTAATATTTACTTTTAACTTAACATGTTTTTTAATAAATAACTAAGTAAAGTCATAGTATTAAAAAGCTTGTGGAGCAGGTGAGTAAAAAAATGGTACAACTGTAAGTTCAGAATTTTGAAATGGAGTCGCTCAGTTTTCCTCTTCTAGTTAAATACTTTGTAATATTTTAAACATATTTTATGTAGCGCTGTTTATAGTTAAACTTCATAACATTAAAAATTTTAATTACTAAATGCTTTATTAGAGGCGATATCAACTTATCATCTACACGTAGATTATATGTGTTTTCTTGTGCTGTAAAGTATTTAATTACATCTACTTTTGATTATAAATGACGTGGTATCATAGAGTGGCCACCGAGGTCGTCACACTTGAACCCTTTAGATTTTTCCCTTGGGGCTCTATTATTAATTCCTTTCTGTCAAAGTTCACCTTAACGGTTGTTCAAAATGAACACTGTTTGTAATCCTGCAGTGCACTAGATGGTCCAAAACCTCCTGCTGGGCCTTAGACACTCCTTCGGGATGAATGGTTCTTGTCGCAGCACTTATTTTGTCTTTGAGACTTGGGTAGAAACAAGTTGATTTTGATGCACTGTCCTTCATACAACCTCAAAAGAAAAATCTGAGGGGTTAAAGTCTGATAGCTTGTATATTCTATGTGTAATAAATCACAACCTCTTTTGGTTAAAATTTCTAAATGTCGGAAATTCAACAAAAAATAGATTAGGTAACGGCTCGATTAGCCATTTGCTAAAATTTCGCGGTATATGCAGCATTATACAATACAGTGCGAAAGTAAATTTTTATTTAATATATTTTTTTCTTTAAATTTGGTTGGTTTCGGTTTCAATTGGATGGATGTCCGGCTCACAATTACAGTGATATTTATAGATCACCATTTTATAACTCTAAGAAATAAATTAATTTGCTGAAATGTCACTTTCAATCTTCACTAAACCTCAAAACCAACTTGCTTTGCACTGTCCGGCGGTTTACTCAATAGGCGGGAAATTTGTTAAAAACTTCAAAATTCAAAACTTTGTGAATATTAAGATTTGCGAATAAGCGTATTGACAATAGAGGTTGCTTTGAACCCTGTTATACATATTTTGATCGAAACTAGGAATTTCAACCCACTGTGCGTCGTCTCAATTATTATCGCTCTAAACGAGAGCGTGCCAGGCTCCCCGGAGACGCCCAACCCGGCTGCGCCTAGGAAAAATCCCGGGAAAAAAGAAAGATGGCGACCGGGAAAAAAGGGCGGCGGCCCTCGAACGCGTCTTAAAAAAGCCTACGGTTTCCATGGCTACGCACGGGGAAATGAACCCGAACTTGAGGGGGAGCAACGAAACAGCCTAGAGGGACTTTTTATTTCATGCGAATGGCAAATAATATGGAAAGCGTTTCGATGGACTTATTCGAATTTGCCTTTTTTTCGTTTATTGGATTATTAGAAATTGCGATTTTCATGATTCACCGAAGGTACGTACCAACGACGCAGTTCTATTTAGCAAACAAGTGCATTACACAACAAAGCCAAAAATGCACCCTAAAATCTCCAGCAAACGATCCATTAAAGTCAATTATCGAAAAATTTGTATGGGTACAGTGTTCCCTTCAATTACGTGTAAGATTTCTTTACCTGGCTTCTAATAGAATTTTAAAAGGTCTTCAATAGAAAGCGGCGTTGAGCTTTTTAAAGGTGATTTGTGGTTGATAGATTGTATTAGAACTCTATTGGAAAGCTAATATTTTAACAGGTACTATTAAAGATGGCACGTGCCTATACCTGCTATTGATTTGAATGCTCGAAGAGGATTTTAAAGGCCAGAATAAGATGAGGATTAAACAGACAAGGGAATGTTGGATAAATGGTAATTGATATTTTAGAGTAAAATTAAGACTGGTAGGTATAAGAGAGAAGGAGGAATGTCAAAATCAATTTTAAGGTTTAACAGGTGCTTACAAAAGTTTCCACAATAATAACAGAAGTATTGCGTATGTTTTTGCAGTCAGAGGACTGGGATTGTTCGAGGACGTTCGTTTATTGACCACTGTCCACTTGGGACCCTTGCTGGACCGGTCGTTTATTACGCTCCTGAATGCCTAATAATAATGCTTTAATCAGAGTTTGAAGACTGCTGAGAGCTGAGAAGATGGAGTGCATCAACATTGACAAGATGACAGGGCCAAAAATTAAAATGTCAAACGGAAGAAATTAAATATTCAACTAAAATTTGGAGTAAGTCAAAGATTATAAGAAAATATTTTTCGATTATTAATTCAGGTCGGCAAAATTTTTTTTTTTAATTTTAGAATTTTCCGAGACGCTGTGCAGTTTCATCAAAAGATTTTTAACTGACCGTCATCATAAGTAAATTCGCTCGCTCCAAACGCTCGGCGACCATATGACTCGATGACTTATGGGGCTCCGCCGTTGGTCTTTGCAAGCGCAAAATCGAGCACAATGAAGGGTTGGAAACGCAGAAGACGCTCATCATTTCCTCTTACGTAAGATACTTGAAAAATTTAACAACAAAAGAGATACCATCACCATTCGGTATCGTCAAATGTCTGAACAGGTGTGTTAAGCAGTGTTGCTACACCGATGGGGCTCAATCTAAAAACCAATTACCAAAGAGGGCGTAACCGCACCTCACGATTTCGAACGCAGACACACCATTAGTAGCAAAATGCAAACAACTTTAAAAAAATTGCACGTAATAAAGTCGAAATTACGATATCCTGTACCTGTTCGAGCACTAATATTTGCCGATAATATCGCACGCCATGTGGCAGCTCTGCCGATTTTTAATTATGATGGTTCAGAACAGAATTTGGGCTCGATAATTTTATTCCCCCTAATTTGCGAAATCCCGGGACTTCTAATGGGGTGTTTGAAATAAAACGAAGACCTGTTCCTTAGCTGCTACGCTGAATTACGGGAAAAGTTAACGAGGGGTTTTGTATTGGATGTATTCATTGGCGGAGAATATTGGGCTCTCAGGAATATTCGATTATCAAAATCACCGTTTTCCGTTTCAGTTATGGGTACACTGCCTTTTTACGACCCCCCCCCCCCCCCCCACCCCATCACCCTTGGGATTTTCGTGTCGAATTTTCAATCTCGTGTTTGAACTCCTTCCATCAGAGGAACATGCACTTCTGAAGCTTGAAACAAGACAAATTTACATTTTCTGCTATACTAGCAATATGGCAATATAATAGCCGGATCTTTTCCTTAAAATGCATTTCGACATAGCACGGAATGGGTTAGGGGGTTGGTAAAAGATTTAAGCTCTGCATCGGAAAATTGCATTTTAACCAAAATATTTTAATGTCCTTGAACGTTAAATCCTGTACACTCTGTTAAAAAAATGCACTGTATAAGGTCTTGAGTTAAATATATTCGTAATAACTATTATTCAGTAGCCAAACTTCCAGAGAAAGTCAAAGACTTCTCCGCACCTCCACGCGGTGATTCCTGGATGCCTCCTCCTCCGGGTAATCAACCCTGGAGGAGGGAGACGGAGGTAACAGACCCCGAAGGCAGAATGATGGATGCTCAAGGGGTAAAATCGGGGAGTGTCTGGACGCGAGCCTGCCGGCATTTGCATCATCAGAAACCAGCTCTTGAGGCAAACAGAACAGGAAAGACTATAGAAGATCAAGAGGGAATGACGAAGAGATGAAACACCGAATTACGGCCGTGTAAGTATGGATGTCACAACGCAAAGAGAAGCATCTCAGAGGTAAACTTAAGCATGCAGGAACTGTTTGGTTATGGATGAAGGTTTGAAAATGATTTGGTTGGTCTTATTTGTTGGATTAACCCGTGGGCTTAAGATAATCGAGGACTAGATACTCACGCTCGGACCGTCCTCGCAAGTCGCAGTCTCAGGGATACTGTTTTCTGGTCAAAATTAGTCAACAACCCGTTTAACGATAACAAGGTATATTGATTACATTACTAACTAACTTGAACAGTATCGATATACAGGGTAATTCAGGAGGAAGTACCAATATTTCAGGTACATATTGGGTGACTCAAAATAAGCATAAAAGGTCCTATATAGGTGGGTCCTATTCTCTACCGTAACAGAAATACAAAAGTTAAACATTTTTATTAAATATACTAAATTATCATTTAATGATTATTCATAAAACACATTGGATAATAATTTTCAAAAATACCATTGTTTGCATCTAAACACACGTCCGCTCACCGATGAATAGAAAAATGTAATAATAAAAAATGTATAATATGATGGCGTTCATCCGCATTACAGTTTATAAGTGAGAAATTTTTTGAACAACAATTTTTCCAATTGTTGTATTCGTCGAGGCGATTCACATAATTGGCCACCTAGGTCGCCAGACCTTAATATCTTAGATTTTTTTCTTTGGGGATGGTTTAAATCTTTAGTATACCCAACTAAAGTAGATACTAGAGCATTACTCGACCATATAGTAAATGCAGCAGAAATTATCAGAAACAAACCGAACTCCATTTACAAAGCGACTAGATCTATTCATCGGAGAGCGGACATGTGCTTAGATATTACTGGTTCAACTAAGTCTCCGTGACAGAAAATATGAAAGAAAAACAATTTAAACAACATGACAAAATCGGGAAATGCGATAGACTAAAATGCGATCGATTCACGAGTAATGAGAAAAAGACACCCTGGCTGTTTCACTCAGTTCTTAAGTATCAAAAACTGAGCAACCCAGGCGTAGGTGTACTCCTATTTGGAACCCACTGTCGGCTAACTTGCTATCTATCGTTTTAAAACGTAATATTTAGGTCAAAAGCCTTTTATTGGTTTATTGCAGTCACGCCGACTTTACGAAACGTCCTTATGCCCAAATTGTAAGTTCCTCCAAAGAAAAGTGGCAATGCCCAAGAACCCCCTTATGGGAGCAGAATGGTACTGCAATCAAGTCATGCCGGGAACATTTCTAAAACAGATGGCGATATACATGGGCGTAACGTAGGGTTTAGTCTTAAACCTTTAAGCTAAACATTCAACAATTAATACATCGATCTAAAGGACCCAAGTCTTAACAGGAACAATTTTTTTTGCCGAAAAAGAGCAAACGTTCGGATGGAAACAGCAGGATTGCTAACACGATACGGAACCAGAAGGGCACAGGCAAAATGATTGGAAGGAGGAAGACTGGCGTTGCCCTGAAAACTGAAAGAACAGTCACAGCTCCAAAAGAACCAACATTCTCTTCCAATATTTTAGGCAGTTTTACAGACAATATCAAATTAAAATTGTTTAAAAGAAATTTTTTATCACTCTTTGGTTCCATCGGTACTGATTTTTCCGAGCGATTTTTTTAGCTGTATTTTCTTTTAGAAGGAAATTCCTAACATAGGGATCACCCATATTGTATTAATTTATCCCTTTAACCCACCCGGGGTACACCTGTACTCCAGAAAGGAAAAAATGTTCTATTTTTTGCTAGCTGATAACGCCGATTTGTACTTGATAGTAGTTTCATATCACCGGTATCTTATCTTGATGCGAGCTTCGTTGGTTTGATTCGTGTGTTTATATTCTAAGTGTAAATTGTTTGGAGTACCCTAGAACCACAGGGCACTTTTTCTTTAGTAGAAAATATGGGTAGCATTCTAGGGTTAAGATGTATATCTTCTCAAAATTTAAACTATGGGCCGTCTTAAGCAGGCCATCCTCACGGGTCCTTTTTTCCTACATACTGAAATCACTCCTTTTTCGCTATTTTCAGGCAAAAAAGTGCATATCGACTTCTGAGGCACCTTTCTGTTTGAAGGACGAATTGAGACCTGACAACATAGATTGCACAAATAAAGTTAATTAAATTGATGTGCATAATAAAGAACAGCAACTAAATACATAAAATAAAAAAATAAGTACGTGTTAGACGACTGGCTCTAAGCAGTATGTTTGACTTACTCTAGTTTAGCTCAAGTAGGTAGAGAAGTTTGTGGAAGAGCGATGCAATGGTATTTATGAGGGTGGAAAGGCCGCAAACAAAACGGATGACCCATAATGGGTTTTATAGTGCCCTCATATTAACATACCAACCACAAACAATAACCGCATTTCCGAGAAACGTACAGGGATAATTCGAAAGTTCCCGTTTACGATGGTCGATTTCGATAAACACACAGGCCATTTAAAAGCCAACCAGCATGCGTCTTGAAAGGGGAACCTCTCCCCTAAAGACCTTCCAACGTTTACGAGTTGCGGGGGACTTTTTTTTGGGGGCCATAAATAAGACCAAACAAGGTACCAAGCGAAATGAAATATAAAATGGGCGTATATTAATTTAATTTATAGGCCACGCCGAATTAGCTCAGTGTAATCACGTTTTTATCGACGATCCATTTTTCGAATGTGCTTCACTCCCTGGGGCCTGGTCTTTTTCATATCTGTAGCAGTGAGATGAACGGGATTTAAAAGTGTTTGGAAAAAGAGGATTGTGGAGAAAAGGCTGAAATTAACGAGATAAGAAAGTGCGTTACGACTGTTGCTGTTTACGTTTGCATGGAGCGCCATGGAGATGGGTCAGTTTTCGAATGGAGGGCATAGATAGAGTAAAATAACATAAATTTCCATTTTGCAACAATTATTGCTAAGAAGAATTGTAGCAGTTCATCGATTCGACGTATACGCTCAATTTGCGCTAATGTATATCGTGATCAATGGACGATGAAACAATGGCAATTACCATAAATCAGAGAACAGAATATTTTTTTTGCCGGTTGAAAAAGTGGCATTTTAATGACGTTAAACTGATAGTAAAGGATCAGCTTTACTAATGTAAATTTACTGCCTTAGCTTCCTTCGCAACCTGGCCTTTGAATCGGTTATGAATGAGGCTGCCGGCATGATACGAATGCCCGGCGGATCTTTCCCGACGAGGTTTTACATTGGCTGATTTTTATGAATAAAAAAAGATTTTCGAAGTTTGCTTCTTCTAGAATCATTGATAAATACCCATTTTGACACAAAATTGATAAAATTCAACTCACTGCATGTAGTAATTACGGTAATTTCATAACTGGCGTTAGAGTGTCTGTTAGCAGATTTGGTCGATATCTTCGGACGTGTTTACCGGATTTTCATTTATTGGACTATTAAAAAAATTTTAGATTATTTTGAAAATTTCTTAATTTCAAAATGTTAAAATGTGTCAGAAACATCAGTTCTTTTAGAATCGGTGGCGTAGACCAGTTTGCATTAAAAAATCTGTTTAATACTGTACTAAATCAAAAATAAAAATGTAATGATTGTTACATTTATATTAACTGTGCAAAGTATTAAAGTTTTCATTGTAACATTGTTTAGTTTGACTCTGAACGACATTTCGGAGCATATTTGAGTATTTTTTGACTTTTGGTTTACCACAAAAATTACCAATTACCAAATTTTCCATTTTTTATAAAAACTTAGCAAAAAATAACAATATGTGGATTTCTACAGAAGCGCTTAATAGAATTTGACAAAAATCAAATTGGAACTAACTTGACTTGTTCAAAAAATAATATCTTTTCATTGTTATACGAGGTAAAGAACTATACAAGGAAACACACTCTAAACTCGTAATTTTAAAATTTTTCAATTTTCGTAAAATTTCCAATATGTATTATATATTGAAAATATATTATATATTATATTTATGCATTGAATACATATTTTATATATGTATATATTTTTTATACCTTAAAGAATTTGGTAAAAGGATATAAGTGGCATTAGATTCTTTCTCAAAATACATCGCAAGATCTCAAAATCCTGAACATTTTTTTGATATTTTAAAGGACATAAATACTTGAAGTTAAAAGACCCCTACATTACAAATAATATGGACATTTTTTACTTAAAAGCAGCTTAATTTTAAGCATACTTGAAAATTGCTCGGTGCAACTGGTCATTAGTCATTTACATATTTTTTCCAATTCCACCATAACGTTGTTATCAGCATTATTTTGCAACTTTTCATACCTATTAATTCCTGACATTTTCTTGTTGGCAACCTGTAAATGCCTGTGGATTATAAAATTTGTTGATGAACATCCTGTAGATTTTATATTTAAAAATTCCCCATAAAAATAAAAATCTATGAACTGATTAATAGTAATCAAAGGTAGAGTCGTGAAGTTAAGGATCTTCAATTGATATGGAATTTTCAATTAAACATAATTTTTTTGACTTTTAAAATTGATCTGTATCACTGTAAATTTTAGTCTTTTTTTCTAAATTTTAAGTTTTGTGAACATCATAAAAATTCATAAATTTATTTGATACCAATCAGTGTATTAGAAAGGATATTTAGTTCCTACGGATTATAAAAAAATGCATTTCTTGAAGTTATCTTACGCCATTCGGCACTACAGGTTTTTTTAAAAATCTTCAGAAACAAATATTGCATATTATTCTTGTCATTATACTCGAATTATTCAGTTTATTTATATTTTTTTTACATTATTAATATATCAACTCCTCCTTCATCTCCCATCCTTACCTATTTTTTGGATTTGCGAGAAAAAAGTGCTACATTTCAATATATTTTTCTTCCAGGATTTCGTCAATTTTGCGTCTCTTTTAATGATAGGATATCTTTGAGTAAAGTTCTGACTTAACAAAGTTAAATATGTTTTGAAAGAAACTTTCTTTGATGCGTCTACATCTATGGCCAATTGTAAGGATTTTTATATTTAATTATAGGTTCATTTTTTTAAAAGAATCTTTGCATATCGCGTGAACCATACGGCTCTTTTTTTAACTTTTAAAGTTCTCTATGCATTATTCTAGAGTTTAAAAAATATCACATTATAGGCATACTTTTCTTAATTTTTTGTTTTTTGGTTCACTTGGATGTCTCTGATAAAAAGTAGTTATAGACTACTGGAAAAAATTAGAAAATTTGTTCCTTGTTTAAATCATATTATTTTTTAAATTTAATCCAGTGGGCTTTAAATCTGTTTTAACATTTAATGTAAATGCTATCAAGGGATCTATTGCTTCAAGGTGACCATTCTCAATTTTACTAATAAGATTTCTTGTTAAAAACCATTTAGACTAGGTGCAATAAAATGTCCATTATCTGCAGTTTTTTTAGATATTAATTATTTTACTATTTTTTTAGTAATTGAAAACTGTCATATTGAAAGAAAAGATCCCTTAACAATATTTGCGCTAAACGTCAAAGAAGATTCAAAGCCTGCCAGCGATAAATAAAAAAATAAAAAAATAAAAAAATAAAAAATAAAAAAACGGCCAATTTTGTTTATTAGATGTCCATAAATCTTTCATTATCAATGTTATCTAAATGAACCAAAAAACAAAATGAAAGAAAGAAATGTCTTTCAAATGTGATTTAAAATGAGACTTAAAATTTAGACTCTGGGAAAATCTAGGGGGAGTGCAACATTTCGTAAAAAAAACGAGGCATGTTTGTTTGGTAAGTTGGCGCCATAAGGTGCGACAATTTGGTCCAGGAGTTAGTTTATTTCAAAAGGAGGAGTTAAAATATTCCAAAGGGATATTGACTTCTGAATGTATTGGAACGCCCAATACTTCCTCAAGTTGATGAAAAAAAAAATTCGATATAAAAAATTCCATATCAGTCAGGCCAATCGATTGCGAAACCCTCCATTACGTAAGATCTGGTTAATATAGGCTTGTAAAAACAATTTCATGCATTCACTTTAAGTAGCATGTAGTTATGCAAAGCTGATCCTTGTCAGGCGACCCCAAGCTTCCATTTATTACCATCATTACTGCATCAGTTTATCGACTTCGAATGAAATTAATAAATTATCAGAGCAATTTTAGAATCTCCATTAGTATTATTAAGATATCTGAGGAATTTGATCTTTGCCATGGTGAGCGGATGTCGCTCATGCAGGAGAGCAAACATTTGATAATCCTTTATTCCGCTTTGTCATTGTGCTCCCCAATATTACCATCCCTCGTTTCCCCTCTTATTTCATATCCCCATAAAATTAATGCAGGCCAGTTTCTTTCTTGTCGGTGCAAATTTAATCTTCCACGTCGCCATGCTTCAATTATTTTTGTCGTCAAATTAAAATCTTTTGTGCTGACACCTTGTTCTCCATAATTCACTAGATTAGTCAGAGAAGGGCTTTGGGGAGGGTGGTAGAAGTGGCATCCTGCACTTAGAAAGTACCTACTTGCAATATTCGAGTTAAATTAATAATCTTTCGTTTTTCTTTTCTTTGATAAGTTTTGAAAAAATATTAGCGGAAAATATGAGTTAGATTTGTTAATAAATTATAATGCAATTGCACGTAAGGTCTTACTTAATTTTTGGTACTAGCTACCTAGCTTTCTTTTCCTTGATAGACCCTTCCATTGCCGAAAACCGGTATGTCCCATTTTGTCCCCTACCATCATCATCAACCCATGTATTATTTCATGGGCATTACCGGCTAGATTTTAATTCGATTCATAAACGGTTTTTATTTAGTCGCCCTTCTGCTGGGCAGCTGCGTCCACTCCATGCGGTGATGCTAGTTCTTGGTCTTTTCTCATATCAAAATCTTTATGTGTTGATGTATAATTGCAATTATGTTCTAGTTTTTCCCTAGATCCGGGAAAAAGTGCGTGACAGTGAGGGATTATTGATATAATTGTGATATCAGTGGTTGGAATTTATGTGTAAAAAAAGGAATCGTGCTTGATGTCCAGTTTCCAATTTCGAAATTTGGCTGTCTGTGTCTCTTTCAGAAGCTTTAAAAATTATTTTTTTGCTTGAAATTTTCATGAAGTAGATTCAATTTTCGTGATTGATAGTTTAGTCCCTTCTTCTACACACTAATAATTGTAGGTAGCTTTTAACATGCGATTCGACAAATTGGGTTTGAAAAGTCTTCTTTGGGGGTTATCGAGTGAAATTTCCCCTCGTCTCTTCCTCTATAAGTAGAGGACCTTCTGATTTGATTTGTAGAAAATTTGTGACCAAAACCTAGTTAAGGCAAACGAATAACGTCAAAAAGAAACATTTTGATCAGCAAAAGGAACATTGACCAACTATTTACTTCAAGATGAATTTTTGTAAATGCGCCTCTTTATTAAGAACTTCATAGAAAATACCGCATATTAATCATATTTCGACGGTATTAGAGAAAATTTAGTAATATGATTCAGAATGCATTATCGCACAAATAGAGAATTGCTTAGGCAAATACCTTGAAAGTAGTGAAATAATAAAAAACGTTAAAATAGTTTCTTAATTGAACTAGGGAATAATAAATGATAATTAATGAAAGGTAAGTGACGAATTCTAGAAAACGTTGTAGTGATTATCTGATGAACCAATCGATGTAGATCATAAATAATAGCGTGTATGGCTCAATTTCGATTTGAATATCTCTGAAATTGCTGGAGAAGTGGAACAAAAATAAATAAAAACCTCCATATGCCATTTTGGAAAAGAGGTATACCGGGTGTTACAGAATGTTGTGAGGAAAATTTATGAATAGAGTGTACATCTACAAATATGAAAAAAAGCTCATATAAACATGAGTCCGGAAATGCTTCGTTTTCTTGATACGGAGTGTTTTAACTTTTCCGTCTTTGATCATTTATTTTACATTTATCGAAAATCCATTGAGATATTGAGATGAGTTTTGGTACACGCAAATGTACCATTAAAGGTCACATTTACATGTACAAAATTGTTTTCTAAAGCACTTACATCAGTGACGTTCGTGCCGGTAAGTCTTTATGTTTAGCGAAAAAAACTGTACGCCACTGGTTTTTGCAAAACTTAGTGTCGCTTTCTTACAGCCAGATTAATTCTGCTTAAAAAGTGCCTCTTGTATTTTTTGGTTGCGGCGCACTGTTTTCGAAATAAAAATGATTTTATTAATCAGTACAATAAGTTGTTTTCGGAATCGTAATTAAAAAATAGTAATCTAGTTGGCGTTTCTTGTAAACGTCATAAATTTCCTGTCAAACTAAAACAAAAAGAAATGACGTAAAATGAGGCGTACAGTTTTTTTCGCTAAATATAAAAATTTACCGGCACGAACGCCACTGATGTAAGTGCTTTAGAAACGGAGCATTTCTGGACCCATGTTTATATGAGCTTTTTTCATATTTGTAAATGTATAATCTATCCTTAAATTTTCCTCACAACAATCTGTAATAGCCTGTATAGGGTGTTTCAGAATAAGTCTGTCAACTGCTAACTATAGGTTCCTGCGACCTAAATAAGAAACAAAATTCATATGAACATGAGTCTATGTTCGCTTCCTGTCTGAAATACAGGGTAATAAAAAAATGGTTATTTTTTTAGTTTGTTCCTAATAAGTCCATTTCAGTATTAAATATTTTTATGAAATTTGGGGAAGATAAAATAGGTGTGGAGATATATTTTTTAAAGAGAACAAATGATTTTAATTGCACCAGTGGTATTCGCATGGATGTGAATCTGAACATTTTAAACAAAAAAGTATAATACGCTACTGGTTAAAAAAAATTCTAAATACTTCATATTCCTGTGAAAAAAAGGGTCTCTGAATATTTTATAGAACGTTATTGTATATTGCTCACTGTTTTCAAAAACTTGGCCAAGTCATGCAACATGACATCTCTTTTGTTATCAACCAATTTTTGCAACAGCTTGGACTCTATTGAATCCTGCGTTAAGAATAGACCACTCTGTAGGTAATACATATCTGTGTTCAAACTTTGTTGTTTTCAGGACTAGAGAATACTATTTCGAATTAAAATAGTTTTTGGTTCTAAGTTCTCATCTAAGTTCTCATCACATACAACAATAATTAGGTATAAATGATTCACTTTAACTTCCTTAAAAAACGATTTTTTTCAATTTTTTGAAATAAATTATGGTTTTTGTAATCGTGACTTATTATTAATCGGATTTTATTTAGCAACTAGACACGTAATGACAATAGGTTCATTAATTTCATAAGCCCGTTAATAAATGGGGTCAGCAACAACAATGATTGCTGTAGTCCTACGGGTACAGAGTGCAACTTTAATATGTTCAAATTTATAATAAAAACTAAAAAAAATTTGAAATTTCAACGCCCTGTAGAGCGGTAACGAAGCGTTTGCGGACCTATGTTTATATGAACTTTTAATCATGAAATAAGCCAAAGAATTGCCCTCTTTCGTACGTACCTCATATTTAGGAACATTCTGTATTTTTCGCAGGAGCATCATCTCAAAGCAACAGTAAGACATCGAAAAAAATATAATTTCAATTATTTGGTTAAACGAACTATGGAAAGTAGCTTTAAGTAATGCAAAATAACAATACATTCTAAATAATTACTTCAATTTAATAAAGCATATACCAGTACGACACAGATTCTGAAACTAAATTAATTATAATTTAATTACAATCGTAATTAAATTTTAACCTGAACTAATTTTTTTAATTTTCTACAATTTCATTCAAATTTTACAGAGAGATGTCTTGCTGTTGCCCTAGAAGACAATACCTTCAATTCACAAAGGGTATTTAGGTATTTCGATTTGGGTTCGGGAAAAGTAGTCATATACAGTAGTAGACAAAATTATAGCAACTTTAAAAAATATCGAATATTTTTCTTAACTTTACAAATGGTGAGCAGTTTATAATATGTTTGACTGAAGTAGTTATATTGAGGTATGCAATAATATTTTAGACTTGGACGAAACAAAAATATAGCAACTTTTTTCTTTAAAGATAAAATTCCATTGTGGCACAAATATTTTCAGTAGTTGTTTTGCTTAAAATTTAGTTACGCCTAATAGACACTTTCATTAAAAATGGATCGTGGTCAGATAGTTTTTTTAGAAGTTAGAAATATTATACTCTGACGTCATCAAAGTGGAGAGAAACAGAGCCAAATAGTTCCAAGTTTGTTATTAAATAAATGCATTGTATCGCGGATAATTAAAAAAATTTGAGAAACGGGATCACTAAAACACAAGAAGAATACTGGGAGACCGAAAAAAATAACAAAAAGGGATGAAGGAACTATTTTGAGATTGAGTAAAATAAATCCATTGATGACATCAACCTAAATTGTGAACGAAATATCCAATTCTGGCCAAGTAAATTTGAATTCAAGAACAGTAAGGAGGAGGCTAGTGAATGCCGGACTATTAGGACGTCGACTAGCAAAAAAGCCCTTGCTTTAAAAAAAAATGTCACGGCCCGATTAGAATTTGTTAAACAGCATCGTGATTGGAAACTCGAGTAATGGAAAAATGTAATCTTCAGTAATGAATCGAAATTTGATTTGTTCAAAACTGATCGCATTTGCAATGTGAGACGCTTTGTGGGTAAAAAATTGAATAAAAAATATGTTTTGCCTACTGTAAAACATGGTGGTGGTTCCATACAAATTTGGGGCTATATTTCCGGTCATGGTATGGGTCCACTTTATAGAATTAATGGGATTATAGATAGATTTGTATATAAAGATATTTTGCAAACACAATTGATTCCTTACATGGATGAAAAGATGTCTTTATATTCTATATTCCAACAGGACAATGACCCAAAACACTCTTCTAAACTTATAAAAAAACTTTTTAAGGGAAGAACAAATTCATGTATTGCTTTGGCCCTCGCAATCACCCGACTTAGACCCAATAGAAAACATGTGGAATTATGTGTACTCTAAAATTCCTTCCTAATAATTACTCAAATTTGGATCAGTTCTTTAATGTCCTTCAAGAAGCTTAGAACTCGATTGATGAACAGTATATTACCAATTTGTTACTCTCGATGCCAAAAAGATGACTCAAGATGGCTCAGGGAAAAGAGATATTGCACTAAGTATTAATATTGCGATATAATTTGTTAAATATTTTGTTGGAAAAAGGATTTTTTAAAATTTGTTTTGTAGAGTTGCTATATTTTTGTCTAAAGGAAAAAAGTTTTCATTTATTATATATTTTTGAGCAGCTTAACTGCAGTTTTATTTTTATTATAACATAGGTGTGGCATTGAGAATACTTTATCAATATAACATAAGAAAAATTATTAACTTAAAAAAATGTTTTTGAAGATTTTTGAAAGTTGCTATAATTTTGGCCACTACTGTAGATATTTCTATAACAAAACCAAAAATGAAAATATTTCCCTAGTACAATTTATATGGCGTATTCAGTTTCACTTATCCCCCATCAATATATCGAATTTTGGATAAATCTTACTTGACAATCCTCTAGCTAAATAGATAAGATATATCGCAAATTTGATTATCTGCTTTCTTGGTGAATTAATAGGAGTTCATTTGGAATTAATTTCGAAGTCCATAGTTACTTCTTCTTTTCAACCAGTTCGAATGAAATCATGTCCCTCCGCCTATGGCTCGAAGAAAACACGTTCCTGCGAAAAGAAACGGGGAATGGAATAAGGAAAAATGGAAATGAGGATAATTAAAATAGGGTGAGGCGAACCGAACGTAAGCAGGAACTTCATTTTTATGTTGCGATGGGGATGCGGAGGGGCCGCACCCTCCTTAAAACGCTATTTCGTCGATAAGATATTGGAGTGGGCCCCTGCTCCAAAATGTCCGCCACCACGCCTGTCAATCAACAGCAGGAAAAAAGTACGGATGGAAACCATATTGGATGCGGTTCAATAATTCGCAAGTGGAAGGAGTGCGTCATGTTACTTACATCACTCCCATTCCTTATTCAAAATCATTATTATTGTTTCTAATGCTTTGTTTGCTTGTTCCTATACCTAGATCACTTCAGGGACGGAGAAAATTCCCTTGGTCCTTTGCTTTAAAATAAGGAGGTACTACAATACAGGGTGTAGTAGATGTGGAAAGTTTTTCACACACAATCGGTGGTAGTTTTCGAGATATCGGCGTATCAACCTTGCACCAGAGAGTTTTCTGATTTTTAACGAATTCATAAAAATTACTAAGTAAGAAAATTTCATTTTTCCCTAGTTCTACACTAAAAATTAGCTATTTTATGATGAAGTAACAGTTGCAACTGCTGTAACGATAAAATCTCCATAAAACTCCTTTCAATGTCTACAAATCAAAAACCATACAACAATGCCACAAACACGTGCTATTTGGATTTAGAATTCTCCTCCGAATGTAACTCGTGCATCGAAAATTCTAGCTCAATATTCATTCATGCAATTTGGACCAGAAAAAAGCACTCACGCACTACTGCACTCGTGGTTTTTTCATCTCAAATTGCATTCATGCGTACTGCCCTAATATTAATTGGCAATTTTCAATTCGTTTGTAATATTACACATGAAAAAAAAATATATTTTGGCATTTGGCATAACTTTTAGGAAGTTTAGGTATAACCCAAACTAACCTCGAGCAGGTTAGTTCAGGTTAGTCATAAAAATTCTCTCAAAAGGCTGTTAAAATCTTGCTCAAAATTAGCTCCAAATCTTAACTAATTCGATCCGACCTGGAGCCTGGGAGCACGTTAAAAATATTCAATAAAGTCTAAAAGTCACTTGATGTTTTCGCCTCACACAACAATCTCCAGTCTTGATTAAATGCGGTTTGTGATCTCATCTAAATCTGAATTAAATCGGATTGTAAAGTGCTTGGTATTTACATTGGGAATGGAGGCTTTTCACACACATGGAAGCACCATGTCAATAATTTAAAGTATCTTAAAGGCTCCGTTAAAATGTCTACATTATCTCCAGTGTAGATTATAATCCCATTTTATAGAGGAGATTTAATCCTAAATAACACGAACCGACTGCTGTTAACATGTAAAAAAATATCTTTCTTGTTAAGAATGCCATGCGTGAAATTTGGTGCCATTTATCTCGCCTTTGTTAAATTCAGTTTACTTTAACATCAGTCAGGATTAGAGAATAATCAAAGTTATCCCTCAAGCTTTTAAAGGAATCCTTTAAAGTCAATATATTTTACCGCCAATATTAATTAATCTCCTTTAATCCTGTTTCTAACTTTCTTTGTCTTCAAAATAACCCGAATCTCCTATTCATTAGAGGGTTAGTTGACCAAAAATTCTCTCTACACCTAGTTAAAATCTTCGGTAAAACCAGTTAATGTTGGTTTGCAATAAAATTAAGATTATGGCATTATTTGCAATTCTAAGTAATTCAAGATAAAGTATCTTTAAATTTTTTTCCATATTCCATTAGACCGAATTTTGGGTTATTTATAAAATTTTTACTACCTAAAATAAGCCCGACTTTATACCAAACGGTTCCTAATCGTCAGCTGAATCACTCCAAATGTCTAGAAATCTGTTAAAGTGTAGGTGTCATCTTACCTAACAAAATTTAATGGGACCCCGAAATCTGTGATTGCTTCTGTCAGTGTCATTCATCTGTCAGCTTGATGTACTACTAATGCATATAAGTTTGACATATCCTGTCTTAAATTATGACCGAGAAACTTATATCCTGCCAATTTCCATTTGCGTTCACATAAATGTCAACAAAATGTTAAAAATGGACGTTATTGCTTACGGAATAGACAAGTAATGGTCGACATAAACGTCGTAATAGCGCCATAAATTAATGTATTTTACTAATAAATCTTAGTTGTAGTTAGAAAGGTTTTTGGTTATTTTTGCACGAAACTGTGTTTTTAAAACTGAGCAACTCAAGGTGGTCCGAACATAATGATCTAGCCCATGATTATCTTGGCGGCTACTTTGTAAATTCTCGGATTGCGGTAGCGGTTACGAAATATAGCACTTTTGGTCATTCGAACTGGAATCACCTTATTGTGGCTCTACGAGAAGGATCAAACACGCTTCTTGTCACGTCAAGTCGGAAGCTCACAACATTACCACATTTTGGTACTTCATCCTGAAATGTCACAAAACATAATCTGTCAAAGTCTTGGTTAAAGTTGTCGTTTGGCCAGGAAGGTGCACGGTTTGTTGGGTTATTTCCCAAAGGCGTTAAAGTTTCAATTAAAGTTGGTTTAGGGGTACATCTTGATGTAACATTTGACAGTTGTCTTCAGAGACTTCATGTATTCTGTCGCACCTGTTTACCTTTTATACCTCTGGTTCATTCAGAATTAACTCGGCATATTTATGTACCCGGTGGACTCGCATGTACTGGCCTTCCCACATTTCCAAGTCTACGCCACTGTGCGTTACTTTGCCAAATTTCGATCTTGTTAGGCGACTCTTAGCTCTTTATTTTTTCCATTAAGCTCGCTTTTATATTAATTTTCGACATCAAAGGGCGTCGTCTGCGAGTTGAATATTTCTCCAATTTCGGAGGGTGTCGGTCGACAATTTTCCTTCAAAGGTTTGTTAAGATGAAAAGAATGGCCTCGTAATGAGGCTTTAAGTTTTAAGATTTTTCATCAAAAGAACTCCGGAAAGCGTTCGAAAAATCGACGACGGAAAAGCGTGTAATTACGGAGATTAGGGGTTTTTTGAAAAAGTATTGTTCTAGGGCCGTCTTTGTAGTTGGTGCTTGTCGTGTCGCATTTTCGCGTGACGAGTTTCAGTAGATTCGTAATTACGGTAATCTAAGAGTAGTTTTTAATTATCTCCTGGTATAATTAAAAGTTTCAGAGAGGGTACTAGCGATGTTCGTTAAGAGTGTTGAATGATGATGATGTGTAAAATTGAGAGGGTCTCCTTTCATGGGAACAAATTAAGATTAGATCAGAAGAGTCAATAAAATGTGTCGTAATACAGTGCAATAATTAGCAGAAGTTCCTTGCCAGCAGCAGTAAAAGTAATAAACATTAAGGGGGCCCCCAGATGATATTCCCAAGGTAACATGCACGAAGTTCAGAGCATACTTACCTACCCATCACTACTATGTATAACAGACTGACAATTTAATCATTTAATTTAAATATTCGGTTGTTTGGATTTGCTGTTATTATAAAATAGTCGTATTTTATAAACGTTTTGAAAAATCGGAATGCAGAGTAAAAATAATAATAATAACCAAAAGGAAAAAAAATACGCATCAATATAGGTTCCCAACTGGTGGGTTCCCATGGCACGGGGTGTTAATGGTAAAAGAAGCGACTGCAATATATTTTTCATTCTTGTCTTGACCGCTCCAAATGTTTCTGAAGTTGGTTCTTTTCTACTTTGTAGCTTAAAAGTTATGATGAATTCCATATGAAACTAATTTCTTTCCACTTCGAAGTAGCAACTTTATTCTTGCTGAGGGGGAAGTAAAGTGGATATCGAAGAGAGTAAAAAGTTTTGTACTTTCTTAGTTGTAATCACTCATTCGTATAATCAAATAAAAGGTCAATAATACGAAAACGCTATTGTACACAGGGTGAGCGTTTTTGAAGCTGAATCGTGCGGGTCTTGGTAACTATAAAAAATAGCAGGCCGGTTAAAATGGGGCAAAGTTTTTGGAGTTGCTGTTTCAAAATTTGAAAAATTCCGATGATTTTCGAAGGGTTCGAAAAAACAAAAATTGTGGAAAAATTTTTTTGTTTTTTGCTCAGTTTGTTTAGAGAGGTATTTTAAAATGATCAACATTTCATCATTGCAGCTCGTCATTTTCTACAACTTGACGATGTGACATTTGAAATCTGTCGATATATGATATTCTTTGACATATGATGTATCATAATCACAAAAATTTTGCTGAAAGTTTGTGATTGATAAGAAACACGTGCTAAAGCAATTACTACCGCTAATTTTCAGTTGATGTTCTCATTATTCCAATTTTTTAAATTCATGATTCTCGTTTATTAACGCAGCCGTTACGGCAATATTTCTGTGTCTCCTGCCTCAGTGACCTCAAACAGTCGTTCCACACAAAAACAAAATGCCCCTGAAAAAAATTCTTCAGTTAATATTCTAATTCTGAACAGAGGATTTCGATGACCATATGCGAGCCACACCGGCCTAAGCCTAGACAATTAGGTTTTAAACAAAAAAAAATAACGCAAAGGGCAGATGAGGAGTGAAAGAGTGCGGTTGAGGATTGAAAAGGTCAATGGGACATTGGAGGTACAAGCTGGATTAGCGAAAATAAAAGATAACGAACAAAGAACCGAAACGGTGATGGTTAGATTGTTTGTTGGTTGAATAGCCGACCAGGTAACCAGCATACCAATTATCAAACCATCAAGAGTGTTTTTTGTTTTGTTCAATCTCTTGTGTCTTACAATAGCGTACGGGTGACAACCGTATGCGAAAAAATTATGCAAAACGATTTAAATATATGCACCTGCCAGAACTTAAATTGCGACTGCCAAAGAAACAAAAACCCTTTGCTGCTCCTCACCCATATATACCGGATGTGATCCTAAATTAACGCCAGCGTATGCAAATGAATCCGTGAAATAATAGAGCCCCGGGTAAATGTTCAAAAAACAAAACTGTAACTGGTTTTAAGACAGGTTACTTCCTCAACCCCTTATGGGAATTGTGTTAATTTATGCGAATGCCAAGGGGGATCCATTCTTCAATTTGTACAGGTTTTTTTTTGTTTTTACTAATGCAAGTTGGGCTTCGCGGGATCGTCACGTAGATGTTTTCTCACATCTAATAAATTCATTGTTGTCGGCATTCTTTGCTCATTCAGAAATCGAACAAACAGATGGAAAAATCGGAGAGGTAAAAATGAATGCTGAAGAGTCATAGTCTTGTTCTGGCGCGTGAATCTGGAAAGTAAGTTCTTCCATCAGTTACCTTGCCAAGGGTATGGTGGGCGCTAGCCCCAAACTAAGGGTATTATGACTTTCTGGTCTTATAATTTTGCTAGACGAGTGTTTTGATTTTTTGGAGGGAATGATGCACATCAAAATTAAAAAAAAAAAACATTACATTTTATTACATAACATTACCCGCAGCGTTATACGGAACACACGCATTACGCACTAGGGAAAATGGATATTTACAATAAAACCCTTTAAATTTCAGAGATTCGGAATATTAATTTTTATAATAAAATGCAATATAGAAGAGGAGGAATTCTGCCTCCCCTGCCTCATCCGCCCATGCCTGGCTACGCTGTTGAATTGGGGTGTAGAAAGAATGTAACTTCCGAACGTATTGTGTGTACAACAATTATTATTGGAGCGGGTTGTAATACCAACAGGCCGCTCCTCTCGAAGAGGGATCTCTGAAATTAATTTATGCAAGGATGCAAAGGGGTTTCTTTATTTTAAGATGATGCTTTTTTGTAAAACCCTTTTACTACGGCCCAAACCGGTTTCGTTTCCTTCCCCACCCGAAATCCTCCCGAAAGAATAATTATTAAAATTACCTGTCGTTTGAGTAACGGCTTGCAGAGGTCTAGGAGTGTTGAAACATTTCATCAAATCCCGTACAAAAAATGCCATCAAAGATTACTCTAGACGTTGCTTCATTCCTTTGGAAAAGTATAAAGAAGCCTTGACTAACTAGCAAATAATCGTATTAGTTTAATACTGCCGTAATTGATTAAATTTGATTTTTTTGAAGTTGAGTTGGTTGTCGGTGTAAAGAAGGAAATAAATTTCCGGAAATAAGTCAAGCAGAAGTGGTTTTGAAAGCCTTGACAAGTGCACGTCTAGTTAAAAATTGCGTACCTCTGGTGTCTTCATTATGTTTCATCTTTGATATCCATAGTTACGAACCGACCATTTAACAAATTTGTGATTGACGTTACCTCTCATCTCAGTTGAAAAGTCCCTCTTAAAAATGCTGCACCCTTTTTTTTAAATGGTACAACAGACCCTTTTCCTGAAGAAGGCACAACAACTCGAGCACGTCGGGGACGTCTCCCCCTATCCCCGCTAGCCACTTCTTTTAACTCTTTTAACCCTTTAATATAGCAACCCTCTCGCAATGTTGCTAATCAATAACAGCACTGCAGCGGAGGGAGTTTTTTCGCAAAATCTGCGCCATAGTTGGAGTTTCTTCTATCTTATTACTTATAGTATTTTTATATCTTCCAGTGATCATATTGATAGTTTTACATTCAAATTTGTTAAATTTGGAAGATTCGTATAGAAAGTAAAGAAACTCTCAAATTGCTTAAAATTTGATCAATTGACTAAGCAGTAGTATACTTAGAGTTAAAAAAAAGCGATTAGATCGAGAAGGTTCTTGTGGATTTCCTTACTCTTGGTTGTTCTAGTCTTTCTGGCTCCTTTTGAATAGGTGTAGTACAATACTAAGTGTAGCTTGAGCTTATAGACTTAGCACGTATATTATCTTAAGAATTTCATTCACCACTCGTTCTAAACATTTGCAACTGTAGTAATAGACACAAATTTTATCGCGACAAAACTTCGGTCAATGTTTCTAACTGAAAAATTATTTAAAGATATCCCAAATACGTAGCATTTGGTTCATAAAGTTTTCAAAAACAATTCGTACTTCTAACAGTTTTCGAGATATTTTCATTTAAGCCATTCCGCACATTTTCAGAGAGACTAGATGATTTGCTTGATACGCTTCATCCATCAGGGAAAATGTAAAAACAATTAAAGGAGATTTAGTTAAGTAGAAAATAATCTACATTTTGTAAATTACAAAAAATTAGCTAAAGTAAATTTTAGAAATGTCGATCGTCTCCACCAATACATTTTTCAAGTCTTAATACAAAATTTTGTTCGCACCTTAAACAGGCTTTAATTATTCTTTCTAATTGTATTTTCACCTTCTTTTATTTGTTTCATTATTCCATAACCTTTTTTTGGTTTTAGATAGTGATTTGTATATCAGTTACTTCGAAAGCTGTCTCAAAAATAAATCTAATGGGTTTAAATCGGGGCTTCGTAGTGGACATGTTGCCTAACCTGACCCTGTATAAGATAATAAGCAGTAACGCCATTTTGTTTAAACCGAAAACATTGTCTTAAGCCTAGAAAAATATCCTATAAAACTAGAGATTTCCATTCATTTTTTCCGAAAATTCAGTTGGTCCTAAAATTTTATGTCTTAAAATTTCATATTGCATATTATTGAAAAATGTTGAAAGTGACGTTCTCTCATTAAATGAGGATTTTCTGTGTTGTAAGAATAGCTGTTTCTCTAATTAATTATATATCTTCTTCTAAATGTTGTTTCGCCGGCAAATAATATTTCATTAAAGAACAAAGAGGGTCATGATATTACTTTTGGAGTCACAAATTGCAGAAATCAATTCTGAGTTGAAAATTTCTTGGCAACACATTTTGAACAGGCGTAAAATAATAATGAAACAGTTTCTCTTTCCTTAGAAGTCTAGAAATTGATGATGTGCTGATCGCCGTCGCTTCAGAGATACGCCTTGTGCTAAAATCTGGATCCAAATTTTATCGCGATGAAATTTCGGTCAACGTTTCCGAGTTAAAAATTCTTCAAAGGTGTCACAAATAAGTGGCATTCGGTTCATGAAATTTTCCTCCGAATATAACTCGTGCACTGAAAATTATCGATTATTTTAGGGCAAAATGCATGAATGCAATTCGGAATGGAAAAACCGCAAGTGCGCTTAGTACATGATTGCGTTTTTTTGATCCAAGTTGCATGAATCCCGGTTACATGAAATATCTAGAAATTACTCACTGATAATTACTAACTGATAATTACCCGCTGATAATTACCCGCTGATAAATTTGACTGTCACTACTAATTTTTTGCCTTTTGATTTTCATTTTATCCCACTTTTTTAGTGTCGTAACGTACATATTAGAAAGGAGAATATATTTGATGTCTTCATAAGAGTTATACAGCATGTTTAATACATATCGCAATACATATTAGAGAAATTTCGCTTTATGGTGATACTTATTGCTGTTTATACAGTATAGTTAGACATAAATCAATATAGAAA
Source organism: Euwallacea similis (assembly GCF_039881205.1). Classification (NCBI taxonomy): domain Eukaryota; kingdom Metazoa; phylum Arthropoda; class Insecta; order Coleoptera; family Curculionidae; genus Euwallacea; species Euwallacea similis. Next base: position 922,862 of record NC_089625.1, read on the forward strand.
GTTCATACTTTTTAAACACACTTATTCCCACGAATAGCTTGTTTCATTAGTGTGATAAGTGACTTATGTTATACTTTCACGAATGCCTGGACACAATAAACTCGTTAATATTGACATGAGAAATATAGTTTGGGTTCATGGCCAAACAAATTTTAGAAGTTGTACTGCTGAAAGGTATCTGGAACTTAATTCCAATAATAGACAAAGAGATCATCGAACTTTTAAACGACTTTACGACAAACTGGGTGAGACTGAGAAGTTACTTCCACACAATTTTATTATTTTTTAAATTGGGTATCAAGCTATTTTCCGCCCAGAATCGATTTCTACATTTGTTTCTCCAAAAGCAACATAATAGCCCTTTGTTCTTTAACAAAATATTGTTCACGGACGAGAGAACATTTACAAGGAGAGGCGAATTTAATTTGACAAACGCCCTAATAACAGCTTAAAATTTTATGAGAAATATATGACACGAGTCGTGGGACACTAAAAAGAAATGAACAAAATTAAAAAAAACCTCTTTAATATTTAAGTGCTCGCGTTCCTTCCACGTTTCACCCCGAAGGTCAGTTCAAGGTGAATATAAATTGCCTGTTGAAGGGCAAAAAATGGCGCTTCCAAAAACTGCTATATCCGCATTCCACACATTCCAGTGCGAAGTATTTTAGCGCAAGTTAAAGGGGATGGTCTATTTAATAGAGATACGTCTGAAGAAAGTGGGTCAATATGTCACCGTAGGTAAGACAGAGTACCAAAATGTCAAGACAAATGCCAGAAAAAGATGGCATATGTGTAATATAGATCCCACGATTGATAATTCGGTGCCGATGGTTAGGCCGAAGAATTTAAACCACATATCTATCCTTGTCTCCTGTGCTTCTCTCAGATGTCTCTTTCTTTCGTGCTATCATAACCTCAAATATGTTTGTTGTGATTCGAGTTTGGATAGAAGATAGTTGATAATACTTTTTATTTACAACTTAAATGTAAGAAATGCAACTCAAGCGTTTACTTTTTACTATGTACTAATAAATATTGAAATCACTACTGCTTTACATTATAATAAGCAATGCAATTTAATCTTAAGAAACAAACCAAATTATTTGAAAGAAGTGGATAGTCGCGCCATTATAGGAATGTTATGCCCTGGAAGAAGTTATAAAACACAAGGAATGGTGGTAACTAACTCGTGTATTTAAATTTTAGATTAGTGTTGCCAGTGAGTTGAGAAAAATCTCATTTTTACAATATATACTACGTGACAAATAAAGGTAAACACCCATTAAAAACCATTTTATTTTGATAATTTTTTGCATGTTGACTTATTTTAAAAAAAGAAAGAAATGATCAAAATTTCAAGTTTATCTGTTAATTTTTTTTTTAGTTTCCATGGGTCGTTCCTTAAAAAAATAAAATTTTGTTTAAACATTTTTGTTCACATTTGCATCGCAACTTTTGTGAAGTGTGTTGCAATCGGTCATAATTTTTACTCATTATGCCTAGAGTGCGTAGAATTGAACAGATCCGTCAGCTTAGTGACTTTGAGAGGGGGCGGATTGTTGGGTTGCGCGAAGCAGGTCTGTCGGTCAGAGAAGTGTCTAGAAGAACTAACAGATCCTTAGGAACCATAGTGCGGTGTTACCAGGCGTGGACTCAGGAAGGCCGTGGGCACAGAGCCAGAGGCACTGGGCGATTCAGAGGAACCACAGAGCGTGAAGATCGTCGATTGCGACTTTTGGCTCTTAGAGACCGATTTAGCAGCAGTCGAGCTATTGCAAATCAGTGGTTTGAAGAACATGGGAATAGGGTTGGTATGCGTACAGTATATCGCCGAATACGAAGTTTTGGCCTTTTGTCCTATCGTCCGCATTGGGTGCTGCTTCTCACTCGCCAACATCGATCTAACCGCTTACAATGGTGTAGAGAGAGGATTCAGTGGGACCAAGAATGAACTCGGGTGATCTTTAGTGATGAATCCCGCTTCTGTCTGGGGATGAATAACGGTCGGGCAAGGGTGAGAAGGCGACGGGGTGAAAGGCGAGATTCACAATTTGACAGAGAGCGTCATGTCCACCGTACTGTAGGCGTTATGGTATGGGGTGCTATCGTATATGGTAGCGGGTTACCCCTAGTTTTCATTAGAGGCAACATGACTGCCCAACGCTATATCCAAGAAGTGTTGAAGCCATATGTGATTCCATATTTTCGAACTATCTCGAACGCTATTTTCCAGCAAGACAATGCTAGACCTCATGTTGCTAGGCAAACAATAACGTTCATGGATCAACATCAAATCAACCGTTTATCCTGGCCACCTCGATCGCCGGATCTGTCTCCTATTGAACATATCTGGGACATGATTGGCCGCAGACTGTTGAATTTACAGCACCCTCCACAGACTTTAGCAGCCCTTACTCATAAAGTTCAGATTTCCTGGAATGAGATACCTCAAGAAGACATTGACAATCTTATTAGATCCGAGCCCAGGCGTATCAATGAGTGTATAAGGAACCGTGGATGCTCAACACACTATTGAAAAAAGAAATGAAGTTCTTCCTCTGATCTTGCTGAAAACGTAATCATTGAATAAGTATGTGGTACTGAACATGTACAAAAAAAATTATCAAAATAAAATTATCTTTAATGGGTGTTTACCTTTCTTTGTCACTCAGTATATAAACGTCAGTAACAAAATATCACTTGCAACATGAATTTTCAATTAATTTGTGGCATGGAATTGTGGGGGATATGATTTTAGGACCAATTAAACTTCCAGCAAAACTGATTGGGATGGTACTTACGCTTCTTGAGAAATTACTTACCTCTAGTTTTGGAGGACAGTCCTCTAACTTTAAGGTAATGTTTTTGGTTTATGCAAAACGACGTTGTTGCTTATTATCCTATACAGGGTGAGGGTGATGGACATCTGTGGTCACTACGAAGTCCTTACTTAAACCCAATAGACTTCTTTTTTTGTGAGCTTTTGAAGTCACTGCTATACTAATCGGTACCTAACACTAAAGAGGAGTCATAAAATTATATTCAAGAAGGTAAAAATACAATCAGAGACAATAATCAAAGCCTGTTTAAGGTGCGACAAAATGTTGCATTAAGACTCGAAATCTCTCAGAGATACGAGTTGTTTTGCAGAATCCGTTTTGTTCCTAAAATATTAAAGTAATCGGCATTGATAAAAAGTTAGACCGATTTTTTGTACCTCGATAAGGCCTTCAAAACCCTTTCTAATAGCAATTTAAAGTCTGTAAATCAAAAACTATGAAATATATCTTAGATTTAGCATCTTTTGTATAAGCTTAGCTGAATCGTTCTATTTTTTTTAGCACCCAATATTCATTTGTACCATTTTTTCTAGGACACATTATACATTCGTAAATTACGGTTGAACATAGATCAAACAATAATTATTATAAAATGACAAAAATAGAGAATTTTCTATATCTTCCCGTTCACAGCTGAATAATTCCCAAAAGCCTCCTACTTTCGAACGGAATTTTTCCACCCTTCCTTCTTTTTAAGTAGATATCATCTTAAAGTCTCCGGGGGTTGTTGATTCACCCTTTTTTCTCTTTAACCCTTTGGGTGTGTAGGCACTTAATCATTTTTTACCCTCGTCGCAGCTACTTGAAATCGATAGCACAAGGACATAAATGAGTTTTCCTGAGCCAATATTAAAATCTTGGGTAAACGACCTTAAAGCGGGAACGAAATCTCTTCTACATACATTTTTATTCCTCCCGGAGTTATTTGCAACTTGTAAAAATCTGAGACGTAAGTCGGAATATTAAATATTCGTCAGTGTTTACTCTTTAAGGGGTTGATAATAATTGAGCCAGTTCAAAAATGTCCTATGAACAAACGATACTATTCAATTCGATTTTTTAGCTTACCATTACGGGTTTAAGATACACGATCCAGTGGGTATAAAGGCTTAACCATCGGACAGCTGGCCGAATGGCCGCATCTGCACAGAGAACAAATAAATCTTATTGCCCAGCCTGCATAAGGACCGTTGACCAAGGGAAACGAGCTTATGTAATCGCGGCTTAATGGGCCATTTTTTACCTGCGAAAAGTGGGTTACGTGAATGGGTGAATGGGAAGAGGAAGGTCGCATTTTTTGCCATGGGCTCTTCGGTTTAAGTTTCATTTAATGATGATATAAAGATTGATATTTGGGATTAGAGGATTAAATCCTCATCTGAGTAGCCACGGACCATTCTTAAAAATTCTAGTCTTATAAGCTAAAGAAATTTAACTATCACGCTGAATTTCTTGATGAATCCCCATTACTGCTAATCGTAAGGTTTCAAGTTTAATGAAAGGGGTTGCTGACCTCTTTGCCTCTATGATGAGTGTAAATAGAAATTAGAAAGCGTTGAAAAAGCTCACACCTGGTCTGACCGGTAATAACAAATTGCTCTTATCAAATTTAGGTCAAACTAGGGACTACAGCAATTAACTCGTAAATCAAATTAGAAATCCGGCTGTCCTGTATTAGTAGTTTACCAAACTTTCCACTTTTTATATCTGGGAAGAGAGCTATTTTTGAAAGGCTCCTACGTGAGTTTGTAATTTTTAATGTTTGAGGAGAAGTAGGTATAATGAATATGAAGTAAGTAATTCAGTAATTTTATGATAATAAATAATACAAATTTCTTCACGAATTTTTGCCAGAATTCGCTTTTAATATTCTTAATAATTCTTAATAATTCTTAATAACTTGCAAAATAGGCGAAGGGGTTGGAAAATAAATAGTGGTGCACAAAACCTGAATTTAGAATATTGTTCTTGCTCTAAAATTAATGTTTTGGGTTATTTAATTTTGAAAAATTTTGTAAAAAAAAATATTGAGTATTTCTTTGCAGCTCGTAAAATTGTTGAATGTGTTCGGAAATAAACGGTGGTGTACTAAACCTAGGTCTAGAATGTTGTTTCGGCTATAAAATTTCTGTCATGAATTATTTAGTTTTGAAAAATTCTGTAATTAAAAGTAATGGAAACCCCTCTTAATGATTTTTCGTCAATTATAACTTTGGGGTTTTTTAATAAACTGCAAAATTGGCAAATGCATCGGACAGTAAATAGTGTCGTACCAAACCCGGGTCTAGAATGTTAGGTATTGCCAGAAACCTTCTAGACCTTTTCCTTTGGAACATACAAATTTTCAAATTCGGCTGCGCTTCCGAGTAGACTTTTAAAGTTTTGGTGGTGCTCAAATTTTCTTGCTCGTAACTTTCAACCGAAGAACTGAATCGAGCTTATATTCTAAACATTTTAAAGGTATATATGGATAGTTACTTTTCCTGAATATGAACCTTCTAACCTCTTTCGTTTGGAAGATACAAATGTTCAAATTCAGTGGAATCATCGAGCAAATTTATTGAATCTTGGTGATGACCTGCTACTCCTGCCTATAACGTCCAAATCAAAGTTCGAAATTGGCTCATATTTATAACATTCTAAGTGTACATATAAGTGCTTACTTCCTCCGATTAAGAAATTCCTAGACCCCTTCGTTGGGAAATTCCAAGTTTTCTAACTAAGTTGAACCAGAAGCAAACTCTCACTCAAGCACATGTTCTCCCCTACATACTCATGTCCATAACTTCAAAATAAATGTGTAAATTGAGTTAATATTTTTAGCATTTTAAGAACACATCTAAAATCTTACTCATCCATCAAATGAACATTCTAGAACCTTTCGTATAGGAACTAGAATTTTTTTAACTTTACAAATATCAAATCGATTCACACTAATTTTTCCATAACCACTACGCTTTCTGAACATACGTTAACAGTTCGCGTTAAACTATTTATATAGGTACCTCAAGACTACTAGTAAAGTAGCTATTGTGTACGCATACATGCGCTAGCACACCCTACTAAACTACTTTCCTACTACTACTACCCTAACCTCAATAATAAATGCCTTATAGCCTCACCTCTTTTTACTATTTTTCGTTTTTCAATCTCCATTATGTCTGTGTACATAAATAAGTTAAAATTGTTTTAAAGTGTATCTTTCGTCAGTAAAAATTTTGTCTTGAACTAAACTTGGAACACTGCACAAAAAGTAAATAAATATTGAATTGAATAGTATGAAATTCAAATAAATTATGAGATATATGAGACAAAAGTCTCGGAAAATGAATGTTTTGCTTTAATCATATTTTTCAATCTCTTTTTTCTTTATATGTGTCTCTGAGATTTATTATTTATTTTTTGGTGTTATTTTTTCATTCTATTTAAGTCTTATTAGACCCTTCCAGGTATATGGTATCCCATGCTTTACTTCGATACCTAGCAGATTTTTGAGAAATTATTAAATAGACAATTTGTAGCATTTTTGCGGAACCGTAGTTTTATTCTTTAACATAAAAATAGTTTGATCCTGTTTCATGAGAACCTCTGCATACATAATTTTCTAATAGTTTCACTCTTGACCAGTTTCACAACTTACGCATTTTACATTTTTTCGAAAAATTTGAATTCGGTAATATTAAAAAGCTGCCTAGACCGGTGTTTATCAATTCTCCTCTAGTCTTTGATATAAAAAACAAAAATCAATACTTTTCATTTTTATATCGAATTTAAAACGTAAATTCATTCAATTTGGAATTTCTCTCAATGAGCGAGTAGTAGCTACATTTATGAGAGTTAACTATATGTATCCTATTACGATACTGCAAGTATACCCAGTTAATTAAACCATAGTTCTTAATACTAATAGAGTTGATAATAGTAAAAATAAAATACTGCATCGATTTTTATCTCAGCGCCAAATCACAACTATCTAATAATTTAACTGACTTGCGGGTCTGGTTGCAATACTTCTTCACATGTGAAAATACAAGAATTTGGCTACTGAATACCATTAAACTATTTTCTCACTATTAATTTTAAAAGTTGCCATTATTGGCTGGCTGTGAAGTACGTCTTCTTGGTTTTTCTTTAAAACTGATTCATTATTCACTTAGTGAGATAATAAAGAAGTTGACCAGAATCTCGTTGTTGCTTGTCTTATAATTGCCATGGAAACGAATATCAAATGAAACGTCACCGTTAATGTTAATGTGATGATTCATGACGCGTTACTTTTTGTGCTTCCGGTTAAATTTATTCTTAATTAAAATAACTTTATTGCTGTATTTATCATATATAGTAGTGGAAAAAATTATACACATCGGTTGTAAAATATTTATGACCTTCATGTCTTAGATATTTCAGCGCTACGTGAGCCGCAGTTTAAACTTGACATTCGGGCCCTAATGATATACTTTCTGATTAGAACTACTCTCTCATTTAAATCTTTTTAAGAAACGCGGAAGGAATAATGGTATAGGAATAGGTAAACGAATCTGAAGAGTAGCGTGACATCTAGCAGCAATGCCAAGAGTTTATTTTCAAAATATCTCAAAAACTAAAAATAATTTTACACGTCTGCACCCAACAACTATTCCATTAAATGCGCAACTTTTCTCCCATTATTAATGTTTACTAGATTTATAGATATACTATCCATCCCTGGTATTAGTCTTTGTTTGAACTCAGGCTATTTAAATCTTCGTTAATTGATTTTGCGATTCGGTTCTATTTTTGGAAATATGCGTAGTTTATTCATTTTTTTAAAATCCAAAGTCGGTTCACCACCCAGAAGAATTATTTTTCTTGCACGATTACCTTTCCATTTACAAATGACATGAACTGTAAAATTGTGAGGTCCTAAGAACTTTACTTTGAAAAATATCTCCCTCTTTTCAAATTTTCACAGTCACCGTCCAATTAGCCTTTCGTTGGCGAACTATCTGAATAGATTTGAAATATACACTAAATTTTATAAAAATATTAAATTTCCAGAATTTGATTCAATTGAAATGATTAAGGTACAGGATATCTTATCAGTGGGAATCCCTTTTTTATTTCTCGTTTTAGAACAAAATGTTAAATACAAAAATTGTACGTAGTAACGTAGATTTTTACAGGAGATGAACGAGAAAATAATTGAGTATGGTGTTTTTGACATATACTACAACATATTCTACATACTACACATACTAACATAAACTATATTTCTTTAATGGAGTACCCTGTATATTGTTATTTTATTAGATGGGGCTCTTCGTAGTAATTTCAAAAACATAAGGTTTAATGGGACGACCTCTAATAGTGTCCACGCTAAAAAAGAATTTCTGTCCCATAAGAGTTATGTGTTAGACAAGGAAAACCGTTGAATCTAATGGGATCGCGAACTCTAAAAATGAACGCAACGCCTGGTGTGCAAATTGCAAACATAAGAAGAGTAATTCTGATATAAATTATGTTAGTTTGTTTGCGTTTCACAGCGCGTCAAAAGTAATTAAATTTCCCAATGTGATTATTATAGAACAGAAATTCTTAATTAGTGTGGTAACTATTAGAGATAATATCATTAAATCCATCTGTTCAAACAATAATATACCGAGAGCACCATTAAAAATATATAGCGTGTGTTATATATCAAAAGCACGTCGTTCAATTGCTTTCTGATAAGATCTTATGAAAATCTGCGCTACTACCTAAAACTATTGTATTTTGCTGTAAAACCAGAGCGTAGTAAAAGAAAATAAATTATTTTTATAATTTATTTTTAAAAGACATTTTATAGTTTCAAATATTTCAAGTTTAAGCATATTTGAAATTTCCCCACAGTTTCGCAAGATTCGTGAAATTTCTTAGTGTGCCCTTTCATAACTCACCAATTTCGTATCAACACTGTAACTGTTAGGTTGTGTGATATCTATATTGCATAAACGCTCGCGGGTTCTTTAAATCACACGCTCAAAAATGGACAACCCTGGCTAGCACAGACGCAAACCTCTAAAAGAAGGAGCGCAGGGGAAGGGACTCATTTTTCAAGATCCTATAATACAGCCCCTTTGCACGAGATGGCGCCACGGCCATGTGCATAAACCCACATCGTGCGATAATTTATTCGGAAACCAGTTTTGATAGTCTGGTGCAATGTACGGGGTTATGTAGATAAGAATTCGATAGTGCTTTTGTAGAATAGGAGTAATAATTCTAAGAAAGGTGCGTTTTTATATATAGGTATGACTATATGTTGGTCGGGCGCTCAAATGATATTAATATATAGTCTCAAATACATATTTGTAGGTAGTTAATTATTTTTTTGTAAGTTGCGAATTAAGCTTTTAGTTTATAAGCAAGCACATAAGTAATTTTATAAGCCTCTGCGTTAAACTAAAACAAGAGATTTTATTCCCGAAATACCGTCTTAACAAACTGTCAATCCCGGCACCAATTAGTACGTCTTCATTAAATCGGCGATTGTGACTAAGCGACAAAAAGCGGATCCTGCTGAGCTGCTCAATTAATCGTGTAGCAGTGTTCACGGCATTTTTCTTGTTATTTTCGTCGCAGGCTAATTACGCAATCGGCCTCCTCTGATTGATGAAGTTGACTAATATTTAAGGCTTTGCCCGATTAATTTCCTTTTTAAATTAGTTCAATTTCTTATTGTCAACTGCAGTACGTGTTACGGGTTTTTCGGTTTTGTTCGTGTTTCTCTGTGATTAGCATGTTAACGTCGGGGATTTTGCAATGGAATTTGAGATATGGGCAGGAGAAAATATTTTTATTAAGACAGAGAGTATAAAATAAAAATTATACGGGGTGTCCGGTAATAGCGTGCATGTTTATTAGGAGGCGATTCTTCGGGTTGAAATAGGAAAACGCGAGCCTGGGAATGAGTTTTTAGGGGGCTAGACCTTACATAGTCATATATTTCATAATATCTGAGGTTATTCAGGTTACATGGGTAATATTCTGCACCGGGAGGTAAATTTTTATTATAAATGATATTAGAAAATTCCTATCGCTGCTAGTGGCGTAGAAGTTTGGAAGACTCGACAAAACATGTAAACTTTACCTTTGTTTTAAGAAATACTGTACATCTTGACAGCAAAAAATCATTTTTTCTATATTTTTAAGTAAAGAATACCCTCTAGCTAAAAACATATAGTTTCCGATAAAATTGCGATTTTGTAAGTCAAAGATTTTCAAACTTTCTCGTTCTTTATTCACGTAGCCTGAATGGTGTCCTAGATATTTAGAAAATACCATTTATGGGCGCCATATTTAAATGCCTCTAACTCTCTTAAAATCAAGTCATTTCCGGACTCATTTGCATTGGAACTTTTTTTATTTCGACTTAACGAATCCTCCCATAAAATATAAGCACTCTAATCCCGGACACCTTGTATTTCCTTGTCTCCTTTAATTTTAAATTAAAAATTAATTTTTTTATACATCAGGGCGCAATGTAAATTTTACATTTCCATGTATGGACGTAAAATATCACTTTTTTGCCATAGTGCTTATAAATTGCAACAACGCCGGCCGAATTAATGTTTAATTATTCGTGGGCATAAAATAGCCCTAGGGCGTAAAAATCAAAACGCCTGCTAAATTTATTTGACGTAACACCCTTTTACGTCCCCTTCTGATTGACTGAATAAGTTTCGGCCGCGGGCGTAAAAGTTGAGTTTTACGCCCTTGGCACAGGAATAACTATTTTTTAAAGTTGAGGATCCCGCTCCAACGCTCGATAGTCTCTCGACCATAGAAAGCCTGAGCCCTAGGAATATTCTGCTAATTTTGTTATGGGAATATGCCGAATACCCGAAAGGTACTAATTAACATAAATATGAATGGGGCAGGATGGTCTCTTAAAAAAAGGTTGGTGCGCTGTTGGATGCCTTTATATAGTGCTTTATTTATGATACCAATTGAATGAATGTTTTTATCGAATCCCATCGAAAACGTCATGTTTGGTGAATTGAAACGGAATTTATTATGACTTCAAACAAATTACTTTATTTAAATTAAGATGCTTGGAATGTGCACAAAATAGGTATCTAGAAGATTAGGTGTTATTGGCTTCGTGGTTGCACCAAAGACATTTCATGCGGGACTTTGTTAGTAAAACTGAGATTTCAAGCGACATTTTACAACATTTACTCAATGTTACCTCAGTGCTAATATTACCTCAATGCATTGTTAAGAAATGTTATTCTTTTGGTTCCACATGGAAGCAACATGTCTCCACTTCTTTCGTGAACTAAAACTAGCAAATTCATCAATAGAGCGGCCTTTATGGGGTTGAGTAGAAACAAAAAACGGCCCCCATTTGCATATTTTCAGCGGGTTAACTGTATAATAATGCCCAATGCTTAACCTAAACGGAGGAACACCTCGCCGGGCCTTTATGCAAATGGGGTCCATTCAAGACTTTAATTCACATCTGCCCTTTAATCGGAACGACGATGAATGTTCCTAGTGTGGTTCTCATCAGTTTGAAGGTTCTCTTTGTTAGACGCGGATGAAGAAGTAATGGTCCATTGTTTCTTTGTAATCTCTTTCGAATTGTGTTAATGGGGAATGATGAGGTGGTGTAGCCTCTACTTGGCTAGTGATGGTTGAAGGAGAAAACGTGGGGTGGTGTTAAAACTTTTAGTGGAAATGATATTTATTTAAGATATTTGTAAGTAGAAGTTGTTGTTTGAACAATTGTTCTTGACAATAGAATACTTAAAAAATATTATAAATAAATTATAGAAAATGCATTCTTCTTTTATGACTACAACTCCCATGAAATCAATTGATGAACCTAATTCAGTCCCTCTAAAACTATTCGCGGAAACTAAAGTATAGAGTGTACCGGTTTCCTATTGTTACACTAAATCAATTACTAGCGAATTACGGAGGTTACTTGCACTAGTGCAATTATCGCGAGAATTTCATTCACCACCTGTTCTACACTACAGATCAGGTATTACACTTACTCAAATTTTATTGTGGTACAACTTCTGTCAGTAAATTTTTTCGTAATAATATTTCTGTCCAGGTCAAAATGAAGTAAAAAATTCAAAAATAGCCAATAATATCCTACAAAGGTCATAAAAATGTTTGTTTATTTAGAAAATTCTCATTTGAATTTCGTTCTTCGATATTGTTTCCTCTTTTTACTTTTGGAATGATATTCTTTGGCACGTTTTGATTAGCATTTTATCTGCTTTAGCAATCTCATTTATGGTAAGATCTGACACAAATTTTGTTTTATTCCTCATTCGAATTAAAATTAAAAAGTACACTCTGTATCCAATATTCATTATGCATTATGTTTTGGCTATTTCGATGGATTTTTGCACTTTCGCAGAAACAACAACCACTACCTATTAGAAACACTGCTTTCTTTAGTTCTAACAAGCAATGAAGACCGTGCTGACGGGCAAAACTTGATGTAATATATTCAAAAAGAATAATAAAAAACGCGCAGCCATTACGGTATCTAAATATTAAAAAAAGGATAATGTTTAATGTACAGGGTGTCCCGAATTTGACGGAATTGAATGTGACGATTTCAGATTTCAGAAATCATAACACTTACGGAGTCAATGCAAATTTGAGGCAATCATTTCGTTAAACAAATGAAGTTTTAATATTAAGGAATTTTCCGCTGGTTCCTGAGATATTGGAAAAATATTAAATTTTGCTAAATGGTTTTTATTCTCTCTGGCCTTCTTTGAAAAGGTACTTAAGAAAAAATAACACTTTCACCGTAATTTTTACATAAACCCTTCTTTGGCTAACCCATTATATTTTGATAAAAGCTTCAAATCATAATTAGTCATGTTATGAATAATAAAAAACTTATTTTCTTTACGACTTTTTCTTTAAATTTGTTTAAAAATTGATGCTTAATTTATGTTTGATACTCCTATTTTTTAACATAAAAAAGCTTTAAAACACTGTAGAAAAGGATTTAAAAAGATGAAAAGAAAATAATTTAGAGTTAGATGAAGATAGACTGTTGTCCAAATTGGAGTGCATGAGAGAGACAGATTTATTCTTTTGTTTAATTGACTGTTTTCATGAATATATTGGTGTTTTCGCCACCAATGACAAGTTGGATTCAGGAAATTAAGCAGAATCCGAATTTGGAAAAAAAATAGTACATCATGTTCCCATAAAAAAATTAAGTTGATGGTGGACGAAATCCAATGGTACCATTTAATAGTTAATTGACAGCACAAATTACACTGTCTTGGAGTTTTGGGGAGGCCAGTGAGATTTTCCTTAATTTCAGAACTTCATTTGATTCAGAGGGTAATTGTGCACTTGGCCACGATCTAATTGACTTTATACCTCTTGCGGTTTCCGAGATTCCAATGGTCACCTCTCAATTCGGCACACCTTATATACTTCTTGAAATAATTCGGACACGTGAAGCTTTCTAGATACAGTGAACGTGGGCACATGTCTGTGATAGAAAAGTTAGGCTCTTACACTTGTTCCAGTCTCAATTGATGTTGATTACGGTTTGTTGCCCTTAAAATCCCCAAATAGTAAATTTTCCACCAACTTTTGCTACTACGAAAGGAATAACTTTATAAAAAAATGTAGTTTTGTATTCTGAAAACCGCTAACTTTGGGGCAAGTTGGGTTAATTTATATTTCGACTTCAGGTACCTAGGAATGGCGCAGTGTGGGCGTAGGAGTGGCGGTTCAGTGCGGTGGTACAGTGGTGGTACAATGCGAGGGTGCAGGGGTGTGCAAACTGTTTAAGGTTCCTCAGCGTCTTCACTGCTTCTACCCCGTAGATTCACGCGGCGAGCCCTGCACGGTCAGAATTGTCATTACGAGCGAACGGCATGCGTTTGGAAAATTGTCAGTTGAAGTCAGTTTTCTCCTTCTCCGTCTATGGCCTTTCTGCTGATAAATGACTGACATCTTGGAACAGTCACGGCCTGGAGCCCGGAAAAATGGCCGCAGGCATCGCAGAAACGTCGCGATTTTTCACCAGGGACTGAACGACGTCGCCATCTGGAAGAGACGCCTCTATAGCTTCGTATTTATTAAATTTAATTCTATCCAGCACGGTTTGGCAACGTCATTTCTCAAACGTAATTCCAGATAATGGTCTTGTGCGGGCATTTATTTCGTGCCACGAGAAGTGTGAAGCCATTTTTCTGCCGTCATAGTAATTATTCTAAAAAAGAATCCTCCGGACTATCATTTTCATTTTTACTATAATAGGTGCGCCTTTTTGTTTAATATAAAAAGTGCCTACATAGTTACAAAGAATTAATTAAACCCAATAATGGCATTGTGTTTATTTAACTCGAACAACGATTATAATATTACGAGTTTAATTACGTTTATTTTCCCTTTATGTATTCGAAACACGTAGCGAAAATTGCGGTTCTAACATGGAATCCATCATTTTAATTTTAAAACAATAGGTGTGTGTGCAATTACCGTCGCTACTTCCTGTAATTGAAAAGTCAATAGAATGCAATTGTTCACGCATGGTAGTTTTTTAAATGTCCACCCGAATGAACAGCTTCGCATCATGGCGAACGGGTCAGATCTATTAATTTAATGCCCGCGCATTTATCGCTTTGACTTCATTACCTGCATTATTTAATCCAAAACGACACACGTCCGAGATAGAGGCGTGTTAGTGCGGCAGAGCCAAGAGCTCACCGAGACCACTAATCTGTCCGCTTAATTGTCCACACTTAAGCCCGATGAAAAACTGGCACCTCATAGTGAATCGATATCTCATAGCCATTTTCAGGGCATCGAAAGCATTCGATCCTGCAATAAAAACATGGCCCCTCACTTGTGTCGTCCATAACCCTCCTGCAGCCCATTTAGCCGGTGCACCCCTGCTGACTGCTTAATCGCGCGCCTTCCATTGCAGGAAAGGAGCCATTACTGCATTTTTCATGGAGTTGACCTGATGGCTGTTCCCATTAATAGTGATTATTATGTTCCTTTAGGCCTTTTTGGCACGTACTAATAGTTGTTTTGCACAGCACGTACTAATAATTTGGTTGGAGGGTCTCATCATATTGCAATCTTTAGTTACTTTGCAAGAGGTCCGGAAGTCTTCACGAATGCCGGGCAATTAGCCCTCAGTTGAATAATGTTTTATGGATGCTCTGATATTCTTAATGTATTCATATTTCATGTACTGCCAGAGTCAGGCCCGAAAGATATATTTCAGAGCGTCATGGGTGTTAAGATTTGGGTCTTACGAGATCGATATGTTAATTGTTAGTTGTTTAGCTTAAAGGTTTAAGACTAAACCCTACGTTACGCCCATGTATATCGCCATCTGTTTTAGAAATGTTCCCGGCATGACTTGATTGCAGTACCATTCTGCTCCCATAAGGGGGTTCTTGGGCATTGCCACTTTTCTTTGGAGGAACTTGCAATTTGGGCATAAGGACGTTTCGTAAAGTCGGCGTGACTGCAATAAACCAATAAAGGGCTTTTGACCTATATATTACGTTTTAAAACGATAGATAGCAAGTTAGCCGACAGTGGGTTCCAAATAGGAGTACACCTACGCCTGGGTTGCTCAGTTTTTGATACTTAAGAACTGAGTGAAACAGCCAGGGTCTCTTTTTCTCATTACTCGCGAATCTATCGCATTCTGGTCTATTGCATTTCCCGATTTTATCATTTCGTTTAAATCTTTTTTTTTTAATTTTTTGTCGTGGACACTTAGTTGGACCATTAATATCGTAGCCACTAATACAGTGGCTCGATGGCAACTTTGTCTTAGTAGTCAATATTTATTGTTATCGTCAAATGAATTTTTAATTAATTTTGACCAAAAAACAGTGTCCCTGAAACTATGACTTCAGGGTGGTCTGAGCGTGAGTATCCAATCCTCAATTCTTGAGCCCACGAGCGGACCCTCGATTATCTTGAACCCACGAATGGATCCAACAAGCAAGATCAACCAAATCATCGTCACCGTTCAAACTTTCGTCCAGGACCAAACAATGGGTTTTTTTATCTTCTATTATTTGAAAGTGCCCTCATGATTGTGGCGGTTCTATAGGAGACTTCATCTTAATTTCCCCTATCTAAAAATACTAAACATGACACTCATTTAATCGATCTACATTATTTCATACTTTTGAGACTTATCCCGGCTAAAGAAGCTGTATAAACGATATTTCAACGTGCTTTCTCATTAACTCATATGGATTGGGTATAGTTCAGGACGTTGGTCATAAGACTGAGATATTTTTCATGCTTGTCTATCAGCAACTTACACATTTGCCTGAAATGACTGCAGTGGGATTATTAGTGTACTGAAATGTGACTTTCGCCACCAAAATTGTAAAAATGGTCGATTTTTTTAGATTAACCGAAAGAGGCTCTCATTTGAACAATTTTTGAGAAAAATTCGAGGGCTATGTCTCAAAAAACATGTTTTCCTGAATAAAAATTTATTACCGTGAATATGAACTAAATGAATAGGTACTTTTTCTTCTCGTGGTGGAGAAACCTTCAGAAGAAACCTTCAACTGTTGACGATCGGGGAGGACAGCCGGAGGTTCTTACCACCGTAGAACCTCACCACGGGATTTCCTGGAACCGCCCTAAGGCATTTCTTCCCGTTTGATGTATCTTCTGCTCTTTTCGTCTCTTTCGTCCAGTTCCTTTATTATATCTCTCCACATAATTTTCAATCAGTTTGAACTTCCCCATGCTTTCAACCATTTCTTTTTTTATATTTGCTGTTGTCAATTGTTGTCCTATTATTGCGTTAAATGAATGGGTACTGAGAGTGTTTATGTTTATAGATCTTGATCAAAAACTTTATATTCCTTCAAATAACAAAATATTAAAAGCACTTCTGATGCACGTAAATCTTAAACTCCGAATTTCTCCAGTAAATCCCTTTTCTTACCCTTGGTGCACATAGGAAAGACCTCCTCTTGACTGATTGGGGGAACTTATGTTCAAAAGGAAAAAATGGTTTATAAAAGTCCACTTGGCTGTCTGTATGTCGAAACTCCTATAATTTTTTGTAGTAAATTGCTGTTCTCTTGAAAATTCTTCATTTTTACTACAGTTCCAAGTTAAGTAATTCATGAAAATAAATACTGGGATTAAACAGCAGTTTAGGTTGTTACAACTAACATTCCATTGTTGGTATGATTTTTAATCTGCAATAACCTGAAATGATATTAATGATTTTAGCATATTCTAAAAATTTCACCTAAAGCTTATTAAAGTCATTTTAAGCTAATATCGATTTAGGTTAATAGCAATTTAAGTTGATATCGTTTTAGATTAATATCGATTTAGGTTAATATCAATTTAGGTTAATCTCTCTTTAGGGTTCCTCAAATTTCACTTCAAGCGTCTTCCCAGAGACAACATTTTTGGACAGCCCTGTAACGATGGAATTTATTTACAATTTTTAGATTTGTGTGTAAATATTTGGAAAAAAGTTATTAGCTGCTCAAAAAAAAATCAGACACCTTAAATTAAGAAACTTCAAAGATGAAAATCCGAAAGTGCAAAAATTTGAAAAGACAAAAATCTCCTACTTTTGCCATAACAACTTGGAAATATTAAGATATTCTCGTTCTATCAAACTCCGTCTCTGCCTCCCTTCAACAATTGCAATTTGGAGGGTGCTAATCAGTCTCCCCAAGATCAATTATGGAATCTATCGCCTCTTCGCGGTGAAATATGCCTTGATTACGAGCAACATCATTATTATTTCCTTATCGGGTGGCTTAATAGAATTGGTCGTTTATGAGGCAACTCCCTGACTTCCAACAAATTAGGTGATTACTGCGATCGATGTGGTAAAATGAACGAGAGTTAAGATGACAATTTTACCATTTAATTCTACCGAGGTTATTAATGGCCTGTATCAACTGAATGAGCTTAGGATGCTGTTAAAGACCATTCATGGGTTTCTGTTGAATTTAAATTACATGAGTAGCATCAAAATTTTCCATTTTTGTGGAAATATGATTATTATGATGTTTTGACTATTGATAGAAGTTCGTAGTAAAATTTTATGGAAATAATCCATAGACAGGCTAGAAAGTTAGACCTGTCGATTTACTGATATTTTCAGCGGGTCAAGTGGGGTAAGCACGAGTTTTGGATAAGTGCGGAACGTGATTCAAGCTTAATTCATGGCAATATGATGTTGCAGGCATTTTTGTAATGATGACGTTAAAGCCGCATCACGTATGCAGGTATGGATAATGTAGGTACTTTTACTGGACGTGTGAGAATAAAATTTTTATTATACAGGATATCCGGAAATTAGTGGGCCAAAAAGAAATCGTGGATTATATGGTCGAACATAAAAGAAATGCTTATAAACATATGCTCAAAAATACCTTCCAGAGGAGTTACAGCTCTTTAAAGGAGGAGCTATGGCAAAGGTTTTTTGCAATCAAAACTGGCAGTTAAAATCGCCAAATCTGGTGTATTAAGGTAACTTGCCACGTTGAAGAAGCCAACATATCCCGTTTTGCAAAATATCAATCAGAGGCGTGAATTTTGGGGGGGTCTGAGGAAGATTTTTCTGTAACTTTTTTGGACAGTATTTTTTCAATAGCATAAAGACAAATCATGAAATTTCAAACGTTATTTCGTGAAAAAAGTACTCTAAACAGACATATCTAAGGTGCATTGCTTTCGAATTAACGCGATTTGAAAATTTCGTGTTTAATTTGATACCTAATCATTATGGTTTAAAATATCGATACATAAAATGTATAGACATTTTAAACGTCGAGCTCAACTATATATTTAAGAAAATGGAAACATTTTTGAAAATTTATTAAAGTAATAGGTAATATTGAGGATAATAAAATGTTGTCCAAAAAAGTTACAGCAAAATCTTTCTCAGACCCCTCAAAACGCACGCCTCTGGTTAACATTTTACAAAACGGGATATATTGACTTCTTCAATGTAGCAAGTTACCTTAATACACCAAATTTGGCGATTTTAACTGCCAGTTTTGATTGCAAGAAACTTTTCCCATAGCTCCTCTTCTAAAGAGATATAGCTCCTCTGGAAGGTATTTTTGGGCATATGTTAATAAGCATTTATTTCTTATGTTCAACTATATAATCCACTATTTCTTTTTAACTCACCAATTTCTGGACACCCTGTATAGCGATTTTCCATCGATTTTCACTTGCTAGCGATTCTTGCTTACTGAACAAGATAGTGAGAAACTGCTGCAGGAAAACACGGTTTTAAGGCAAACTTGAGGCTTCTAGTATATTTAAGAGTAATATATTTTCTTAAATTAATTTTTAAATTCAGTCGCGCATGAACATACAATTATTTTTCTCTGCTCCAATTTACCTTAGCATCCCATCATTTGTTTTAACGGACAAACTTAAAGTTAATTTGCACTTTCCTGGAACCTGGGAAACTGGAAATACCTGTAGTTGAAAACAGTTATTTGGGCAATAAGGGTGCAAAGGGGTGCTTTTACTTCCGTGAAAAATTTGAGGCCTGACGAGAAACGGAGGGCATAAACATTCGAAGGAGTAAAAGGCACTCTCCTCCAGAGGTATGCATCTGATTTCTTCTATGACCAATATTTTGTTTTATGGAACAAAGAAGTAGGTATTATGAATATTTATGATACGAAGAGGAGAAATTGCTTTCCTCCCTAGGGAGGAAAAGTGGTGTTTTTCCTAGAAATGAGGAAGTTCTTTGTTCTATGTAGGTCGTAAAAACATATATTAAGTGTATTCAAAATATGATAAACAAACAGAAGTGTTTTTTCGTATGCAATATAATAAGTGCATTAAAAAATTATCGATTAATTTTAGGACAATACACACGAATGCAATTGAGGATGAAAAAAGCAGGAGCGCACATAATGCACGAGTGTAAAAAGCACGAACGCTTTTTTCTGACCCAGATTGCATGAATACATATTGAACAAAAATTATCTAGAATTTTCAAAGCGCGAGTTATATTCGGAGGTGAATTACATGAATCAAATGGTACGTATTTATGGCTCTGATGAAATTTTATCGCGATAAAATTTCATCAGAGCCAATTCTGCCAGAATTTATTGTTGTACACACTTTCCCGCAAGTGCACCGAAAGATAAATATAAAATTAAAAATAATTAATTGGTTAATAGCTCACCCAATTTAAGATCTTCTGTGCGAGGTGTTGCAAGACCTGCACCTTGAGAGGATCTCTTGGGAGTTCGAATTATCTCTTTATATGTTTTCAGTTATATTATTTCACAATCCTGAGCTCTTACAAATTCCTATAATCATTTTTTTTATTTTCTTATTCTTCTTTTTGTTCTATTATACACGAAGCTGTCACGCTCTTTTTGAGCCTCTGAGAAAATGAAAAAATAATGAAAATCTAAGGCTGAGTTTGCCCATCGGGGAAACCTCTTTGTTTCCTACCTGTTACCGAACAAAGTCTTATACGATACAAAACGAAACATTTGAATATACCCCACCGGGAAGTACCTTTATTTTCTCACCTGGTCTCTGTTTTTCAGCCCGTAGGTAATTTGCATACTCGCTCTAACGATTATTTTCCCATACAAAGGGGGATGACATTATTTAATAACGAATTCGCACAAGGAAGGGTTTACTTTTTAGGTGTGACTGACAAGATTTCAGAGCTGAATCCAATTTATGCAGATGAGCACGTTTAATTTCATAGTTTTATGCCGTCAGATGGAGGTCGAACCCTTTTGCCGTCTAGAGATGGGTTTAGTTGCAAGATCAGTCATATCGTGAAGAGTGGCGGTTTAGTTGTGCTTGATTAAATTAAGGTAGTTGATACGTGTGTGTTTAAGAACGTTTTTTTCAAGCAAAAGTGGATATGTTGGTTTTGTATAAGATGGAACCACTACGCAAGTCGTGCGTGGTTGGTACTACTCCAGATGATGTTCCAACTATGAATTACCTTCAATCTTCAATGAATCAACGGTCTAACCATGGATCTGAAGATGCGATGGAAAACTTCTACACACATGATGATGCAGCGGGGGCTGATTTCTTCCGGCTTCTTCTCGCTTATCATATGTAGGAACCTTGTTTCTCGCGTTGCTTCGACTTGAATGATTTGAGCTGATTATTTTGATCAAAAATCGATTTTTTTTTTCTGATTTTTGAATTAAGAGCATATTGAATATATATCCTCTTAAAGAGAGTAAAAAAGCTTTGCGTAGACGATTGTTGCCTGGTTCATGTGGAATCACTGGAATTGAGTGTGTTAACACCTCACAATCCAGGGAGACATGTCGAAGGAGGTACGTGTGACAGACAAAATGGTCAGATGCTAACACTGCGAACACTTGGGATACTTGATCTACTGAACTAAAATCGCACATATCGGGGTAGGTATTATGGAATCAGTCTTATTTCCTCATCACGTGTACTCTTGGTCAAGCGTATAAACATACAAATTTCTGAGTGATCTAAGAACGCTGCAAGTCGATTTTCAGATATTCAGCCAAGAAAACTCTAAATATAAAATTTCATTCCTTTGGATTAATTGATTTGATAAATATTCGATCATTTCGGTTTTTTTAGCTGATTTCAGAGCTGTAAAGGAAGGAGGATATCTACTTCTTGCCATTTTCCCTTTGTGAATTGATATCTCAGAAATGTCTTGTGCCTTCAGCTTTTTCTTTGTTTCACATCTCGCCTGGTCTGATTTCCAAATTTCGACTTGATCACACGTTCTTAGCGTGCAATCCCTCAAATTTTAAAACCTTCGAAGGGTTTTCACTCGTTCCTATAATTATCAAATTCCCTCGTTCAAAACTGGCATTACATCAAGCCGAGAAAAGGTAAATAAGTATTTATTTAAATTTCCGCGAAAGTCAATAATATGTATAAAAACCTCCTGCTCTTATACAGCAGCTCACTTCTGCCTCGGTCTCCATCCCTTTTATATGGGAATGTGCAGGGAATAAGTCTGAACGGTTTTACTGTAATGTTTGTATTAAGTTTTGGAATGAGCTCGGCAGACGAGAGCAGGAAAATGTTTGTATTGATTCTGCGAGCAGAAAGAGGACTTTTATGTGCGTGGCTCCAACGGGAATTGAAAAATCGGGTTTTTAACATACGGAATGCCTGCTCCTTAGAAAATGGAGTTGAGGAAGTTAGATTAAATGGATTTGATTTCTCTACGTTTCCAATTTATATGCCGATTCCAATAAAGGAGTTTTGCTTTTGCCTGAATTGAGTTTCAAATTGAGTTTTATGTTAGGCGGTGTACAAGGTTTCCAAATTGAAAGAACACGCCAGTGGGAATTAATCTAAAGCTACGAATTTAGTATAACTTCAGCTTCATCTTCAGGCATCCTAAAACCACGACCGAGAAATAGAAAAGTTTAAAATTGCAAAAAAACTAGCCGAGTGATGTCTTACCTCCAAAAAGCAAATATTCATTATTTACACCCCATAACCCACACCCCCGTTCGCCACATTTTTTCTAATACATCAAAGCCACCCCTCGGTCCTGTCTTATCCCCTCTCCCAGCCCTTTTCATCTCTTCGAAGCGTCCCGACGCCCTAACAATGGCGCACATGTGACGGCCTCGTAAACGACACTGTTGCCAAATGGCGTCGTTTATTATATCGATAATGGAAATTCGATTTATGTTCCTTAATGGCCAGTAAAACCTTTTTTAATCTGGGATATTAATTTTGTAAACGTCGAAATCAGTATGTTGGCAATCATGGCTTTATTGGTGGGTACTTACTACTCACCATATTAGGTATGTCTCGAATACAATCGATTTACAGTTTTATACAGTTGCTTAAGCCTGCCACAAGTTACTTTTAGTTAATTTAGAATAACTGTAATAATCCGTCCGATACAATAAGTGTTTCGAACTATAATATTTTGTTAAGATTAGGTTTAACTTTGTCATGGTTTTTTCTTTTTCGCGTCTGGAGTTTCTCCTGTTTATATCCTTTTTGAAGGCACTGTTTCTTTTCTTGGTTGTAACGGCGTTCGTTTTCAAACAATGTATAATTAGCAAGCTTATTAAGAACTGTTTTTACTCACAAGACATTTTTTGTTACGTATGCATTATAATCGACGCTTTACGCACGCTACAGCGTGCGTAAAATGGCCTTCGCGAAACATGTCACTTTGTCAAATTCATGGAAAACAGTCTATTTTACGTACAACTGGGTCGAAACTGTTTGTTTATATCTTAGTTTTCATGGCGGAAACAATGAATTTACGACTAGCGGGCGTTCTTTTATTTTTACGGCCCGTCGCTCACGGTAACGGGCCATAAAGTAAAAATAAAATATTATTCTACTTACATGTACAAGATTAAAGAAACATAATTTGCGCGTAAAATGTTGCAAGTACCATGGACCGAAAGAAGGATTCCGCCCTTGACCGAATAAAGTCGCATAGGGCCTCAAATTTCGGTCACGGGTATAATGCTTTTCTGTGTGTCCTTTAGATTTAAATAACTCTTATTTTTACGGAACTTTTACAAATTTAAAACAATTTTGATATAATCCATCGATATGGTACTCATGCTAATCATGGCAAAGCTAAACAACGCACAAGTTCGGATTATAAAAGTTACCTTGCTCCCCAAAAAAGTGGTATATGGATGGTGAAGAAAACCAATAGGGCAAGTCTCCAGCAAAAATACAGAACTCTTTGATCATTTAAAACATAAATAATTTTTTCGAGGAGCTTTTTTCTATAAATTTTTCACAATTTAATTCGCTTTTTTGTGATACACTTCACTTCTAAATTACGATTTTTTTTCGGTATAATAACTGCTTAATAAACTATTTCCCGGTCGATTCCATAAGAAATGAGCTTTCTCTGAGCGATGTGCCAATCGGGTGGCGCGAGCTGAAGGTACAGCTATATAAAAATTAAAATACCAAAAAAATTCCCGGGCATTTATTTTGGCGCTCAGTTTACTTAAAAATGTAAGATGCTAATGCACTTACAAAGTCGTCGCAACTTTAATTTGATCAGATGCATACCACGTGTCTCCGTCTACAATTCTTGCCCCCCTCCTTCCCCCATCAGCAGCATCTCATAAATATGAATTTTGACTGAAGGCTATGTCCCTTTGACCTAAATGTCCACTTTTTTGTAATTTAAAAATTAGACGAATCATACGGGAGGTGCTTCCTATAATTCGTAAATCATTAAATAAAAAATAGAGGTTGCCGTTTCAAAAATCAAACATGGTGCCGCATTCTTACTTTGCCAGAAGCGATATTATTCTAAAAATATTTTTCCGAATTCGCCGTAGTTCTGAATGACCATGTACCAAATTTCAGTCTCTAGCATTATTGTCCAGTTCCACAAGTCACTATAGATCGCAGAAAATGGAACTGATGGTTCTAGATAGAAACAGACTATCTTGAAGACTCTTATTCGAAGTAGAAGTGACTTCACTTGCTGTGGTAACTTGAGAATTACAGGTTGACCCAAATATATGTATAGTGCCAAATTTCACCAGCGTATTGTACATTTAAAAATATAAAAAAAACTATGCATCATTGGTCGAAAAATGCTTCGTAAAGAAAATACAGGGTGTCCATTTTTCTTTCCGATGCGCCATTCTCGAGTAAGAAAATAAAAACTATTCAATGTGCATTTTTTATTATTGTCTGATAAATAAACAAAAAATTATTGATTAACTGGAGGTGCCTCAGAATGATTGTCTTCGGCTTCGATACATTGGTTGAAATCTTTGGGCGACTGCTTTGATAGCAGATTATTATTATTATTAATATTATTATTTTATTAGATTTCTTTCTATGGAGAATTTCTATCGAGCATATTGTTAAGCTATACGACCAGTGCATATTGCTACGACTACCAGAGCAGTTGCTCAAAGATCTAACTAATGTATTGAAGCGGAGGGTAATCATTTTGAGGCATTTCCTGTTAATTAATAATTTTTTGAATTTTTTGTTTGTTTATCAAACAATAATAAAAGAATGCACTTTGAACGGTTTTTATTTTCTTACTCGAGAATGGTGCATCGAAGACAAAAATTTACATCCTGTATTTTCTTTTCGAAGCATTTTTCGATCAATGTTGTATAGAGTTTTTTTGATATTTTTAAATGTACTTTACGCTAGTAAAGTTTAGCACTTTAAGTTTGGGTCACAGTGTATAGAAGATATTGCAGCTGTTCTACACCATTTTTAGATGTGGTTCGATTTCAGAAAAGGTAATTAGTCTTTCAGAACAATCCCTTGAATTTGAACTGATTACCTATTGTTTAACTTAATGAGAAAAGGTAATCAGTTATTTGACAAATTGTCCATTCTCGTGTGAAAGGCCTTTAGGGTCTTTTCACAGTACAGCCACTCACTCAAATAAAGCTCACAATTTAATACATTGCAAAGTAATTGGTGTGTGGCGCACATTGAAGTGAGCGCCACGATTCTGTGCATTAAAATGAGCGTCACGCGCATTTGAGCGCTAGCGTGAGCGTTGCTTGCCGCTAGTATGAAACGGGTTTAATTATAATGCTGGAAATTGAGAATTCAGATCCTCTGAATAAATTAAACCATAAATCCTTTTTCTGAGCTTGAAGCTGGGATAGCACAGAAAGATTTTTGTGAATTTTTAATAATAGTGATGGTGGCAATCGCATAATACTTATAGCAACCTCATTCTTACCTTGCATAGCTTTACCAAATTTGGAAAACTATAGAGGTGCTTCTTGGTGTTGTGTTGTAAGTTCTGTTTGTGGATTGAATTATGGTTATTGGTGGTTGCTTTGAAGTCGTCTTTGACGTCAATACCCTGAAGGGGGTCCTAAAATCATGAGGAAAGTAATACACCAAAATCGTATAATTAATTCTTCAATGGGATTAAAAATAATCATCTCCATTAGAAAATTTTCAAAACGATCCTAGCGTGGACAAAATTATCTGTTAAGTCCAAAAATATGCGCTGTCACCCTGTATATCGTTTAGTGTTGGCTTAAAATCCTACATAAATTTCGAGGAATAATCTGGATAAAATTCGAAGAAAGTCGTGACGCATGTTATAAAAGTTTTAAACCTGCTCCTCCCCTCCCTCACCATCTCGCCCTTTTATATCCAGCTCAGCCAACGTATACCGAAAAACAAATTGAATCACGAAGACATTTCCATCAATCCATCTTATTTTTTCCAGCAAGAAAGCCCCTTTGCCCCGCGCTCTTACTTCTTGGTGTTGCCGGAGAAGATGTTTTTCCCTCGACAGGCCATGATGCCAAGGATATGTTTTTGTGCTAGAAATACTGATGAAGAAAAAAGTACCGTAAGGAACTTGTGTTCTATATTCGTGTGTTGACGAAAACTATAGACACAACTTAACCGAAGTTACCTTCATGAAGCCAGCAACATATCCTTGCTTCTATTAGTTTCATCAAAGTTAACCGCCTTTTCGGAAATTTTTAAGGTCAATATTAATATATGGTAGAAAACACGAAATTTCCCAACAAGCCCCCTTTGCTAGTAAAAGAAGAAGAGAGAACGGTCGTTGCTCCAATGACCCCGGCTGCGCCCTTAATTAAAACGAGGGCGCAAATTAGGGGAGCACTCAGTGTCAAGGTCGCCCCTCGGCGGGACTGAATTAAAATTCGTCCTAATGAAGGACGTCCGGGATCGGAAATTTAATGTTGCTTAGACAATTAAACCGGCTTGAGGCAGGTCGGGAGCGGGGGAATTCTTAATCAGTTTGCTTTCCAGGTTTACGGGGAAGTTTTGCAAGGTGTTTTTAAGGTCTTAATAAGGCCAATAAAGAGGCGAAAGTTCAGGTAGTTATACTAATTTGAGATAATTGTGTTTATGGGAATATGCTAAATGGGCTTAGTTCTCCCATATTTTAGGAAATTCCAAGCAATTGATGCAAGCACTGAAATGATTTTTTTACTTTAAATCAGCATTTTTTTGTTGCCGAAACTACTCGGCATACCTGTGTAAGTAAAGATTTCGCCTTCATTTAGCGGGAACGACTTCCTCAAAGTCCTCGGAGTCGTATATTCCCCGGCATATTTCACGTCACATTTGCTATACGTATTTATTTAAGCGCTCCGCTGCCGGTCGGTCCCGAAACCCAACATCCTATTTCGTAAAAGTAAAAGAGGGATAAAAGGGCCCAATTTGCCGGGCCCCCCTACACATACACCTCGTGCATGCAAAGCCGCCCTCGGTGATTTACGTGGGGGGCGGCTTAAGCCGCCCCGCGTGGATTCTCTTTATGCCGCCGTTTCTCGGGGACGGTTTATTGCTTGCTACTAAGACTGCCGAGTTTTCGTCTTCGGGCTGCGTTGCCACGTATTTGTTTTTAAAAATTAAAAACAGAATTTGCGGCCTAAAATGAAGTGACCTAAAATAAGATAATAATTTTGGGCTTATACATACGTTTATAAGCCCCAGAAAGGAATATTTTATATCCAGTACACAATTAAACCGCTTTCATGTTCATATATGAATAAACAGATCTGGAAAATTACAAAATACTAACAAGTAATTCGTCATAACGAGCGAAGGAGGAAATAAGAAAATTCAACGAAACAAAAAAAAAATGTTTATTGTTCTATAAAATCTTTTCTATTTAATTTCCTTATCCAATATTTTTCTCTTTCTCTTTGCCCCGATAAAATTTCTATTATTTTTTTATCCCTGATCCATTTTATTTTTGTCCAATTTCCTATATAATCGAAATTTTTTGCTCGGCAGTGTAGAAAATTCTCATAAATAACTGGAATAGGTTGCATCGATACCAAGATATCTTGTGTCCAAATTTTATTGGTATATTACTGGTTATTCTCAAAAAAATCATCAGTAATGTACCATAATAAAGTGCATCGAAAATTGTCGACTATTTTAGGGAAATATACATGCACGAATAGAGTCTGGGATGAAATAATGATTATTTTGTGACAGCCTTCATGAAAAACTCAAACGTTAATTTAAAAATAAATTTGTGATTTTTTCAGAATAAATCATAAAATCCAAAATAAATCCCAAAAAAACATTGTACGATAATTTATAATCAAAAAATTAATTAAAAAAACAAAACTTAACTTTTCTTATTTCGTCTCTACCCACGGATATAAGTATTACATTTATAAAATGATTTATTTGTTGGCGGCAACAAGGACTTTTTAGTATATTTCCACATGCAGAAGGGGTAGTTTATCAAGTACTGATTTTCTTGATCGTCTAACAGAAAATTTATAGTGGTAAAACTACTTTTACTGAATTATTTTTTTCTCTTTTCTAAATTTTGAAAGAATTTTTACAGGGCATTTCAAATTCGAAACTCATCATTGGGATCTCGGAAACTAGAGGAGTACGAAGAAATTTAAATGGGAGCAAAATTGCGCAATTTAGCGCTTGTCCAAATACCGTTTTTAAAATATGAATTTTCCGAATACTTTCGAAGATACCTAAAAAAAAACTAAAAATTGGGGATTTCGTTTTTATTTTTTTTTAAGTTGTTTGATAAGGAAACCCAAAACTACAAGCACATTTTCATAGCTATTTTTTCTCAGCTACACGATGACGTTTTCACATTTGCTATCCGACGTTTCGTCTCTCGGTCAACGTTGTCAACTTTGTTTTTTTTATGGGTACCACATTGGATTTTTCAACAGAAAAATAGTCGCATGACAAAGCTGAAAAAGGTCATCGTGTAGCTGATAAAACGTGATAATAAAAATATACTTCTGGAATTTGGTTTCCTTGTGAAAAACCTTTAAAAAGAATAAAAGTAAAATCTCCAATTTTTAATTTTTTTCAGATATTTTCGGAAAATTCAAATTTTGAAAACGATATTTGTTCAAGCGCTAAATTGCACAATTTTGCCCCCATTTAAATTTCTTCGTACTCCTCTAGTTTCCGAGATCCCATTGGTGAGGATTGGAGTGCGCTGAGATTTGAAATGCCCTGTATATCTGATGTCTGGACCTCTTACAACTTTACTGTTGATTTTCAGGATGGATGCAATTTGATGGACAATTGCAAGGATTTTCCATTGGTTCGTTCAGTTAATAAGGCTGTTTTGTAAGAATATGTCTTTCGTTTTAAAAAATTAATATTAAAAATAGAAAATGGTGAAAAAGTCCTTTCGACGAGATTTTTTTTTATTGTTTAGAAAAACTCTATATTTTGATTCTTGCCCTTTTACTCGATTCTCATAAGACTTTCAATTAAGACTTCGACAGTTCTCTTTTTAGTAACCGCCCCTCAAGGCGCGATTACTCAGCAAATTACTTCTATATTGGCCTTTTCTGACTTCACATTTTTTCTACTTTAGCTGGTTCGCTGACAGTGTTAGAATTGAGGGATTTATTTCACTTCGCTCTAATTTGTGTAATTAAGGCACATGAAGGTATACATATTTTCCAACCCTTGTGTAAGGGTTTTCATTTTAACATGGCAACATCGCGTGCCTTATTGTGAGATGTTTCTTGAATTTTGATGTGGACCCGGCACATACACATTCACCCCATCGACTTTCTTTTTTCAGGGCTATGGAGATGAAGAGACGAAATTAGGCCTCGGCAAATGGATGTGGTATCATCATTTTCCTCGCATTTTCAGCGCCAAATGGGGTTATCTGGAACAGAATACGAAAATGGAATATATTAAACGTATAAAATGAGAAAATGTGCAGGCAGACGAAATATTTTGCGTCGCTTGTTTGCTCTCGCTCAAATTAAATTTAGAGCGAGGGGGAGGACTGGTGGTAGGAGTTACCACCTCGTTTTGTAAGTAAAATGTTATTAGTAAATTGAATATTTAGCTAAGGTTGTGTGTATTTTTCATAAAAGAACGAGAAAAAGACAGAAGAACAGATGGGAACGGTTCCCTCAAAGTAATCCAATGAGTGGAAATGATAAAACTAAGTAAATTTCGAGACATAATAAAGTTAAAAAGTGGTGTAAAACCGTTTAAATAAAAATGCGAAAGAAGCAACAGCTAGCTTTACAAGCTCACAAAGTTTAAATTTAATAAATTAGACGGCTAATGAAGGAACTGGCTGCGAACAGCGGTCTTAATTGGTGCCGGCGTGTTTGCCGAGATTGTATTTGCGACCACCTGTTACATTTTTAACCCTCCTTTGGGGGTTGGTTTTAACGAGTTAGAAATTTTAAAAAGTTCCCTTTAAACTTTTAGAGGAATTGGTCTTCATAGTTTAATTTATAGAGATTCATTTCTTTGAATTTTCCGACAATGCTATGTGTAAATTCGGTATTTTGGGATACGACGGCCGCAAGTAAGCTGGAAACCTATGAAATACTAAATATGTAGATGTCGTGTTTAAAATTTTTTTAATACAATTTTTAAATATAAGTTTTCCGCTTTGTCGATGCGTTTCGAACTTCCAACGTCAAAACGCCATTCTAGGATTTTTGATGTGGTGAGATGAAATGGCAGTTGAAATGATTTCTAAAGATTCGATATCATCAGCGTGATGGGAAAAATTATTGAATTCCAGATGTATCGAAAATTTTCAAATTACAAATGGCTTTCCATGTAGACACGCAAAAGTTCTGTGAAAGACAATTTTGACGATTATTGATGTTGATTCACCTGATTCTAAAGAATTTGAAATGATCTAAGAATAGAAAATGTTATTTCGCATCAGAAATAGTTACATATTTACGTTATAAGGCCAGAAAGGTGCGATTTTCAGGGAGAGCCAAGTAGATGCCCGGGCGAGGCGTGGAAGCTTGGAGAGCCCCGCTAAACACAGTTTCGGTCGCGTGACGTAGAATATTTCTGTACAATTATTCGTTTGCGTGTTTTATTATACATTGAATATTATACATTGAATTTTATAAAACAATAATAAAACACGTTTCCAAAAACATTGGGATTTTTCAAAGCTTTGCAACATTATCTTGCAGACAAAGAGATCGGAAAAATATACTATCAGGGACCGCAAAATGTTTTGCCGATCCCTTATATCAACTTTCCGGTCTCGACCGACACAACATTAGTTCGAGGTAGAAAAATTCGACAAAAAGCACCTACTTTCTTAGTTCTTAGTATAAAAAATCTATTATTATAGGATAAAGAATGAGAATACGGTTTTGCGGATAGTTTTTGCGGCATTCGGACTCATATGGATTCCGGAAAAAAGTTAATCTGAATTTCTCATTATCAATATCAGAAAAGATTTGAAGGTTTGATTTTCAGACGTACACAAAGACCAAATGGTTTGCCAAGAGCGAACGTATATTTTAGGAGACTTAAGTGACCATTTTGCCAAGGGCATTGCTCCAGTTATAATTATAGACCGATTCTTTATTGTTATGTTCAATGAAAGAGATTAGAAACGATATGACCAGTTTCATGTAGAAATATCAAATTAAAAATGTCCCTCTGACCGTATTTCCGCTATGAGTATATTGGACAACTGAAAAGTGCCATTTTCAATGGGGCATTAGCGTTGGATTATTTTTAATAAATAATATTACTGAAGTCCAATAAAATGCTTATAATACGAAGGGAAATTCCGGGATATCCTATGCATGAAGATCACGTAGAAGAAAATAGGTAAGCTGGAAGCGCCCTTTCTTATCGGTGCTTTCTGATAGACAAAAGCACTTTTATGTCATAATTCTTGAAGATTTGAAAGTTCTTTACGCAGTCAGAAAGAGCATGAAATTCACTGTCGAACGATATTACCTGGAAGAGTTAATAGAAACTGCTATTTTCAGGGTTAAAACCGTAAGTCTAACTATGAACTTTAAAGATGATAGTCAGTAGTTAAGTGTGAGAGATCGAATAGGTTTTGAGTTCATAGGTAAGTTGCTAAGGTTCTCTTAGTGCACAGGATGATCCAAACTTGGTGCTCTGGGCCTATTATGGGCAAACGGAAGCCGAAATCAAAAATCGAAATAAGGGTTCTTAAATGAGGTCCCCTAAGGTGTATTTTTAGTTGAAAATTAGGTTTTTACCAAGTGTGGAAAAATGGCGTCTGCGACGTATAGAGAATATGGGGCATATAGAGAACTTTTAACAAAAAAGTGTGTGTTATGTGTTACTTAATATTAGTTTTGTTTATCGTTCGGTCTTAAAAAGTATTATTTAAAAAATTCACAGTTAAAATAGAAATTTTACTACCTATTTCTTTGTATTTAACTTAAAATGAAATTATATGATAAATTTAATATTTACTTGTGATGAAAATGTTATTTTTTGAATTAAACAAAATATTATACAGGGTGTTCCAAATTCAATGTGTTATCATGGCTATTTCTTAAACGGTAAGACTTACAGGATCGGTTAAATTAGAAAAAATGTGCTAAATTTAATATTCTTATTAGAACTTAAAACAATGTTACCATATGCTCTTTAGTTTCCGTGTAATTATGAAAAAACTAAAATTGGTCAAATTAAATTTTTTAAATGAATAGAAAACTAAAGGTTTTTCAGTAAAATGCTTGATGCAAAAACTGCATAGTTTTCTTATGTTTACAAACTAGTAAATTTCAAAATTTTAAATATTGCTAAGTTTTTGAGATAATGAAAACAACTTGAGTTTTTTAAATATAAACTTGTACTTTTTTCATGATTTTTAAAAGTCCTTAATAACCTCTTTACAATGATGTATCACACGATATTTTTTCTAATGTTTTAGGTCAAAAAAAGGATTCTGCATTTTTCTCTTAATAAGCTACATATGCCGTTTTTGGAGTTCTAAGTAAAAAATATAATTATTATGTTGCTCAAAAATGTTATATAAGCAAATAAATTATCAATCAAGCCATAAAAAATTAATAATAAATCAGCAATATTGGTTTTCAGTTCTAACAAGAGTATTAAAGGTACATTTTTTAAAATTTAACCGATCCCATAACATTTACCGCTTAAGAGATAGCCATAATATCACATCGGATTTGGAATACTCTGTGTATTGCATTTACTCACAAATTAACTTTATAAAATGGTATACTGTAGATTTGAAACAGAAAGTGATACAAAAAACTATTCCTACTAAAATTGTTTAGAATAATCTAAAGTTTTTCGATATACAAAAAAATGTTTCTGAAAAAAAAAGTTGATGACGTCACGGACTCCATTTTCCCACATTTTAATTAAAAATAGACCTCAGCTTTAAGAAAGGGTCCTTAAATGATTTGATTTTTGATTTCGGCTTCCGTTTGACCATAATAGGCTAAGGACGCCAAGTTTGGATCACGCTGTACATTATACTGCAGAGTGTTGGGGAGTTGAATGACATCATCGACACAAGATATCAAGAAAGTCGCACATCAACGTGATGGAATTTTTTATGCTCCAGAAAAAGAGGTCCGACATATGTCTTTCCCTAGAAAATATCCTAAAGACATCTCCGACTCTCCATTATATACCTTAAATAAATTGGAACTAACTTTGAACTGGACCTAGAATTCCATAAAATACTTCTATAAGTAAATGGAGGAGTAAAAAGAAGGACTTGCCTTTGTCCCTTCGTTATCTTCAACAGCCACCAATTACATAGTACATAGAACGAGTTCTAGTTCCTCCGGCCAGTATGTTAATAATTCCAACAATTATGTTCAAACCATGGGAATAGAAGAACGCAGTACTTTGCTAATGAATAAAAAATTGTAGATTAGGATTGGAGGCTATTTTGTAGTGGATCTTGGAACAGTAAACTCAGGAACAACTTACGAAGTAATTGATTTTACTGTTAAATAATGCACCTCAATCGGGTTTACAAAGATGAAGAACTCGGCTAACGAAATATACACATTCACGCGATAATTCGACGAAGAGAGGATTTACAAGTATTGCGAAGTTCTTAAGTATTAAGACTGAGGGCTAACTCATAGGCGTACTGCGGCTAAGAGGTATTATGGGCTAATTTATTATTTATCTTTTTAGCGCGTGATATTTAGTTCAATAGCGAGATTAGTCTTCTATTGATATGCTGAAGTTATACCGATTTAGAGCGAAACGGGGTTGTACTTAAATTTTAGTTCTTACAAAGAAAAGGGGTGAAATTTTTATTATGCAGGTGTAATGTGTCGGGTTGGAATAACAATATGCGGTTTTGAAAATACAACACTTTATTAAATTCTCGGTAATACGAGAGCAGAAGTAAAACGCAAAGACCCTTTTGGTGTAAATATAAGTGCCCAAGAAGACGTGTCGAGAGCGTTTCTACTAGTTCTGCCTTTTCTGTGGAAACCTCTTCTATACAGTAGTGGCCAAAAGTAAATAGAAAAACAGAATTTTTCAATTAAATCATGCATATGTTAATTGACCTGTTTCCTATGCATGCATGTTATTTGTCCAAAACACGTTATAAGAAATAATAAACATATGTTGATAAAGTTACTTTACTGTCAATAAAAAATAAATCTTTGAAATTTACCTGGTCAAAAATAGACAATTTAAAAATGAAAACAAAAACATAACAATTTCCTTCAAATTATTTCAAAAATCAATTGGAACCTTTCCCAAGGTAATAATATTTGGTAAAATACCCATTATTGTTAGTTCAGGTTAGTCAATGCCTGACATCGACGCGGCATTGATTCAATCAATTTGTTTAATATTGTTGGATCAATATTTTGCCACTTTTCTTGTATTTCAGTAAACAGTTCATCGCAGTTTGAATAATTTTTATCTCTCAATCTTTGATCAACAATTTGCCACAATTTTTCTATGGGATTCAGATCGGGCGACTGGGAAGGCCACTTCAAAACCGGTACTTTTTTTCTCCAAGAAACCATTTAACTAACTTTGAGGAATGTTTGGGGTTGTTGTCATGTTGAAAATGGAATCTTAAGAGTAAATTGTCTTCAACATAAAGTAACGTAACATTCTGAAGTATATCCCTGTACACAAAACTGTTCATGATTCCATTTATTCTATGT